>NC_133004.1:3076394-3384033 GCF_048564905.1 Vicugna pacos | reverse complement strand
GGATACTGGAACCCAACCTTGTGTGGTGGGGAGATTTGAAGCCCCACTCCACGCAGATGAATGGGTGCTCAGGTGTTTCCCTTTATGGAGAATTCATCTAAATACTTCCTCAGTCCATCGGGGACACTCGCTACTATTTGGCCTCAAAGCCCAACCCCCAGGTTTCTCTCAGAGTCAGTCCTAGGGAAACACTCAGGGATTACAAGCTAAGGGATTCTATTAGAACCCAGCCGCTTCTGTCACCTGAAATTCCCAGCCCACACTCAGGAGAGCAGAAAACTTCTTCATGTGTGTTCTGGTGGTGGGGATACAGAGTCCACGCTTTTTTCAAGGAGCACAGGTATTCCCATGTTGTGGGCTTTTGGTTAATAACCTCCAAATCCCATGGAGAAGCACTCGCTAATACTTGGATTTAGAGCCCAACCCACCCTTTCCCCAGCACTCCGTATCAGGCAACCAAACAGGGTAGACAAGTTAAGCGATTTTATAAGAACCAAGGCCCTGCTCTCAGTTGGAGGAGGCTGCCCACTCTCAGGATAACTGTGCAAGTGTTCGTGTGTGTGCTGGAGGTGTGGAAACAGACTCCACGGATCTTTATGGGGGCACAGGTGTTCCCAGGTTAGGGATGTAGTTTAAACACCTCCACAAACCATAGAGAAGTCATCGCCAATACTTGGTTTTGGAGCCCAAACCACACTTTCCCCCGCACTCCCGCCTAGGCTTTCCATCAGGGAAGACAAGCAAAGGGATTCAATTAGAACCCAGGCGCTGCTGTCAGTTGGAGGAACTTCCCTGCACTCAGAATTCCAGAACACATTCTTAGGAGTGGGAGAGATGTGCAGCCCCACTGCACCGAGATGAATGCAGGAAAAGGTGTTCCCTTTACGGAGAAGTCCTCTAAGTACTTCCTCAATGGATCATGGGGCACTCACTGCTACGTGGCCTCCAAGCCCAACCCCCAGCTTTCCCTCATGGCCTGGCCTAAAAGAACACTCAGGGAACAGAAGCTAAGGGATACTAATAGAATCCAGGTGCTGCTGTCAGTTTGAGGAACTTCCCCACACTCAGAATACCAGAACACTTCTTCGTGTGTGTGCTGGATGTAGGGAAACAGTCAAAGCATCTTTCAGGGGGCACATTTATTCCATGGTTGTGGGTTGTAGGTTAAAAACCCACATCCCATGGATAGGCTCTCGCTTATACTTGGTTTAGAGCCCAACCCCCACTTTCCCCCACTCTCCAGCCTAGGCATGCCATCAGGGAAGACAAGCTAAGGGATTCTTTTAGAACCCAGGCGCTGCTGTCATTTGGAGGAGCCTCCCCACAATCAGGATACCTGAGCACGTCTCCGTGTGTGTGCTGGAGGTGGGGAAACAGATTCCACGCATCTTTATGGGGCACAGGTGTTCCAAGGTTGGGGAAGTAGTTTAAAACCCTCCACTACCCACAGAGATGCACTCGCTAATACTTGGCTTTAGAGCCCATCCCCCACCATCGCTTACTGCTAGGCCTAGGAAAACACTTAGGGAAGGCAAGCGAAGGGATTCTATTACAACCCAGGTGCTGCTGTCTGTTGGAGGAACCTCCCCACACTCACAACCCCAGAACACTTCTTCCTGTGTGTGCTGGACGTGGGGAAACATAGCACACGCATTTTTCAGGGGTCACAGTTATTCCCAAGTTGTGGGTTGTAGTTTAAACATCTCCACTACCCATGGAGAGGCACACGCTAATACTTAGTTTTAGATCCCAAATCCCACTTTCAACCACACACTGGCCTAGGCAAACCATCAGGGAAGACAAGCAAAGGGATTCTATTCAAACCAAGACGCTGATGTCAGTTGGAGGAACTACCCCACCCTCAGGATACTGGAACCCAACCTTGTGTGGTGGGGAGATTTGAAGCCCCACTCCACGCAGATGAATGGGTGCTCAGGTGTTTCCCTTTATGGAGAATTCATCTAAATACTTCCTCAGTCCATCGGGGACACTCGCTACTATTTGGCCTCAAAGCCCAACCCCCAGGTTTCTCTCAGAGTCAGTCCTAGGGAAACACTCAGGGATTACAAGCTAAGGGATTCTATTAGAACCCAGCCGCTTCTGTCACCTGAAATTGCCAGCCCACACTCAGGAGAGCAGAAAACTTCTTCATGTGTGTTCTGGTGGTGGGGATACAGAGTCCACGCTTTTTTCAAGGAGCACAGGTATTCCCATGTTGTGGGCTTTTGGTTAATAACCTCCAAATCCCATGGAGAAGCACTCGCTAATACTTGGATTTAGAGCCCAACCCACCCTTTCCCCAGCACTCCGTATCAGGCAACCAAACAGGGTAGACAAGTTAAGCGATTTTATAAGAACCAAGGCCCTGCTCTCAGTTGGAGGAGGCTGCCCACTCTCAGGATAACTGTGCAAGTGTTCGTGTGTGTGCTGGAGGTGTGGAAACAGACTCCACGGATCTTTATGGGGGCACAGGTGTTCCCAGGTTAGGGATGTAGTTTAAACACCTCCACAAACCATAGAGAGGTCATCGCCAATACTTGGTTTTGGAGCCCAAACCACACTTTCCCCCGCACTCCCGCCTAGGCTTTCCATCAGGGAAGACAAGCAAAGGGATTCAATTAGAACCCAGGCGCTGCTGTCAGTTGGAGGAACTTCCCTGCACTCAGAATTCCAGAACACATTCTTAGGTGTGGGAGAGATGTGCAGCCCCACTGCACCGAGATGAATGCAGGAAAAGGTGTTCCCTTTACGGAGAAGTCCTCTAAGTACTTCCTCAATGGATCATGGGGCACTCACTGCTACGTGGCCTCCAAGCCCAACCCCCAGCTTTCCCTCATGGCCTGGCCTAAAAGAACACTCAGGGAACAGAAGCTAAGGGATACTAATAGAATCCAGGTGCTGCTGTCAGTTTGAGGAACTTCCCCACACTCAGAATACCAGAACACTTCTTCGTGTGTGTGCTGGATGTAGGGAAACAGTCAAAGCATCTTTCAGGGGGCACATTTATTCCATGGTTGTGGGTTGTAGGTTAAAAACCCACATCCCATGGATAGGCTCTCGCTTATACTTGGTTTAGAGCCCAACCCCCACTTTCCCCCACTCTCCAGCCTAGGCATGCCATCAGGGAAGACAAGCTAAGGGATTCTTTTAGAACCCAGGCGCTGCTGTCATTTGGAGGAGCCTCCCCACAATCAGGATACCTGAGCACGTCTCCGTGTGTGTGCTGGAGGTGGGGAAACAGATTCCACGCATCTTTATGGGGCACAGGTGTTCCAAGGTTGGGGAAGTAGTTTAAAACCCTCCACTACCCACAGAGATGCACTCGCTAATACTTGGCTTTAGAGCCCATCCCCCACCATCGCTTACTGCTAGGCCTAGGAAAACACTTAGGGAAGGCAAGCGAAGGGATTCTATTACAACCCAGGTGCTGCTGTCTGTTGGAGGAACCTCCCCACACTCACAACCCCAGAACACTTATTCCTGTGTGTGCTGGACGTGGGGAAACATAGCACACGCATTTTTCAGGGGTCACAGTTATTCCCAAGTTGTGGGTTGTAGTTTAAACATCTCCACTACCAATGGAGAGGCACACGCTAATACTTAGTTTTAGATCCCAAATCCCACTTTCAACCACACACTGGCCTAGGCAAACCATCAGGGAAGACAAGCAAAGGGATTCTATTCAAACCAAGACGCTGATGTCAGTTGGAGGAACTACCCCACCCTCAGGATACTGGAACCCATCCTTGTGTGGTGGGGAGATTTGAAGCCCCACTCCACGCAGATAAATGGGTGCTCAGGTGTTTCCCTTTATGGAGAATTCATCTAAATACTTCCTCAGTCCATCGGGGACACTCGCTACTATTTGGCCTCAAAGCCCAACCCCCAGGTTTCTCTCAGAGTCAGTCCTAGGGAAACACTCAGGGATTACAAGCTAAGGGATTCTATTAGAACCCAGCCGCTTCTGTCACCTGAAATTGCCAGCCCACACTCAGGATAGCAGAAAACTTCTTCATGTGTGTTCTGGTGGTGGGGATACAGAGTCCACGCTTTTTTCAAGGAGCACAGGTATTCCCATGTTGTGGGCTTTTGGTTAATAACCTCCAAATCCCATGGAGAAGCACTCGCTAATACTTGGATTTAGAGCCCAACCCACCCTTTCCCCAGCACTCCGTATCAGGCAACCAAACAGGGTAGACAAGTTAAGCGATTTTATAAGAACCAAGGCCCTGCTCTCAGTTGGAGGAGGCTGCCCACTCTCAGGATAACTGTGCAAGTGTTCGTGTGTGTGCTGGAGGTGTGGAAACAGACTCCACGGATCTTTATGGGGGCACAGGTGTTCCCAGGTTAGGGATGTAGTTTAAACACCTCCACAAACCATAGAGAGGTCATCGCCAATACTTGGTTCTGGAGCCCAAACCACACTTTCCCCCGCACTCCCGCCTAGGCTTTAAATCAGGGAAGACAAGCAAAGGGATTCAATTAGAACCCAGGCGCTGCTGTCAGTTGGAGGAACTTCCCTGCACTCAGAATTCCAGAACACATTCTTAGGTGTGGGAGAGATGTGCAGCCCCACTGCACCCAGATGAATGCAGGAAAAGGTGTTCCCTTTAGGGAAAAGTCCTCTAAGTACTTCCTCAATGGATCAGGGGGCACTCACTGCTACGTGGCCTCCAAGCCCAACCCCCAGCTTTCCCTCATGGCCTGGCCTAAAAGAACACTCAGGGAACAGAAGCTAAGGGATACTAATAGAATCCAGGTGCTGCTGTCAGTTTGAGGAACTTCCCCACACTCAGAATACCAGAACACTTCTTCGTGTGTGTGCTGGATGTAGGGAAACAGTCAAAGCATCTTTCAGGGGGCACATTTATTCCATGGTTGTGGGTTGTTGGTTAAAAACCCACATCCCATGGATAGGCTCTCGCTTATACTTGGTTTAGAGCCCAACCCCCACTTTCCCCCACTCTCCAGCCTAGGCATGCCATCAGGGAAGACAAGCTAAGGGATTCTTTTAGAACCCAGGCGCTGCTGTCATTTGGAGGAGCCTCCCCACAATCAGGATACCTGAGCACGTCTCCGTGTGTGTGCTGGAGGTGGGGAAACAGATTCCACGCATCTTTATGGGGCACAGGTGTTCCAAGGTTGGGGAAGTAGTTTAAAACCCTCCACTACCCACAGAGATGCACTCGCTAATACTTGGCTTTAGAGCCCATCCCCCACCATCGCTTACTGCTAGGCCTAGGAAAACACTTAGGGAAGGCAAGCGAAGGGATTCTATTACAACCCAGGTGCTGCTGTCTGTTGGAGGAACCTCCCCACACTCACAACCCCAGAACACTTCTTCCTGTGTGTGCTGGACGTGGGGAAACATAGCACACGCATTTTTCAGGGGTCACAGTTATTCCCAAGTTGTGGGTTGTAGTTTAAACATCTCCACTACCCATGGAGAGGCACACGCTAATACTTAGTTTTAGATCCCAAATCCCACTTTCAACCACACACTGGCCTAGGCAAACCATCAGGGAAGACAAGCAAAGGGATTCTATTCAAACCAAGACGCTGATGTCAGTTGGAGGAACTACCCCACCCTCAGGATACTGGAACCCAACCTTGTGTGGTGGGGAGATTTGAAGCCCCACTCCACGCAGATGAATGGGTGCTCAGGTGTTTCCCTTTATGGAGAATTCATCTAAATACTTCCTCAGTCCATCGGGGACACTCGCTACTATTTGGCCTCAAAGCCCAACCCCCAGGTTTCTCTCAGAGTCAGTCCTAGGGAAACACTCAGGGATTACAAGCTAAGGGATTCTATTAGAACCCAGCCGCTTCTGTCACCTGAAATTGCCAGCCCACACTCAGGATAGCAGAAAACTTCTTCATGTGTGTTCTGGTGGTGGGGATACAGAGTCCACGCTTTTTTCAAGGAGCACAGGTATTCCCATGTTGTGGGCTTTTGGTTAATAACCTCCAAATCCCATGGAGAAGCACTCGCTAATACTTGGATTTAGAGCCCAACCCACCCTTTCCCCAGCACTCCGTATCAGGCAACCAAACAGGGTAGACAAGTTAAGCGATTTTATAAGAACCAAGGCCCTGCTCTCAGTTGGAGGAGGCTGCCCACTCTCAGGATAACTGTGCAAGTGTTCGTGTGTGTGCTGGAGGTGTGGAAACAGACTCCACGGATCTTTATGGGGGCACAGGTGTTCCCAGGTTAGGGATGTAGTTTAAACACCTCCACAAACCATAGAGAGGTCATCGCCAATACTTGGTTCTGGAGCCCAAACCACACTTTCCCCCGCACTCCCGCCTAGGCTTTAAATCAGGGAAGACAAGCAAAGGGATTCAATTAGAACCCAGGCGCTGCTGTCAGTTGGAGGAACTTCCCTGCACTCAGAATTCCAGAACACATTCTTAGGTGTGGGAGAGATGTGCAGCCCCACTGCACCCAGATGAATGCAGAAAAAGGTGTTCCGTTTAGGGAGAAGTCCTCTAAGTACTTCCTCAATGGATCAGGGGGCACTCACTGCTACGTGGCCTCCAAGCCCAACCCCCAGCTTTCCCTCATGGCCTGGCCTAAAAGAACACTCAGGGAACAGAAGCTAAGGGATACTAATAGAATCCAGGTGCTGCTGTCAGTTTGAGAAACTTCCCCACACTCAGAATACCAGAACACTTCTTCGTGTGTGTGCTGGATGTAGGGAAACAGTCAAAGCATCTTTCAGGGGGCACATTTATTCCATGGTTGTGGGTTGTAGGTTAAAAACCCACATCCCATGGATAGGCTCTCGCTTATACTTGGTTTAGAGCCCAACCCCCACTTTCCCCCACTCTCCAGCCTAGGCATGCCATCAGGGAAGACAAGCTAAGGGATTCTTTTAGAACCCAGGCGCTGCTGTCATTTGGAGGAGCCTCCCCACAATCAGGATACCTGAGCACGTCTCCGTGTGTGTGCTGGAGGTGGGGAAACAGATTCCACGCATCTTTATGGGGCACAGGTGTTCCAAGGTTGGGGAAGTAGTTTAAAACCCTCCACTACCCACAGAGATGCACTCGCTAATACTTGGCTTTAGAGCCCATCCCCCACCATCGCTTACTGCTAGGCCTAGGAAAACACTTAGGGAAGGCAAGCGAAGGGATTCTATTACAACCCAGGTGCTGCTGTCTGTTGGAGGAACCTCCCCACACTCACAACCCCAGAACACTTCTTCCTGTGTGTGCTGGACGTGGGGAAACATAGCACACGCATTTTTCAGGGGTCACAGTTATTCCCAAGTTGTGGGTTGTAGTTTAAACATCTCCACTACCCATGGAGAGGCACACGCTAATACTTAGTTTTAGATCCCAAATCCCACTTTCAACCACACACTGGCCTAGGCAAACCATCAGGGAAGACAAGCAAAGGGATTCTATTCAAACCAAGACGCTGATGTCAGTTGGAGGAACTACCCCACCCTCAGGATACTGGAACCCAACCTTGTGTGGTGGGGAGATTTGAAGCCCCACTCCACGCAGATGAATGGGTGCTCAGGTGTTTCCCTTTATGGAGAATTCATCTAAATACTTCCTCAGTCCATCGGGGACACTCGCTACTATTTGGCCTCAAAGCCCAACCCCCAGGTTTCTCTCAGAGTCAGTCCTAGGGAAACACTCAGGGATTACAAGCTAAGGGATTCTATTAGAACCCAGCCGCTTCTGTCACCTGAAATTGCCAGCCCACACTCAGGATAGCAGAAAACTTCTTCATGTGTGTTCTGGTGGTGGGGATACAGAGTCCACGCTTTTTTCAAGGAGCACAGGTATTCCCATGTTGTGGGCTTTTGGTTAATAACCTCCAAATCCCATGGAGAAGCACTCGCTAATACTTGGATTTAGAGCCCAACCCACCCTTTCCCCAGCACTCCGTATCAGGCAACCAAACAGGGTAGACAAGTTAAGCGATTTTATAAGAACCAAGGCCCTGCTCTCAGTTGGAGGAGGCTGCCCACTCTCAGGATAACTGTGCAAGTGTTCGTGTGTGTGCTGGAGGTGTGGAAACAGACTCCACGGATCTTTATGGGGGCACAGGTGTTCCCAGGTTAGGGATGTAGTTTAAACACCTCCACAAACCATAGAGAGGTCATCGCCAATACTTGGTTCTGGAGCCCAAACCACACTTTCCCCCGCACTCCCGCCTAGGCTTTAAATCAGGGAAGACAAGCAAAGGGATTCAATTAGAACCCAGGCGCTGCTGTCAGTTGGAGGAACTTCCCTGCACTCAGAATTCCAGAACACATTCTTAGGTGTGGGAGAGATGTGCAGCCCCACTGCACCCAGATGAATGCAGAAAAAGGTGTTCCGTTTAGGGAGAAGTCCTCTAAGTACTTCCTCAATGGATCAGGGGGCACTCACTGCTACGTGGCCTCCAAGCCCAACCCCCAGCTTTCCCTCATGGCCTGGCCTAAAAGAACACTCAGGGAACAGAAGCTAAGGGATACTAATAGAATCCAGGTGCTGCTGTCAGTTTGAGAAACTTCACCACACTCAGAATACCAGAACACTTCTTCGTGTGTGTGCTGGATGTAGGGAAACAGTCAAAGCATCTTTCAGGGGGCACATTTATTCCATGGTTGTGGGTTGTAGGTTAAAAACCCACATCCCATGGATAGGCTCTCGCTTATACTTGGTTTAGAGCCCAACCCCCACTTTCCCCCACTCTCCAGCCTAGGCATGCCATCAGGGAAGACAAGCTAAGGGATTCTTTTAGAACCCAGGCGCTGCTGTCATTTGGAGGAGCCTCCCCACAATCAGGATACCTGAGCACGTCTCCGTGTGTGTGCTGGAGGTGGGGAAACAGATTCCACGCATCTTTATGGGGCACAGGTGTTCCAAGGTTGGGGAAGTAGTTTAAAACCCTCCACTACCCACAGAGATGCACTCGCTAATACTTGGCTTTAGAGCCCATCCCCCACCATCGCTTACTGCTAGGCCTAGGAAAACACTTAGGGAAGTCAAGCGAAGGGATTCTATTACAACCCAGGTGCTGCTGTCTGTTGGAGGAACCTCCCCACACTCACAACCCCAGAACACTTCTTCCTGTGTGTGCTGGACGTGGGGAAACATAGCACACGCATTTTTCAGGGGTCACAGTAATTCCCAAGTTGTGGGTTGTAGTTTAAACATCTCCACTACCCATGGAGAGGCACACGCTAATACTTAGTTTTAGATCCCAAATCCCACTTTCAACCACACACTGGCCTAGGCAAACCATCAGGGAAGACAAGCAAAGGGATTCTATTCAAACCAAGACGCTGATGTCAGTTGGAGGAACTACCCCACCCTCAGGATACTGGAACCCAACCTTGTGTGGTGGGGAGATTTGAAGCCCCACTCCACGCAGATGAATGGGTGCTCAGGTGTTTCCCTTTATGGAGAATTCATCTAAATACTTCCTCAGTCCATCATTGACACTCGCTACTATTTGGCCTCAAAGCCCAACCCCCAGGTTTCTCTCAGAGTCAGTCCTAGGGAAACACTCAGGGATTACAAGCTAAGGGATTCTATTAGAACCCAGCCGCTTCTGTCACCTGAAATTGCCAGCCCACACTCAGGATAGCAGAAAACTTCTTCATGTGTGTTCTGGTGGTGGGGATACAGAGTCCACGCTTTTTTCAAGGAGCACAGGTATTCCCATGTTGTGGGCTTTTGGTTAATAACCTCCAAATCCCATGGAGAAGCACTCGCTAATACTTGGATTTAGAGCCCAACCCACCCTTTCCCCAGCACTCCGTATCAGGCAACCAAACAGTGTAGACAAGTTAAGCGATTTTATAAGAACCAAGGCCCTGCTCTCAGTTGGAGGAGGCTGCCCACTCTCAGGATAACTGTGCAAGTGTTCGTGTGTGTGCTGGAGGTGTGGAAACAGACTCCACGGATCTTTATGGGGGCACAGGTGTTCCCAGGTTAGGGATGTAGTTTAAACACCTCCACAAACCATAGAGAGGTCATCGCCAATACTTGGTTCTGGAGCCCAAACCACACTTTCCCCCGCACTCCCGCCTAGGCTTTCCATCAGGGAAGACAAGCAAAGGGATTCAATTAGAACCCAGGCGCTGCTGTCAGTTGGAGGAACTTCCCTGCACTCAGAATTCCAGAACACATTCTTAGGAGTGGGAGAGATGTGCAGCCCCACTGCACCGAGATGAATGCAGGAAAAGGTGTTCCCTTTACGGAGAAGTCCTCTAAGTACTTCCTCAATGGATCATGGGGCACTCACTGCTACGTGGCCTCCAAGCCCAACCCCCAGCTTTCCCTCATGGCCTGGCCTAAAAGAACACTCAGGGAACAGAAGCTAAGGGACACTAATAGAATCCAGGTGCTGCTGTCAGTTTGAGGAACTTCCCCACACTCAGAATACAAGAACACATCTTCGTGTGTGTGCTGGATGTAGGGAAACAGTCAAAGCATCTTTCAGGGGGCACATTTATTCCATGGTTGTGGGTTGTAGGTTAAAAACCCACATCCCATGGATAGGCTCTCGCTTATACTTGGTTTAGAGCCCAACCCCCACTTTCCCCCACTCTCCAGCCTAGGCATGCCATCAGGGAAGACAAGCTAAGGGATTCTTTTAGAACCCAGGCGCTGCTGTCATTTGGAGGAGCCTCCCCACAATCAGGATACCTGAGCACGTCTCCGTGTGTGTGCTGGAGGTGGGGAAACAGATTCCACGCATCTTTATGGGGCACAGGTGTTCCAAGGTTGGGGAAGTAGTTTAAAACCCTCCACTACCCACAGAGATGCACTCGCTAATACTTGGCTTTAGAGCCCATCCCCCACCATCGCTTACTGCTAGGCCTAGGAAAACACTTAGGGAAGGCAAGCGAAGGGATTCTATTACAACCCAGGTGCTGCTGTCTGTTGGAGGAACCTCCCCACACTCACAACCCCAGAACACTTCTTCCTGTGTGTGCTGGACGTGGGGAAACATAGCACACGCATTTTTCAGGGGTCACAGTAATTCCCAAGTTGTGGGTTGTAGTTTAAACATCTCCACTACCCATGGAGAGGCACACGCTAATACTTAGTTTTAGATCCCAAATCCCACTTTCAACCACACACTGGCCTAGGCAAACCATCAGGGAAGACAAGCAAAGGGATTCTATTCAAACCAAGACGCTGATGTCAGTTGGAGGAACTACCCCAACCTCAGGATACTGGAACCCAACCTTGTGTGGTGGGGAGATTTGAAGCCCCACTCCACGCAGATGAATGGGTGCTCAGGTGTTTCCCTTTATGGAGAATTCATCTAAATACTTCCTCAGTCCATCGGGGACACTCGCTACTATTTGGCCTCAAAGCCCAACCCCCAGGTTTCTCTCAGAGTCAGTCCTAGGGAAACACTCAGGGATTACAAGCTAAGGGATTCTATTAGAACCCAGCCGCTTCTGTCACCTGAAATTGCCAGCCCACACTCAGGAGAGCAGAAAACTTCTTCATGTGTGTTCTGGTGGTGGGGATACAGAGTCCACGCTTTTTTCAAGGAGCACAGGTATTCCCATGTTGTGGGCTTTTGGTTAATAACCTCCAAATCCCATGGAGAAGCACTCGCTAATACTTGGATTTAGAGCCCAACCCACCCTTTCCCCAGCACTCCGTATCAGGCAACCAAACAGGGTAGACAAGTTAAGCGATTTTATAAGAACCAAGGCCCTGCTCTCAGTTGGAGGAGGCTGCCCACTCTCAGGATAACTGTGCAAGTGTTCGTGTGTGTGCTGGAGGTGTGGAAACAGACTCCACGGATCTTTATGGGGGCACAGGTGTTCCCAGGTTAGGGATGTAGTTTAAACACCTCCACAAACCATAGAGAGGTCATCGCCAATACTTGGTTCTGGAGCCCAAACCACACTTTCCCCCGCACTCCCGCCTAGGCTTTAAATCAGGGAAGACAAGCAAAGGGATTCAATTAGAACCCAGGCGCTGCTGTCAGTTGGAGGAACTTCCCTGCACTCAGAATTCCAGAACACATTCTTAGGAGTGGGAGAGTTGTGCAGCCCCACTGCACCGAGATGAATGCAGGAAAAGGTGTTCCCTTTACGGAGAAGTCCTCTAAGTACTTCCTCAATGGATCATGGGGCACTCACTGCTACGTGGCCTCCAAGCCCATCCCCCAGCTTTCCCTCATGGCCTGGCCTAAAAGAACACTCAGGGAACAGAAGCTAAGGGATACTAATAGAATCCAGGTGCTGCTGTCAGTTTGAGGAACTTCCCCACACTCAGAATACCAGAACACTTCTTCGTGTGTGTGCTGGATGTAGGGAAACAGTCAAAGCATCTTTCAGGGGGCACATTTATTCCATGGTTGTGGGTTGTAGGTTAAAAACCCACATCCCATGGATAGGCTCTCGCTTATACTTGGTTTAGAGCCCAACCCCCACTTTCCCCCACTCTCCAGCCTAGGCATGCCATCAGGGAAGACAAGCTAAGGGATTCTTTTAGAACCCAGGCGCTGCTGTCATTTGGAGGAGCCTCCCCACAATCAGGATACCTGAGCACGTCTCCGTGTGTGTGCTGGAGGTGGGGAAACAGATTCCACGCATCTTTATGGGGCACAGGTGTTCCAAGGTTGGGGAAGTAGTTTAAAACCCTCCACTACCCACAGAGATGCACTCGCTAATACTTGGCTTTAGAGCCCATCCCCCACCATCGCTTACTGCTAGGCCTAGGAAAACACTTAGGGAAGGCAAGCGAAGGGATTCTATTACAACCCAGGTGCTGCTGTCTGTTGGAGGAACCTCCCCACACTCACAACCCCAGAACACTTCTTCCTGTGTGTGCTGGACGTGGGGAAACATAGCACACGCATTTTTCAGGGGTCACAGTTATTCCCAAGTTGTGGGTTGTAGTTTAAACATCTCCACTACCCATGGAGAGGCACACGCTAATACTTAGTTTTAGATCCCAAATCCCACTTTCAACCACACACTGGCCTAGGCAAACCATCAGGGAAGACAAGCAAAGGGATTCTATTCAAACCAAGACGCTGATGTCAGTTGGAGGAACTACCCCACCCTCAGGATACTGGAACCCATCCTTGTGTGGTGGGGAGATTTGAAGCCCCACTCCACGCAGATGAATGGGTGCTCAGGTGTTTCCCTTTATGGAGAATTCATCTAAATACTTCCTCAGTCCATCGGGGACACTCGCTACTATTTGGCCTCAAAGCCCAACCCCCAGGTTTCTCTCAGAGTCAGTCCTAGGGAAACACTCAGGGATTACAAGCTAAGGGATTCTATTAGAACCCAGCCGCTTCTGTCACCTGAAATTGCCAGCCCACACTCAGGATAGCAGAAAACTTCTTCATGTGTGTTCTGGTGGTGGGGATACAGAGTCCACGCTTTTTTCAAGGAGCACAGGTATTCCCATGTTGTGGGCTTTTGGTTAATAACCTCCAAATCCCATGGAGAAGCACTCGCTAATACTTGGATTTAGAGCCCAACCCACCCTTTCCCCAGCACTCCGTATCAGGCAACCAAACAGGGTAGACAAGTTAAGCGATTTTATAAGAACCAAGGCCCTGCTCTCAGTTGGAGGAGGCTGCCCACTCTCAGGATAACTGTGCAAGTGTTCGTGTGTGTGCTGGAGGTGTGGAAACAGACTCCACGGATCTTTATGGGGGCACAGGTGTTCCCAGGTTAGGGATGTAGTTTAAACACCTCCACAAACCATAGAGAGGTCATCGCCAATACTTGGTTCTGGAGCCCAAACCACACTTTCCCCCGCACTCCCGCCTAGGCTTTAAATCAGGGAAGACAAGCAAAGGGATTCAATTAGAACCCAGGCGCTGCTGTCAGTTGGAGGAACTTCCCTGCACTCAGAATTCCAGAACACATTCTTAGGAGTGGGAGAGATGTGCAGCCCCACTGCACCGAGATGAATGCAGGAAAAGGTGTTCCCTTTACGGAGAAGTCCTCTAAGTACTTCCTCAATGGATCAGGGGGCACTCACTGCTACGTGGCCTCCAAGCCCATCCCCCAGCTTTCCCTCATGGCCTGGCCTAAAAGAACACTCAGGGAACAGAAGCTAAGGGATACTAATAGAATCCAGGTGCTGCTGTCAGTTTGAGGAACTTCCCCACACTCAGAATACCAGAACACTTCTTCGTGTGTGTGCTGGATGTAGGGAAACAGTCAAAGCATCTTTCAGGGGGCACATTTATTCCATGGTTGTGGGTTGTAGGTTAAAAACCCACATCCCATGGATAGGCTCTCGCTTATACTTGGTTTAGAGCCCAACCCCCACTTTCCCCCACTCTCCAGCCTAGGCATGCCATCAGGGAAGACAAGCTAAGGGATTCTTTTAGAACCCAGGCGCTGCTGTCATTTGGAGGAGCCTCCCCACAATCAGGATACCTGAGCACGTCTCCGTGTGTGTGCTGGAGGTGGGGAAACAGATTCCACGCATCTTTATGGGGCACAGGTGTTCCAAGGTTGGGGAAGTAGTTTAAAACCCTCCACTACCCACAGAGATGCACTCGCTAATACTTGGCTTTAGAGCCCATCCCCCACCATCGCTTACTGCTAGGCCTAGGAAAACACTTAGGGAAGGCAAGCGAAGGGATTCTATTACAACCCAGGTGCTGCTGTCTGTTGGAGGAACCTCCCCACACTCACAACCCCAGAACACTTCTTCCTGTGTGTGCTGGACGTGGGGAAACATAGCACACGCATTTTTCAGGGGTCACAGTTATTCCCAAGTTGTGGGTTGTAGTTTAAACATCTCCACTACCCATGGAGAGGCACACGCTAATACTTAGTTTTAGATCCCAAATCCCACTTTCAACCACACACTGGCCTAGGCAAACCATCAGGGAAGACAAGCAAAGGGATTCTATTCAAACCAAGACGCTGATGTCAGTTGGAGGAACTACCCCACCCTCAGGATACTGGAACCCATCCTTGTGTGGTGGGGAGATTTGAAGCCCCACTCCACGCAGATGAATGGGTGCTCAGGTGTTTCCCTTTATGGAGAATTCATCTAAATACTTCCTCAGTCCATCGGGGACACACGCTACTATTTGGCCTCAAAGCCCAACCCCCAGGTTTCTCTCAGAGTCAGTCCTAGGGAAACACTCAGGGATTACAAGCTAAGGGATTCTATTAGAACCCAGCCGCTTCTGTCACCTGAAATTGCCAGCCCACACTCAGGATAGCAGAAAACTTCTTCATGTGTGTTCTGGTGGTGGGGATACAGAGTCCACGCTTTTTTCAAGGAGCACAGGTATTCCCATGTTGTGGGCTTTTGGTTAATAACCTCCAAATCCCATGGAGAAGCACTCGCTAATACTTGGATTTAGAGCCCAACCCACCCTTTCCCCAGCACTCCGTATCAGGCAACCAAACAGGGTAGACAAGTTAAGCGATTTTATAAGAACCAAGGCCCTGCTCTCAGTTGGAGGAGGCTGCCCACTCTCAGGATAACTGTGCAAGTGTTCGTGTGTGTGCTGGAGGTGTGGAAACAGACTCCACGGATCTTTATGGGGGCACAGGTGTTCCCAGGTTAGGGATGTAGTTTAAACACCTCCACAAACCATAGAGAGGTCATCGCCAATACTTGGTTCTGGAGCCCAAACCACACTTTCCCCCGCACTCCCGCCTAGGCTTTCCATCAGGGAAGACAAGCAAAGGGATTCAATTAGAACCCAGGCGCTGCTGTCAGTTGGAGGAACTTCCCTGCACTCAGAATTCCAGAACACATTCTTAGGAGTGGGAGAGATGTGCAGCCCCACTGCACCGAGATGAATGCAGGAAAAGGTGTTCCCTTTACGGAGAAGTCCTCTAAGTACTTCCTCAATGGATCATGGGGCACTCACTGCTACGTGGCCTCCAAGCCCAACCCCCAGCTTTCCCTCATGGCCTGGCCTAAAAGAACACTCAGGGAACAGAAGCTAAGGGATACTAATAGAATCCAGGTGCTGCTGTCAGTTTGAGGAACTTCCCCACACTCAGAATACCAGAACACTTCTTCGTGTGTGTGCTGGATGTAGGGAAACAGTCAAAGCATCTTTCAGGGGGCACATTTATTCCATGGTTGTGGGTTGTAGGTTAAAAACCCACATCCCATGGATAGGCTCTCGCTTATACTTGGTTTAGAGCCCAACCCCCACTTTCCCCCACTCTCCAGCCTAGGCATGCCATCAGGGAAGACAAGCTAAGGGATTCTTTTAGAACCCAGGCGCTGCTGTCATTTGGAGGAGCCTCCCCACAATCAGGATACCTGAGCACGTCTCCGTGTGTGTGCTGGAGGTGGGGAAACAGATTCCACGCATCTTTATGGGGCACAGGTGTTCCAAGGTTGGGGAAGTAGTTTAAAACCCTCCACTACCCACAGAGATGCACTCGCTAATACTTGGCTTTAGAGCCCATCCCCCACCATCGCTTACTGCTAGGCCTAGGAAAACACTTAGGGAAGGCAAGCGAAGGGATTCTATTACAACCCAGGTGCTGCTGTCGGTTGGAGGAACCTCCCCACACTCACAACCCCAGAACACTTCTTCCTGTGTGTGCTGGACGTGGGGAAACATAGCACACGCATTTTTCAGGGGTCACAGTAATTCCCAAGTTGTGGGTTGTAGTTTAAACATCTCCACTACCCATGGAGAGGCACACGCTAATACTTAGTTTTAGATCCCAAATCCCACTTTCAACCACACACTGGCCTAGGCAAACCATCAGGGAAGACAAGCAAAGGGATTCTATTCAAACCAAGACGCTGATGTCAGTTGGAGGAACTACCCCACCCTCAGGATACTGGAACCCAACCTTGTGTGGTGGGGAGATTTGAAGCCCCACTCCACGCAGATGAATGGGTGCTCAGGTGTTTCCCTTTATGGAGAATTCATCTAAATACTTCCTCAGTCCATCGGGGACACTCGCTACTATTTGGCCTCAAAGCCCAACCCCCAGGTTTCTCTCAGAGTCAGTCCTAGGGAAACACTCAGGGATTACAAGCTAAGGGATTCTATTAGAACCCAGCCGCTTCTGTCACCTGAAATTGCCAGCCCACACTCAGGATAGCAGAAAACTTCTTCATGTGTGTTCTGGTGGTGGGGATACAGAGTCCACGCTTTTTTCAAGGAGCACAGGTATTCCCATGTTGTGGGCTTTTGGTTAATAACCTCCAAATCCCATGGAGAAGCACTCGCTAATACTTGGATTTAGAGCCCAACCCACCCTTTCCCCAGCACTCCGTATCAGGCAACCAAACAGGGTAGACAAGTTAAGCGATTTTATAAGAACCAAGGCCCTGCTCTCAGTTGGAGGAGGCTGCCCACTCTCAGGATAACTGTGCAAGTGTTCGTGTGTGTGCTGGAGGTGTGGAAACAGACTCCACGGATCTTTATGGGGGCACAGGTGTTCCCAGGTTAGGGATGTAGTTTAAACACCTCCACAAACCATAGAGAGGTCATCGCCAATACTTGGTTCTGGAGCCCAAACCACACTTTCCCCCGCACTCCCGCCTAGGCTTTCCATCAGGGAAGACAAGCAAAGGGATTCAATTAGAACCCAGGCGCTGCTGTCAGTTGGAGGAACTTCCCTGCACTCAGAATTCCAGAACACATTCTTAGGAGTGGGAGAGATGTGCAGCCCCACTGCACCGAGATGAATGCAGGAAAAGGTGTTCCCTTTACGGAGAAGTCCTCTAAGTACTTCCTCAATGGATCATGGGGCACTCACTGCTACGTGGCCTCCAAGCCCAACCCCCAGCTTTCCCTCATGGCCTGGCCTAAAAGAACACTCAGGGAACAGAAGCTAAGGGATACTAATAGAATCCAGGTGCTGCTGTCAGTTTGAGGAACTTCCCCACACTCAGAATACCAGAACACTTCTTCGTGTGTGTGCTGGATGTAGGGAAACAGTCAAAGCATCTTTCAGGGGGCACATTTATTCCATGGTTGTGGGTTGTAGGTTAAAAACCCACATCCCATGGATAGGCTCTCGCTTATACTTGGTTTAGAGCCCAACCCCCACTTTCCCCCACTCTCCAGCCTAGGCATGCCATCAGGGAAGACAAGCTAAGGGATTCTTTTAGAACCCAGGCGCTGCTGTCATTTGGAGGAGCCTCCCCACAATCAGGATACCTGAGCACGTCTCCGTGTGTGTGCTGGAGGTGGGGAAACAGATTCCACGCATCTTTATGGGGCACAGGTGTTCCAAGGTTGGGGAAGTAGTTTAAAACCCTCCACTACCCACAGAGATGCACTCGCTAATACTTGGCTTTAGAGCCCATCCCCCACCATCGCTTACTGCTAGGCCTAGGAAAACACTTAGGGAAGGCAAGCGAAGGGATTCTATTACAACCCAGGTGCTGCTGTCGGTTGGAGGAACCTCCCCACACTCACAACCCCAGAACACTTCTTCCTGTGTGTGCTGGACGTGGGGAAACATAGCACACGCATTTTTCAGGGGTCACAGTAATTCCCAAGTTGTGGGTTGTAGTTTAAACATCTCCACTACCCATGGAGAGGCACACGCTAATACTTAGTTTTAGATCCCAAATCCCACTTTCAACCACACACTGGCCTAGGCAAACCATCAGGGAAGACAAGCAAAGGGATTCTATTCAAACCAAGACGCTGATGTCAGTTGGAGGAACTACCCCACCCTCAGGATACTGGAACCCAACCTTGTGTGGTGGGGAGATTTGAAGCCCCACTCCACGCAGATGAATGGGTGCTCAGGTGTTTCCCTTTATGGAGAATTCATCTAAATACTTCCTCAGTCCATCGGGGACACTCGCTACTATTTGGCCTCAAAGCCCAACCCCCAGGTTTCTCTCAGAGTCAGTCCTAGGGAAACACTCAGGGATTACAAGCTAAGGGATTCTATTAGAACCCAGCCGCTTCTGTCACCTGAAATTGCCAGCCCACACTCAGGATAGCAGAAAACTTCTTCATGTGTGTTCTGGTGGTGGGGATACAGAGTCCACGCTTTTTTCAAGGAGCACAGGTATTCCCATGTTGTGGGCTTTTGGTTAATAACCTCCAAATCCCATGGAGAAGCACTCGCTAATACTTGGATTTAGAGCCCAACCCACCCTTTCCCCAGCACTCCGTATCAGGCAACCAAACAGGGTAGACAAGTTAAGCGATTTTATAAGAACCAAGGCCCTGCTCTCAGTTGGAGGAGGCTGCCCACTCTCAGGATAACTGTGCAAGTGTTCGTGTGTGTGCTGGAGGTGTGGAAACAGACTCCACGGATCTTTATGGGGGCACAGGTGTTCCCAGGTTAGGGATGTAGTTTAAACACCTCCACAAACCATAGAGAGGTCATCGCCAATACTTGGTTCTGGAGCCCAAACCACACTTTCCCCCGCACTCCCGCCTAGGCTTTCCATCAGGGAAGACAAGCAAAGGGATTCAATTAGAACCCAGGCGCTGCTGTCAGTTGGAGGAACTTCCCTGCACTCAGAATTCCAGAACACATTCTTAGGAGTGGGAGAGATGTGCAGCCCCACTGCACCGAGATGAATGCAGGAAAAGGTGTTCCCTTTACGGAGAAGTCCTCTAAGTACTTCCTCAATGGATCATGGGGCACTCACTGCTACGTGGCCTCCAAGCCCAACCCCCAGCTTTCCCTCATGGCCTGGCCTAAAAGAACACTCAGGGAACAGAAGCTAAGGGATACTAATAGAATCCAGGTGCTGCTGTCAGTTTGAGGAACTTCCCCACACTCAGAATACCAGAACACTTCTTCGTGTGTGTGCTGGATGTAGGGAAACAGTCAAAGCATCTTTCAGGGGGCACATTTATTCCATGGTTGTGGGTTGTAGGTTAAAAACCCACATCCCATGGATAGGCTCTCGCTTATACTTGGTTTAGAGCCCAACCCCCACTTTCCCCCACTCTCCAGCCTAGGCATGCCATCAGGGAAGACAAGCTAAGGGATTCTTTTAGAACCCAGGCGCTGCTGTCATTTGGAGGAGCCTCCCCACAATCAGGATACCTGAGCACGTCTCCGTGTGTGTGCTGGAGGTGGGGAAACAGATTCCACGCATCTTTATGGGGCACAGGTGTTCCAAGGTTGGGGAAGTAGTTTAAAACCCTCCACTACCCACAGAGATGCACTCGCTAATACTTGGCTTTAGAGCCCATCCCCCACCATCGCTTACTGCTAGGCCTAGGAAAACACTTAGGGAAGGCAAGCGAAGGGATTCTATTACAACCCAGGTGCTGCTGTCGGTTGGAGGAACCTCCCCACACTCACAACCCCAGAACACTTCTTCCTGTGTGTGCTGGACGTGGGGAAACATAGCACACGCATTTTTCAGGGGTCACAGTAATTCCCAAGTTGTGGGTTGTAGTTTAAACATCTCCACTACCCATGGAGAGGCACACGCTAATACTTAGTTTTAGATCCCAAATCCCACTTTCAACCACACACTGGCCTAGGCAAACCATCAGGGAAGACAAGCAAAGGGATTCTATTCAAACCAAGACGCTGATGTCAGTTGGAGGAACTACCCCACCCTCAGGATACTGGAACCCAACCTTGTGTGGTGGGGAGATTTGAAGCCCCACTCCACGCAGATGAATGGGTGCTCAGGTGTTTCCCTTTATGGAGAATTCATCTAAATACTTCCTCAGTCCATCGGGGACACTCGCTACTATTTGGCCTCAAAGCCCAACCCCCAGGTTTCTCTCAGAGTCAGTCCTAGGGAAACACTCAGGGATTACAAGCTAAGGGATTCTATTAGAACCCAGCCGCTTCTGTCACCTGAAATTGCCAGCCCACACTCAGGATAGCAGAAAACTTCTTCATGTGTGTTCTGGTGGTGGGGATACAGAGTCCACGCTTTTTTCAAGGAGCACAGGTATTCCCATGTTGTGGGCTTTTGGTTAATAACCTCCAAATCCCATGGAGAAGCACTCGCTAATACTTGGATTTAGAGCCCAACCCACCCTTTCCCCAGCACTCCGTATCAGGCAACCAAACAGGGTAGACAAGTTAAGCGATTTTATAAGAACCAAGGCCCTGCTCTCAGTTGGAGGAGGCTGCCCACTCTCAGGATAACTGTGCAAGTGTTCGTGTGTGTGCTGGAGGTGTGGAAACAGACTCCACGGATCTTTATGGGGGCACAGGTGTTCCCAGGTTAGGGATGTAGTTTAAACACCTCCACAAACCATAGAGAGGTCATCGCCAATACTTGGTTCTGGAGCCCAAACCACACTTTCCCCCGCACTCCCGCCTAGGCTTTCCATCAGGGAAGACAAGCAAAGGGATTCAATTAGAACCCAGGCGCTGCTGTCAGTTGGAGGAACTTCCCTGCACTCAGAATTCCAGAACACATTCTTAGGAGTGGGAGAGATGTGCAGCCCCACTGCACCGAGATGAATGCAGGAAAAGGTGTTCCCTTTACGGAGAAGTCCTCTAAGTACTTCCTCAATGGATCATGGGGCACTCACTGCTACGTGGCCTCCAAGCCCAACCCCCAGCTTTCCCTCATGGCCTGGCCTAAAAGAACACTCAGGGAACAGAAGCTAAGGGATACTAATAGAATCCAGGTGCTGCTGTCAGTTTGAGGAACTTCCCCACACTCAGAATACCAGAACACTTCTTCGTGTGTGTGCTGGATGTAGGGAAACAGTCAAAGCATCTTTCAGGGGGCACATTTATTCCATGGTTGTGGGTTGTAGGTTAAAAACCCACATCCCATGGATAGGCTCTCGCTTATACTTGGTTTAGAGCCCAACCCCCACTTTCCCCCACTCTCCAGCCTAGGCATGCCATCAGGGAAGACAAGCTAAGGGATTCTTTTAGAACCCAGGCGCTGCTGTCATTTGGAGGAGCCTCCCCACAATCAGGATACCTGAGCACGTCTCCGTGTGTGTGCTGGAGGTGGGGAAACAGATTCCACGCATCTTTATGGGGCACAGGTGTTCCAAGGTTGGGGAAGTAGTTTAAAACCCTCCACTACCCACAGAGATGCACTCGCTAATACTTGGCTTTAGAGCCCATCCCCCACCATCGCTTACTGCTAGGCCTAGGAAAACACTTAGGGAAGGCAAGCGAAGGGATTCTATTACAACCCAGGTGCTGCTGTCGGTTGGAGGAACCTCCCCACACTCACAACCCCAGAACACTTCTTCCTGTGTGTGCTGGACGTGGGGAAACATAGCACACGCATTTTTCAGGGGTCACAGTAATTCCCAAGTTGTGGGTTGTAGTTTAAACATCTCCACTACCCATGGAGAGGCACACGCTAATACTTAGTTTTAGATCCCAAATCCCACTTTCAACCACACACTGGCCTAGGCAAACCATCAGGGAAGACAAGCAAAGGGATTCTATTCAAACCAAGACGCTGATGTCAGTTGGAGGAACTACCCCACCCTCAGGATACTGGAACCCAACCTTGTGTGGTGGGGAGATTTGAAGCCCCACTCCACGCAGATGAATGGGTGCTCAGGTGTTTCCCTTTATGGAGAATTCATCTAAATACTTCCTCAGTCCATCGGGGACACTCGCTACTATTTGGCCTCAAAGCCCAACCCCCAGGTTTCTCTCAGAGTCAGTCCTAGGGAAACACTCAGGGATTACAAGCTAAGGGATTCTATTAGAACCCAGCCGCTTCTGTCACCTGAAATTGCCAGCCCACACTCAGGATAGCAGAAAACTTCTTCATGTGTGTTCTGGTGGTGGGGATACAGAGTCCACGCTTTTTTCAAGGAGCACAGGTATTCCCATGTTGTGGGCTTTTGGTTAATAACCTCCAAATCCCATGGAGAAGCACTCGCTAATACTTGGATTTAGAGCCCAACCCACCCTTTCCCCAGCACTCCGTATCAGGCAACCAAACAGGGTAGACAAGTTAAGCGATTTTATAAGAACCAAGGCCCTGCTCTCAGTTGGAGGAGGCTGCCCACTCTCAGGATAACTGTGCAAGTGTTCGTGTGTGTGCTGGAGGTGTGGAAACAGACTCCACGGATCTTTATGGGGGCACAGGTGTTCCCAGGTTAGGGATGTAGTTTAAACACCTCCACAAACCATAGAGAGGTCATCGCCAATACTTGGTTCTGGAGCCCAAACCACACTTTCCCCCGCACTCCCGCCTAGGCTTTCCATCAGGGAAGACAAGCAAAGGGATTCAATTAGAACCCAGGCGCTGCTGTCAGTTGGAGGAACTTCCCTGCACTCAGAATTCCAGAACACATTCTTAGGAGTGGGAGAGATGTGCAGCCCCACTGCACCGAGATGAATGCAGGAAAAGGTGTTCCCTTTACGGAGAAGTCCTCTAAGTACTTCCTCAATGGATCATGGGGCACTCACTGCTACGTGGCCTCCAAGCCCAACCCCCAGCTTTCCCTCATGGCCTGGCCTAAAAGAACACTCAGGGAACAGAAGCTAAGGGACACTAATAGAATCCAGGTGCTGCTGTCAGTTTGAGGAACTTCCCCACACTCAGAATACAAGAACACATCTTCGTGTGTGTGCTGGATGTAGGGAAACAGTCAAAGCATCTTTCAGGGGGCACATTTATTCCATGGTTGTGGGTTGTAGGTTAAAAACCCACATCCCATGGATAGGCTCTCGCTTATACTTGGTTTAGAGCCCAACCCCCACTTTCCCCCACTCTCCAGCCTAGGCATGCCATCAGGGAAGACAAGCTAAGGGATTCTTTTAGAACCCAGGCGCTGCTGTCATTTGGAGGAGCCTCCCCACAATCAGGATACCTGAGCACGTCTCCGTGTGTGTGCTGGAGGTGGGGAAACAGATTCCACGCATCTTTATGGGGCACAGGTGTTCCAAGGTTGGGGAAGTAGTTTAAAACCCTCCACTACCCACAGAGATGCACTCGCTAATACTTGGCTTTAGAGCCCATCCCCCACCATCGCTTACTGCTAGGCCTAGGAAAACACTTAGGGAAGGCAAGCGAAGGGATTCTATTACAACCCAGGTGCTGCTGTCGGTTGGAGGAACCTCCCCACACTCACAACCCCAGAACACTTCTTCCTGTGTGTGCTGGACGTGGGGAAACATAGCACACGCATTTTTCAGGGGTCACAGTAATTCCCAAGTTGTGGGTTGTAGTTTAAACATCTCCACTACCCATGGAGAGGCACACGCTAATACTTAGTTTTAGATCCCAAATCCCACTTTCAACCACACACTGGCCTAGGCAAACCATCAGGGAAGACAAGCAAAGGGATTCTATTCAAACCAAGACGCTGATGTCAGTTGGAGGAACTACCCCACCCTCAGGATACTGGAACCCAACCTTGTGTGGTGGGGAGATTTGAAGCCCCACTCCACGCAGATGAATGGGTGCTCAGGTGTTTCCCTTTATGGAGAATTCATCTAAATACTTCCTCAGTCCATCGGGGACACTCGCTACTATTTGGCCTCAAAGCCCAACCCCCAGGTTTCTCTCAGAGTCAGTCCTAGGGAAACACTCAGGGATTACAAGCTAAGGGATTCTATTAGAACCCAGCCGCTTCTGTCACCTGAAATTGCCAGCCCACACTCAGGAGAGCAGAAAACTTCTTCATGTGTGTTCTGGTGGTGGGGATACAGAGTCCACGCTTTTTTCAAGGAGCACAGGTATTCCCATGTTGTGGGCTTTTGGTTAATAACCTCCAAATCCCATGGAGAAGCACTCGCTAATACTTGGATTTAGAGCCCAACCCACCCTTTCCCCAGCACTCCGTATCAGGCAACCAAACAGGGTAGACAAGTTAAGCGATTTTATAAGAACCAAGGCCCTGCTCTCAGTTGGAGGAGGCTGCCCACTCTCAGGATAACTGTGCAAGTGTTCGTGTGTGTGCTGGAGGTGTGGAAACAGACTCCACGGATCTTTATGGGGGCACAGGTGTTCCCAGGTTAGGGATGTAGTTTAAACACCTCCACAAACCATAGAGAGGTCATCGCCAATACTTGGTTCTGGAGCCCAAACCACACTTTCCCCCGCACTCCCGCCTAGGCTTTCCATCAGGGAAGACAAGCAAAGGGATTCAATTAGAACCCAGGCGCTGCTGTCAGTTGGAGGAACTTCCCTGCACTCAGAATTCCAGAACACATTCTTAGGAGTGGGAGAGATGTGCAGCCCCACTGCACCGAGATGAATGCAGGAAAAGGTGTTCCCTTTACGGAGAAGTCCTCTAAGTACTTCCTCAATGGATCATGGGGCACTCACTGCTACGTGGCCTCCAAGCCCAACCCCCAGCTTTCCCTCATGGCCTGGCCTAAAAGAACACTCAGGGAACAGAAGCTAAGGGATACTAATAGAATCCAGGTGCTGCTGTCAGTTTGAGGAACTTCCCCACACTCAGAATACCAGAACACTTCTTCGTGTGTGTGCTGGATGTAGGGAAACAGTCAAAGCATCTTTCAGGGGGCACATTTATTCCATGGTTGTGGGTTGTAGGTTAAAAACCCACATCCCATGGATAGGCTCTCGCTTATACTTGGTTTAGAGCCCAACCCCCACTTTCCCCCACTCTCCAGCCTAGGCATGCCATCAGGGAAGACAAGCTAAGGGATTCTTTTAGAACCCAGGCGCTGCTGTCATTTGGAGGAGCCTCCCCACAATCAGGATACCTGAGCACGTCTCCGTGTGTGTGCTGGAGGTGGGGAAACAGATTCCACGCATCTTTATGGGGCACAGGTGTTCCAAGGTTGGGGAAGTAGTTTAAAACCCTCCACTACCCACAGAGATGCACTCGCTAATACTTGGCTTTAGAGCCCATCCCCCACCATCGCTTACTGCTAGGCCTAGGAAAACACTTAGGGAAGGCAAGCGAAGGGATTCTATTACAACCCAGGTGCTGCTGTCGGTTGGAGGAACCTCCCCACACTCACAACCCCAGAACACTTCTTCCTGTGTGTGCTGGACGTGGGGAAACATAGCACACGCATTTTTCAGGGGTCACAGTAATTCCCAAGTTGTGGGTTGTAGTTTAAACATCTCCACTACCCATGGAGAGGCACACGCTAATACTTAGTTTTAGATCCCAAATCCCACTTTCAACCACACACTGGCCTAGGCAAACCATCAGGGAAGACAAGCAAAGGGATTCTATTCAAACCAAGACGCTGATGTCAGTTGGAGGAACTACCCCACCCTCAGGATACTGGAACCCAACCTTGTGTGGTGGGGAGATTTGAAGCCCCACTCCACGCAGATGAATGGGTGCTCAGGTGTTTCCCTTTATGGAGAATTCATCTAAATACTTCCTCAGTCCATCGGGGACACTCGCTACTATTTGGCCTCAAAGCCCAACCCCCAGGTTTCTCTCAGAGTCAGTCCTAGGGAAACACTCAGGGATTACAAGCTAAGGGATTCTATTAGAACCCAGCCGCTTCTGTCACCTGAAATTGCCAGCCCACACTCAGGAGAGCAGAAAACTTCTTCATGTGTGTTCTGGTGGTGGGGATACAGAGTCCACGCTTTTTTCAAGGAGCACAGGTATTCCCATGTTGTGGGCTTTTGGTTAATAACCTCCAAATCCCATGGAGAAGCACTCGCTAATACTTGGATTTAGAGCCCAACCCACCCTTTCCCCAGCACTCCGTATCAGGCAACCAAACAGGGTAGACAAGTTAAGCGATTTTATAAGAACCAAGGCCCTGCTCTCAGTTGGAGGAGGCTGCCCACTCTCAGGATAACTGTGCAAGTGTTCGTGTGTGTGCTGGAGGTGTGGAAACAGACTCCACGGATCTTTATGGGGGCACAGGTGTTCCCAGGTTAGGGATGTAGTTTAAACACCTCCACAAACCATAGAGAGGTCATCGCCAATACTTGGTTCTGGAGCCCAAACCACACTTTCCCCCGCACTCCCGCCTAGGCTTTCCATCAGGGAAGACAAGCAAAGGGATTCAATTAGAACCCAGGCGCTGCTGTCAGTTGGAGGAACTTCCCTGCACTCAGAATTCCAGAACACATTCTTAGGAGTGGGAGAGATGTGCAGCCCCACTGCACCGAGATGAATGCAGGAAAAGGTGTTCCCTTTACGGAGAAGTCCTCTAAGTACTTCCTCAATGGATCATGGGGCACTCACTGCTACGTGGCCTCCAAGCCCAACCCCCAGCTTTCCCTCATGGCCTGGCCTAAAAGAACACTCAGGGAACAGAAGCTAAGGGACACTAATAGAATCCAGGTGCTGCTGTCAGTTTGAGGAACTTCCCCACACTCAGAATACAAGAACACATCTTCGTGTGTGTGCTGGATGTAGGGAAACAGTCAAAGCATCTTTCAGGGGGCACATTTATTCCATGGTTGTGGGTTGTAGGTTAAAAACCCACATCCCATGGATAGGCTCTCGCTTATACTTGGTTTAGAGCCCAACCCCCACTTTCCCCCACTCTCCAGCCTAGGCATGCCATCAGGGAAGACAAGCTAAGGGATTCTTTTAGAACCCAGGCGCTGCTGTCATTTGGAGGAGCCTCCCCACAATCAGGATACCTGAGCACGTCTCCGTGTGTGTGCTGGAGGTGGGGAAACAGATTCCACGCATCTTTATGGGGCACAGGTGTTCCAAGGTTGGGGAAGTAGTTTAAAACCCTCCACTACCCACAGAGATGCACTCGCTAATACTTGGCTTTAGAGCCCATCCCCCACCATCGCTTACTGCTAGGCCTAGGAAAACACTTAGGGAAGGCAAGCGAAGGGATTCTATTACAACCCAGGTGCTGCTGTCTGTTGGAGGAACCTCCCCACACTCACAACCCCAGAACACTTCTTCCTGTGTGTGCTGGACGTGGGGAAACATAGCACACGCATTTTTCAGGGGTCACAGTAATTCCCAAGTTGTGGGTTGTAGTTTAAACATCTCCACTACCCATGGAGAGGCACACGCTAATACTTAGTTTTAGATCCCAAATCCCACTTTCAACCACACACTGGCCTAGGCAAACCATCAGGGAAGACAAGCAAAGGGATTCTATTCAAACCAAGACGCTGATGTCAGTTGGAGGAACTACCCCAACCTCAGGATACTGGAACCCAACCTTGTGTGGTGGGGAGATTTGAAGCCCCACTCCACGCAGATGAATGGGTGCTCAGGTGTTTCCCTTTATGGAGAATTCATCTAAATACTTCCTCAGTCCATCGGGGACACTCGCTACTATTTGGCCTCAAAGCCCAACCCCCAGGTTTCTCTCAGAGTCAGTCCTAGGGAAACACTCAGGGATTACAAGCTAAGGGATTCTATTAGAACCCAGCCGCTTCTGTCACCTGAAATTGCCAGCCCACACTCAGGAGAGCAGAAAACTTCTTCATGTGTGTTCTGGTGGTGGGGATACAGAGTCCACGCTTTTTTCAAGGAGCACAGGTATTCCCATGTTGTGGGCTTTTGGTTAATAACCTCCAAATCCCATGGAGAAGCACTCGCTAATACTTGGATTTAGAGCCCAACCCACCCTTTCCCCAGCACTCCGTATCAGGCAACCAAACAGGGTAGACAAGTTAAGCGATTTTATAAGAACCAAGGCCCTGCTCTCAGTTGGAGGAGGCTGCCCACTCTCAGGATAACTGTGCAAGTGTTCGTGTGTGTGCTGGAGGTGTGGAAACAGACTCCACGGATCTTTATGGGGGCACAGGTGTTCCCAGGTTAGGGATGTAGTTTAAACACCTCCACAAACCATAGAGAGGTCATCGCCAATACTTGGTTTTGGAGCCCAAACCACACTTTCCCCCGCACTCCCGCCTAGGCTTTCCATCAGGGAAGACAAGCAAAGGGATTCAATTAGAACCCAGGCGCTGCTGTCAGTTGGAGGAACTTCCCTGCACTCAGAATTCCAGAACACATTCTTAGGAGTGGGAGAGATGTGCAGCCCCACTGCACCGAGATGAATGCAGGAAAAGGTGTTCCCTTTACGGAGAAGTCCTCTAAGTACTTCCTCAATGGATCATGGGGCACTCACTGCTACGTGGCCTCCAAGCCCAACCCCCAGCTTTCCCTCATGGCCTGGCCTAAAAGAACACTCAGGGAACAGAAGCTAAGGGATACTAATAGAATCCAGGTGCTGCTGTCAGTTTGAGGAACTTCCCCACACTCAGAATACCAGAACACTTCTTCGTGTGTGTGCTGGATGTAGGGAAACAGTCAAAGCATCTTTCAGGGGGCACATTTATTCCATGGTTGTGGGTTGTAGGTTAAAAACCCACATCCCATGGATAGGCTCTCGCTTATACTTGGTTTAGAGCCCAACCCCCACTTTCCCCCACTCTCCAGCCTAGGCATGCCATCAGGGAAGACAAGCTAAGGGATTCTTTTAGAACCCAGGCGCTGCTGTCATTTGGAGGAGCCTCCCCACAATCAGGATACCTGAGCACGTCTCCGTGTGTGTGCTGGAGGTGGGGAAACAGATTCCACGCATCTTTATGGGGCACAGGTGTTCCAAGGTTGGGGAAGTAGTTTAAAACCCTCCACTACCCACAGAGATGCACTCGCTAATACTTGGCTTTAGAGCCCATCCCCCACCATCGCTTACTGCTAGGCCTAGGAAAACACTTAGGGAAGGCAAGCGAAGGGATTCTATTACAACCCAGGTGCTGCTGTCTGTTGGAGGAACCTCCCCACACTCACAACCCCAGAACACTTCTTCCTGTGTGTGCTGGACGTGGGGAAACATAGCACACGCATTTTTCAGGGGTCACAGTAATTCCCAAGTTGTGGGTTGTAGTTTAAACATCTCCACTACCCATGGAGAGGCACACGCTAATACTTAGTTTTAGATCCCAAATCCCACTTTCAACCACACACTGGCCTAGGCAAACCATCAGGGAAGACAAGCAAAGGGATTCTATTCAAACCAAGACGCTGATGTCAGTTGGAGGAACTACCCCACCCTCAGGATACTGGAACCCAACCTTGTGTGGTGGGGAGATTTGAAGCCCCACTCCACGCAGATGAATGGGTGCTCAGGTGTTTCCCTTTATGGAGAATTCATCTAAATACTTCCTCAGTCCATCGGGGACACTCGCTACTATTTGGCCTCAAAGCCCAACCCCCAGGTTTCTCTCAGAGTCAGTCCTAGGGAAACACTCAGGGATTACAAGCTAAGGGATTCTATTAGAACCCAGCCGCTTCTGTCACCTGAAATTGCCAGCCCACACTCAGGAGAGCAGAAAACTTCTTCATGTGTGTTCTGGTGGTGGGGATACAGAGTCCACGCTTTTTTCAAGGAGCACAGGTATTCCCATGTTGTGGGCTTTTGGTTAATAACCTCCAAATCCCATGGAGAAGCACTCGCTAATACTTGGATTTAGAGCCCAACCCACCCTTTCCCCAGCACTCCGTATCAGGCAACCAAACAGGGTAGACAAGTTAAGCGATTTTATAAGAACCAAGGCCCTGCTCTCAGTTGGAGGAGGCTGCCCACTCTCAGGATAACTGTGCAAGTGTTCGTGTGTGTGCTGGAGGTGTGGAAACAGACTCCACGGATCTTTATGGGGGCACAGGTGTTCCCAGGTTAGGGATGTAGTTTAAACACCTCCACAAACCATAGAGAGGTCATCGCCAATACTTGGTTCTGGAGCCCAAACCACACTTTCCCCCGCACTCCCGCCTAGGCTTTCCATCAGGGAAGACAAGCAAAGGGATTCAATTAGAACCCAGGCGCTGCTGTCAGTTGGAGGAACTTCCCTGCACTCAGAATTCCAGAACACATTCTTAGGAGTGGGAGAGATGTGCAGCCCCACTGCACCGAGATGAATGCAGGAAAAGGTGTTCCCTTTACGGAGAAGTCCTCTAAGTACTTCCTCAATGGATCATGGGGCACTCACTGCTACGTGGCCTCCAAGCCCAACCCCCAGCTTTCCCTCATGGCCTGGCCTAAAAGAACACTCAGGGAACAGAAGCTAAGGGACACTAATAGAATCCAGGTGCTGCTGTCAGTTTGAGGAAATTCCCCACACTCAGAATACAAGAACACATCTTCGTGTGTGTGCTGGATGTAGGGAAACAGTCAAAGCATCTTTCAGGGGGCACATTTATTCCATGGTTGTGGGTTGTAGGTTAAAAACCCACATCCCATGGATAGGCTCTCGCTTATACTTGGTTTAGAGCCCAACCCCCACTTTCCCCCACTCTCCAGCCTAGGCATGCCATCAGGGAAGACAAGCTAAGGGATTCTTTTAGAACCCAGGCGCTGCTGTCATTTGGAGGAGCCTCCCCACAATCAGGATACCTGAGCACGTCTCCGTGTGTGTGCTGGAGGTGGGGAAACAGATTCCACGCATCTTTATGGGGCACAGGTGTTCCAAGGTTGGGGAAGTAGTTTAAAACCCTCCACTACCCACAGAGATGCACTCGCTAATACTTGGCTTTAGAGCCCATCCCCCACCATCGCTTACTGCTAGGCCTAGGAAAACACTTAGGGAAGGCAAGCGAAGGGATTCTATTACAACCCAGGTGCTGCTGTCTGTTGGAGGAACCTCCCCACACTCACAACCCCAGAACACTTCTTCCTGTGTGTGCTGGACGTGGGGAAACATAGCACACGCATTTTTCAGGGGTCACAGTAATTCCCAAGTTGTGGGTTGTAGTTTAAACATCTCCACTACCCATGGAGAGGCACACGCTAATACTTAGTTTTAGATCCCAAATCCCACTTTCAACCACACACTGGCCTAGGCAAACCATCAGGGAAGACAAGCAAAGGGATTCTATTCAAACCAAGACGCTGATGTCAGTTGGAGGAACTACCCCACCCTCAGGATACTGGAACCCAACCTTGTGTGGTGGGGAGATTTGAAGCCCCACTCCACGCAGATGAATGGGTGCTCAGGTGTTTCCCTTTATGGAGAATTCATCTAAATACTTCCTCAGTCCATCGGGGACACTCGCTACTATTTGGCCTCAAAGCCCAACCCCCAGGTTTCTCTCAGAGTCAGTCCTAGGGAAACACTCAGGGATTACAAGCTAAGGGATTCTATTAGAACCCAGCCGCTTCTGTCACCTGAAATTGCCAGCCCACACTCAGGAGAGCAGAAAACTTCTTCATGTGTGTTCTGGTGGTGGGGATACAGAGTCCACGCTTTTTTCAAGGAGCACAGGTATTCCCATGTTGTGGGCTTTTGGTTAATAACCTCCAAATCCCATGGAGAAGCACTCGCTAATACTTGGATTTAGAGCCCAACCCACCCTTTCCCCAGCACTCCGTATCAGGCAACCAAACAGGGTAGACAAGTTAAGCGATTTTATAAGAACCAAGGCCCTGCTCTCAGTTGGAGGAGGCTGCCCACTCTCAGGATAACTGTGCAAGTGTTCGTGTGTGTGCTGGAGGTGTGGAAACAGACTCCACGGATCTTTATGGGGGCACAGGTGTTCCCAGGTTAGGGATGTAGTTTAAACACCTCCACAAACCATAGAGAGGTCATCGCCAATACTTGGTTTTGGAGCCCAAACCACACTTTCCCCCGCACTCCCGCCTAGGCTTTCCATCAGGGAAGACAAGCAAAGGGATTCAATTAGAACCCAGGCGCTGCTGTCAGTTGGAGGAACTTCCCTGCACTCAGAATTCCAGAACACATTCTTAGGAGTGGGAGAGATGTGCAGCCCCACTGCACCGAGATGAATGCAGGAAAAGGTGTTCCCTTTACGGAGAAGTCCTCTAAGTACTTCCTCAATGGATCATGGGGCACTCACTGCTACGTGGCCTCCAAGCCCAACCCCCAGCTTTCCCTCATGGCCTGGCCTAAAAGAACACTCAGGGAACAGAAGCTAAGGGATACTAATAGAATCCAGGTGCTGCTGTCAGTTTGAGGAACTTCCCCACACTCAGAATACCAGAACACTTCTTCGTGTGTGTGCTGGATGTAGGGAAACAGTCAAAGCATCTTTCAGGGGGCACATTTATTCCATGGTTGTGGGTTGTAGGTTAAAAACCCACATCCCATGGATAGGCTCTCGCTTATACTTGGTTTAGAGCCCAACCCCCACTTTCCCCCACTCTCCAGCCTAGGCATGCCATCAGGGAAGACAAGCTAAGGGATTCTTTTAGAACCCAGGCGCTGCTGTCATTTGGAGGAGCCTCCCCACAATCAGGATACCTGAGCACGTCTCCGTGTGTGTGCTGGAGGTGGGGAAACAGATTCCACGCATCTTTATGGGGCACAGGTGTTCCAAGGTTGGGGAAGTAGTTTAAAACCCTCCACTACCCACAGAGATGCACTCGCTAATACTTGGCTTTAGAGCCCATCCCCCACCATCGCTTACTGCTAGGCCTAGGAAAACACTTAGGGAAGGCAAGCGAAGGGATTCTATTACAACCCAGGTGCTGCTGTCGGTTGGAGGAACCTCCCCACACTCACAACCCCAGAACACTTCTTCCTGTGTGTGCTGGACGTGGGGAAACATAGCACACGCATTTTTCAGGGGTCACAGTAATTCCCAAGTTGTGGGTTGTAGTTTAAACATCTCCACTACCCATGGAGAGGCACACGCTAATACTTAGTTTTAGATCCCAAATCCCACTTTCAACCACACACTGGCCTAGGCAAACCATCAGGGAAGACAAGCAAAGGGATTCTATTCAAACCAAGACGCTGATGTCAGTTGGAGGAACTACCCCACCCTCAGGATACTGGAACCCAACCTTGTGTGGTGGGGAGATTTGAAGCCCCACTCCACGCAGATGAATGGGTGCTCAGGTGTTTCCCTTTATGGAGAATTCATCTAAATACTTCCTCAGTCCATCGGGGACACTCGCTACTATTTGGCCTCAAAGCCCAACCCCCAGGTTTCTCTCAGAGTCAGTCCTAGGGAAACACTCAGGGATTACAAGCTAAGGGATTCTATTAGAACCCAGCCGCTTCTGTCACCTGAAATTGCCAGCCCACACTCAGGAGAGCAGAAAACTTCTTCATGTGTGTTCTGGTGGTGGGGATACAGAGTCCACGCTTTTTTCAAGGAGCACAGGTATTCCCATGTTGTGGGCTTTTGGTTAATAACCTCCAAATCCCATGGAGAAGCACTCGCTAATACTTGGATTTAGAGCCCAACCCACCCTTTCCCCAGCACTCCGTATCAGGCAACCAAACAGGGTAGACAAGTTAAGCGATTTTATAAGAACCAAGGCCCTGCTCTCAGTTGGAGGAGGCTGCCCACTCTCAGGATAACTGTGCAAGTGTTCGTGTGTGTGCTGGAGGTGTGGAAACAGACTCCACGGATCTTTATGGGGGCACAGGTGTTCCCAGGTTAGGGATGTAGTTTAAACACCTCCACAAACCATAGAGAGGTCATCGCCAATACTTGGTTCTGGAGCCCAAACCACACTTTCCCCCGCACTCCCGCCTAGGCTTTCCATCAGGGAAGACAAGCAAAGGGATTCAATTAGAACCCAGGCGCTGCTGTCAGTTGGAGGAACTTCCCTGCACTCAGAATTCCAGAACACATTCTTAGGAGTGGGAGAGATGTGCAGCCCCACTGCACCGAGATGAATGCAGGAAAAGGTGTTCCCTTTACGGAGAAGTCCTCTAAGTACTTCCTCAATGGATCATGGGGCACTCACTGCTACGTGGCCTCCAAGCCCAACCCCCAGCTTTCCCTCATGGCCTGGCCTAAAAGAACACTCAGGGAACAGAAGCTAAGGGACACTAATAGAATCCAGGTGCTGCTGTCAGTTTGAGGAACTTCCCCACACTCAGAATACAAGAACACATCTTCGTGTGTGTGCTGGATGTAGGGAAACAGTCAAAGCATCTTTCAGGGGGCACATTTATTCCATGGTTGTGGGTTGTAGGTTAAAAACCCACATCCCATGGATAGGCTCTCGCTTATACTTGGTTTAGAGCCCAACCCCCACTTTCCCCCACTCTCCAGCCTAGGCATGCCATCAGGGAAGACAAGCTAAGGGATTCTTTTAGAACCCAGGCGCTGCTGTCATTTGGAGGAGCCTCCCCACAATCAGGATACCTGAGCACGTCTCCGTGTGTGTGCTGGAGGTGGGGAAACAGATTCCACGCATCTTTATGGGGCACAGGTGTTCCAAGGTTGGGGAAGTAGTTTAAAACCCTCCACTACCCACAGAGATGCACTCGCTAATACTTGGCTTTAGAGCCCATCCCCCACCATCGCTTACTGCTAGGCCTAGGAAAACACTTAGGGAAGGCAAGCGAAGGGATTCTATTACAACCCAGGTGCTGCTGTCTGTTGGAGGAACCTCCCCACACTCACAACCCCAGAACACTTCTTCCTGTGTGTGCTGGACGTGGGGAAACATAGCACACGCATTTTTCAGGGGTCACAGTAATTCCCAAGTTGTGGGTTGTAGTTTAAACATCTCCACTACCCATGGAGAGGCACACGCTAATACTTAGTTTTAGATCCCAAATCCCACTTTCAACCACACACTGGCCTAGGCAAACCATCAGGGAAGACAAGCAAAGGGATTCTATTCAAACCAAGACGCTGATGTCAGTTGGAGGAACTACCCCACCCTCAGGATACTGGAACCCAACCTTGTGTGGTGGGGAGATTTGAAGCCCCACTCCACGCAGATGAATGGGTGCTCAGGTGTTTCCCTTTATGGAGAATTCATCTAAATACTTCCTCAGTCCATCGGGGACACTCGCTACTATTTGGCCTCAAAGCCCAACCCCCAGGTTTCTCTCAGAGTCAGTCCTAGGGAAACACTCAGGGATTACAAGCTAAGGGATTCTATTAGAACCCAGCCGCTTCTGTCACCTGAAATTGCCAGCCCACACTCAGGAGAGCAGAAAACTTCTTCATGTGTGTTCTGGTGGTGGGGATACAGAGTCCACGCTTTTTTCAAGGAGCACAGGTATTCCCATGTTGTGGGCTTTTGGTTAATAACCTCCAAATCCCATGGAGAAGCACTCGCTAATACTTGGATTTAGAGCCCAACCCACCCTTTCCCCAGCACTCCGTATCAGGCAACCAAACAGGGTAGACAAGTTAAGCGATTTTATAAGAACCAAGGCCCTGCTCTCAGTTGGAGGAGGCTGCCCACTCTCAGGATAACTGTGCAAGTGTTCGTGTGTGTGCTGGAGGTGTGGAAACAGACTCCACGGATCTTTATGGGGGCACAGGTGTTCCCAGGTTAGGGATGTAGTTTAAACACCTCCACAAACCATAGAGAGGTCATCGCCAATACTTGGTTTTGGAGCCCAAACCACACTTTCCCCCGCACTCCCGCCTAGGCTTTCCATCAGGGAAGACAAGCAAAGGGATTCAATTAGAACCCAGGCGCTGCTGTCAGTTGGAGGAACTTCCCTGCACTCAGAATTCCAGAACACATTCTTAGGAGTGGGAGAGATGTGCAGCCCCACTGCACCGAGATGAATGCAGGAAAAGGTGTTCCCTTTACGGAGAAGTCCTCTAAGTACTTCCTCAATGGATCAGGGGGCACTCACTGCTACGTGGCCTCCAAGCCCAACCCCCAGCTTTCCCTCATGGCCTGGCCTAAAAGAACACTCAGGGAACAGAAGCTAAGGGATACTAATAGAATCCAGGTGCTGCTGTCAGTTTGAGGAACTTCCCCACACTCAGAATACCAGAACACTTCTTCGTGTGTGTGCTGGATGTAGGGAAACAGTCAAAGCATCTTTCAGGGGGCACATTTATTCCATGGTTGTGGGTTGTAGGTTAAAAACCCACATCCCATGGATAGGCTCTCGCTTATACTTGGTTTAGAGCCCAACCCCCACTTTCCCCCACTCTCGGGCCTAGGCATGCCATCAGGGAAGACAAGCTAAGGGATTCTTTTAGAACCCAGGCGCTGCTGTCATTTGGAGGAGCCTCCCCACAATCAGGATACCTGAGCACGTCTCCGTGTGTGTGCTGGAGGTGGGGAAACAGATTCCACGCATCTTTATGGGGCACAGGTGTTCCAAGGTTGGGGAAGTAGTTTAAAACCCTCCACTACCCACAGAGATGCACTCGCTAATACTTGGCTTTAGAGCCCATCCCCCACCATCGCTTACTGCTAGGCCTAGGAAAACACTTAGGGAAGGCAAGCGAAGGGATTCTATTACAACCCAGGTGCTGCTGTCTGTTGGAGGAACCTCCCCACACTCACAACCCCAGAACACTTCTTCCTGTGTGTGCTGGACGTGGGGAAACATAGCACACGCATTTTTCAGGGGTCACAGTTATTCCCAAGTTGTGGGTTGTAGTTTAAACATCTCCACTACCAATGGAGAGGCACACGCTAATACTTAGTTTTAGATCCCAAATCCCACTTTCAACCACACACTGGCCTAGGCAAACCATCAGGGAAGACAAGCAAAGGGATTCTATTCAAACCAAGACGCTGATGTCAGTTGGAGGAACTACCCCACCCTCAGGATACTGGAACCCATCCTTGTGTGGTGGGGAGATTTGAAGCCCCACTCCACGCAGATGAATGGGTGCTCAGGTGTTTCCCTTTATGGAGAATTCATCTAAATACTTCCTCAGTCCATCGGGGACACTCGCTACTATTTGGCCTCAAAGCCCAACCCCCAGGTTTCTCTCAGAGTCAGTCCTAGGGAAACACTCAGGGATTACAAGCTAAGGGATTCTATTAGAACCCAGCCGCTTCTGTCACCTGAAATTGCCAGCCCACACTCAGGATAGCAGAAAACTTCTTCATGTGTGTTCTGGTGGTGGGGATACAGAGTCCACGCTTTTTTCAAGGAGCACAGGTATTCCCATGTTGTGGGCTTTTGGTTAATAACCTCCAAATCCCATGGAGAAGCACTCGCTAATACTTGGATTTAGAGCCCAACCCACCCTTTCCCCAGCACTCCGTATCAGGCAACCAAACAGGGTAGACAAGTTAAGCGATTTTATAAGAACCAAGGCCCTGCTCTCAGTTGGAGGAGGCTGCCCACTCTCAGGATAACTGTGCAAGTGTTCGTGTGTGTGCTGGAGGTGTGGAAACAGACTCCACGGATCTTTATGGGGGCACAGGTGTTCCCAGGTTAGGGATGTAGTTTAAACACCTCCACAAACCATAGAGAGGTCATCGCCAATACTTGGTTCTGGAGCCCAAACCACACTTTCCCCCGCACTCCCGCCTAGGCTTTCCATCAGGGAAGACAAGCAAAGGGATTCAATTAGAACCCAGGCGCTGCTGTCAGTTGGAGGAACTTCCCTGCACTCAGAATTCCAGAACACATTCTTAGGTGTGGGAGAGATGTGCAGCCCCACTGCACCCAGATGAATGCAGGAAAAGGTGTTCCCTTTAGGGACAAGTCCTCTAAGTACTTCCTCAATGGATCAGGGGGCACTCACTGCTACGTGGCCTCCAAGCCCAACCCCCAGCTTTCCCTCATGGCCTGGCCTAAAAGAACACTCAGGGAACAGAAGCTAAGGGATACTAATAGAATCCAGGTGCTGCTGTCAGTTTGAGGAACTTCCCCACACTCAGAATACCAGAACACTTCTTCGTGTGTGTGCTGGATGTAGGGAAACAGTCAAAGCATCTTTCAGGGGGCACATTTATTCCATGGTTGTGGGTTGTTGGTTAAAAACCCACATCCCATGGATAGGCTCTCGCTTATACTTGGTTTAGAGCCCAACCCCCACTTTCCCCCACTCTCCAGCCTAGGCATGCCATCAGGGAAGACAAGCTAAGGGATTCTTTTAGAACCCAGGCGCTGCTGTCATTTGGAGGAGCCTCCCCACAATCAGGATACCTGAGCACGTCTCCGTGTGTGTGCTGGAGGTGGGGAAACAGATTCCACGCATCTTTATGGGGCACAGGTGTTCCAAGGTTGGGGAAGTAGTTTAAAACCCTCCACTACCCACAGAGATGCACTCGCTAATACTTGGCTTTAGAGCCCATCCCCCACCATCGCTTACTGCTAGGCCTAGGAAAACACTTAGGGAAGGCAAGCGAAGGGATTCTATTACAACCCAGGTGCTGCTGTCTGTTGGAGGAACCTCCCCACACTCACAACCCCAGAACACTTCTTCCTGTGTGTGCTGGACGTGGGGAAACATAGCACACGCATTTTTCAGGGGTCACAGTTATTCCCAAGTTGTGGGTTGTAGTTTAAACATCTCCACTACCCATGGAGAGGCACACGCTAATACTTAGTTTTAGATCCCAAATCCCACTTTCAACCACACACTGGCCTAGGCAAACCATCAGGGAAGACAAGCAAAGGGATTCTATTCAAACCAAGACGCTGATGTCAGTTGGAGGAACTACCCCACCCTCAGGATACTGGAACCCAACCTTGTGTGGTGGGGAGATTTGAAGCCCCACTCCACGCAGATGAATGGGTGCTCAGGTGTTTCCCTTTATGGAGAATTCATCTAAATACTTCCTCAGTCCATCGGGGACACTCGCTACTATTTGGCCTCAAAGCCCAACCCCCAGGTTTCTCTCAGAGTCAGTCCTAGGGAAACACTCAGGGATTACAAGCTAAGGGATTCTATTAGAACCCAGCCGCTTCTGTCACCTGAAATTGCCAGCCCACACTCAGGATAGCAGAAAACTTCTTCATGTGTGTTCTGGTGGTGGGGATACAGAGTCCACGCTTTTTTCAAGGAGCACAGGTATTCCCATGTTGTGGGCTTTTGGTTAATAACCTCCAAATCCCATGGAGAAGCACTCGCTAATACTTGGATTTAGAGCCCAACCCACCCTTTCCCCAGCACTCCGTATCAGGCAACCAAACAGGGTAGACAAGTTAAGCGATTTTATAAGAACCAAGGCCCTGCTCTCAGTTGGAGGAGGCTGCCCACTCTCAGGATAACTGTGCAAGTGTTCGTGTGTGTGCTGGAGGTGTGGAAACAGACTCCACGGATCTTTATGGGGGCACAGGTGTTCCCAGGTTAGGGATGTAGTTTAAACACCTCCACAAACCATAGAGAGGTCATCGCCAATACTTGGTTCTGGAGCCCAAACCACACTTTCCCCCGCACTCCCGCCTAGGCTTTCCATCAGGGAAGACAAGCAAAGGGATTCAATTAGAACCCAGGCGCTGCTGTCAGTTGGAGGAACTTCCCTGCACTCAGAATTCCAGAACACATTCTTAGGTGTGGGAGAGATGTGCAGCCCCACTGCACCCAGATGAATGCAGGAAAAGGTGTTCCCTTTAGGGACAAGTCCTCTAAGTACTTCCTCAATGGATCAGGGGGCACTCACTGCTACTGGCCTCCAAGCCCAACCCCCAGGTTTCCCTCATGGCCTGGCCTAAAAGAACACTCAGGGAACAGAAGCTAAGGGATACTAATAGAATCCAGGTGCTGCTGTCAGTTTGAGGAACTTCCCCACACTCAGAATACCAGAACACTTCTTCGTGTGTGTGCTGGATGTAGGGAAACAGTCAAAGCATCTTTCAGGGGGCACATTTATTCCATGGTTGTGGGTTGTTGGTTAAAAACCCACATCCCATGGATAGGCTCTCGCTTATACTTGGTTTAGAGCCCAACCCCCACTTTCCCCCACTCTCCAGCCTAGGCATGCCATCAGGGAAGACAAGCTAAGGGATTCTTTTAGAACCCAGGCGCTGCTGTCATTTGGAGGAGCCTCCCCACAATCAGGATACCTGAGCACGTCTCCGTGTGTGTGCTGGAGGTGGGGAAACAGATTCCACGCATCTTTATGGGGCACAGGTGTTCCAAGGTTGGGGAAGTAGTTTAAAACCCTCCACTACCCACAGAGATGCACTCGCTAATACTTGGCTTTAGAGCCCATCCCCCACCATCGCTTACTGCTAGGCCTAGGAAAACACTTAGGGAAGTCAAGCGAAGGGATTCTATTACAACCCAGGTGCTGCTGTCTGTTGGAGGAACCTCCCCACACTCACAACCCCAGAACACTTCTTCCTGTGTGTGCTGGACGTGGGGAAACATAGCACACGCATTTTTCAGGGGTCACAGTAATTCCCAAGTTGTGGGTTGTAGTTTAAACATCTCCACTACCCATGGAGAGGCACACGCTAATACTTAGTTTTAGATCCCAAATCCCACTTTCAACCACACACTGGCCTAGGCAAACCATCAGGGAAGACAAGCAAAGGGATTCTATTCAAACCAAGACGCTGATGTCAGTTGGAGGAACTACCCCACCCTCAGGATACTGGAACCCAACCTTGTGTGGTGGGGAGATTTGAAGCCCCACTCCACGCAGATGAATGGGTGCTCAGGTGTTTCCCTTTATGGAGAATTCATCTAAATACTTCCTCAGTCCATCATTGACACTCGCTACTATTTGGCCTCAAAGCCCAACCCCCAGGTTTCTCTCAGAGTCAGTCCTAGGGAAACACTCAGGGATTACAAGCTAAGGGATTCTATTAGAACCCAGCCGCTTCTGTCACCTGAAATTGCCAGCCCACACTCAGGATAGCAGAAAACTTCTTCATGTGTGTTCTGGTGGTGGGGATACAGAGTCCACGCTTTTTTCAAGGAGCACAGGTATTCCCATGTTGTGGGCTTTTGGTTAATAACCTCCAAATCCCATGGAGAAGCACTCGCTAATACTTGGATTTAGAGCCCAACCCACCCTTTCCCCAGCACTCCGTATCAGGCAACCAAACAGGGTAGACAAGTTAAGCGATTTTATAAGAACCAAGGCCCTGCTCTCAGTTGGAGGAGGCTGCCCACTCTCAGGATAACTGTGCAAGTGTTCGTGTGTGTGCTGGAGGTGTGGAAACAGACTCCACGGATCTTTATGGGGGCACAGGTGTTCCCAGGTTAGGGATGTAGTTTAAACACCTCCACAAACCATAGAGAGGTCATCGCCAATACTTGGTTCTGGAGCCCAAACCACACTTTCCCCCGCACTCCCGCCTAGGCTTTAAATCAGGGAAGACAAGCAAAGGGATTCAATTAGAACCCAGGCGCTGCTGTCAGTTGGAGGAACTTCCCTGCACTCAGAATTCCAGAACACATTCTTAGGTGTGGGAGAGATGTGCAGCCCCACTGCACCCAGATGAATGCAGGAAAAGGTGTTCCCTTTAGGGACAAGTCCTCTAAGTACTTCCTCAATGGATCAGGGGGCACTCACTGCTACGTGGCCTCCAAGCCCAACCCCCAGCTTTCCCTCATGGCCTGGCCTAAAAGAACACTCAGGGAACAGAAGCTAAGGGATACTAATAGAATCCAGGTGCTGCTGTCAGTTTGAGGAACTTCCCCACACTCAGAATACCAGAACACTTCTTCGTGTGTGTGCTGGATGTAGGGAAACAGTCAAAGCATCTTTCAGGGGGCACATTTATTCCATGGTTGTGGGTTGTAGGTTAAAAACCCACATCCCATGGATAGGCTCTCGCTTATACTTGGTTTAGAGCCCAACCCCCACTTTCCCCCACTCTCCAGCCTAGGCATGCCATCAGGGAAGACAAGCTAAGGGATTCTTTTAGAACCCAGGCGCTGCTGTCATTTGGAGGAGCCTCCCCACAATCAGGATACCTGAGCACGTCTCCGTGTGTGTGCTGGAGGTGGGGAAACAGATTCCACGCATCTTTATGGGGCACAGGTGTTCCAAGGTTGGGGAAGTAGTTTAAAACCCTCCACTACCCACAGAGATGCACTCGCTAATACTTGGCTTTAGAGCCCATCCCCCACCATCGCTTACTGCTAGGCCTAGGAAAACACTTAGGGAAGTCAAGCGAAGGGATTCTATTACAACCCAGGTGCTGCTGTCTGTTGGAGGAACCTCCCCACACTCACAACCCCAGAACACTTCTTCCTGTGTGTGCTGGACGTGGGGAAACATAGCACACGCATTTTTCAGGGGTCACAGTAATTCCCAAGTTGTGGGTTGTAGTTTAAACATCTCCACTACCCATGGAGAGGCACACGCTAATACTTAGTTTTAGATCCCAAATCCCACTTTCAACCACACACTGGCCTAGGCAAACCATCAGGGAAGACAAGCAAAGGGATTCTATTCAAACCAAGACGCTGATGTCAGTTGGAGGAACTACCCCACCCTCAGGATACTGGAACCCAACCTTGTGTGGTGGGGAGATTTGAAGCCCCACTCCACGCAGATGAATGGGTGCTCAGGTGTTTCCCTTTATGGAGAATTCATCTAAATACTTCCTCAGTCCATCATTGACACTCGCTACTATTTGGCCTCAAAGCCCAACCCCCAGGTTTCTCTCAGAGTCAGTCCTAGGGAAACACTCAGGGATTACAAGCTAAGGGATTCTATTAGAACCCAGCCGCTTCTGTCACCTGAAATTGCCAGCCCACACTCAGGATAGCAGAAAACTTTTTCATGTGTGTTCTGGTGGTGGGGATACAGAGTCCACGCTTTTTTCAAGGAGCACAGGTATTCCCATGTTGTGGGCTTTTGGTTAATAACCTCCAAATCCCATGGAGAAGCACTCGCTAATACTTGGATTTAGAGCCCAACCCACCCTTTCCCCAGCACTCCGTATCAGGCAACCAAACAGGGTAGACAAGTTAAGCGATTTTATAAGAACCAAGGCCCTGCTCTCAGTTGGAGGAGGCTGCCCACTCTCAGGATAACTGTGCAAGTGTTCGTGTGTGTGCTGGAGGTGTGGAAACAGACTCCACGGATCTTTATGGGGGCACAGGTGTTCCCAGGTTAGGGATGTAGTTTAAACACCTCCACAAACCATAGAGAGGTCATCGCCAATACTTGGTTCTGGAGCCCAAACCACACTTTCCCCCGCACTCCCGCCTAGGCTTTCCATCAGGGAAGACAAGCAAAGGGATTCAATTAGAACCCAGGCGCTGCTGTCAGTTGGAGGAACTTCCCTGCACTCAGAATTCCAGAACACATTCTTAGGAGTGGGAGAGATGTGCAGCCCTACTGCACCGAGATGAATGCCGGAAAAGGTGTTCCCTTTACGGAGAAGTCCTCTAAGTACTTCCTCAATGGATCATGGGGCACTCACTGCTACGTGGCCTCCAAGCCCAACCCCCAGCTTTCCCTCATGGCCTGGCCTAAAAGAACACTCAGGGAACAGAAGCTAAGGGATACTAATAGAATCCAGGTGCTGCTGTCAGTTTGAGGAACTTCCCCACACTCAGAATACCAGAACACTTCTTCGTGTGTGTGCTGGATGTAGGGAAACAGTCAAAGCATCTTTCAGGGGGCACATTTATTCCATGGTTGTGGGTTGTAGGTTAAAAACCCACATCCCATGGATAGGCTCTCGCTTATACTTGGTTTAGAGCCCAACCCCCACTTTCCCCCACTCTCCAGCCTAGGCATGCCATCAGGGAAGACAAGCTAAGGGATTCTTTTAGAACCCAGGCGCTGCTGTCATTTGGAGGAGCCTCCCCACAATCAGGATACCTGAGCACGTCTCCGTGTGTGTGCTGGAGGTGGGGAAACAGATTCCACGCATCTTTATGGGGCACAGGTGTTCCAAGGTTGGGGAAGTAGTTTAAAACCCTCCACTACCCACAGAGATGCACTCGCTAATACTTGGCTTTAGAGCCCATCCCCCACCATCGCTTACTGCTAGGCCTAGGAAAACACTTAGGGAAGGCAAGCGAAGGGATTCTATTACAACCCAGGTGCTGCTGTCTGTTGGAGGAACCTCCCCACACTCACAACCCCAGAACACTTCTTCCTGTGTGTGCTGGACGTGGGGAAACATAGCACACGCATTTTTCAGGGGTCACAGTTATTCCCAAGTTGTGGGTTGTAGTTTAAACATCTCCACTACCCATGGAGAGGCACACGCTAATACTTAGTTTTAGATCCCAAATCCCACTTTCAACCACACACTGGCCTAGGCAAACCATCAGGGAAGACAAGCAAAGGGATTCTATTCAAACCAAGACGCTGATGTCAGTTGGAGGAACTACCCCACCCTCAGGATACTGGAACCCAACCTTGTGTGGTGGGGAGATTTGAAGCCCCACTCCACGCAGATGAATGGGTGCTCAGGTGTTTCCCTTTATGGAGAATTCATCTAAATACTTCCTCAGTCCATCGGGGACACACGCTACTATTTGGCCTCAAAGCCCAACCCCCAGGTTTCTCTCAGAGTCAGTCCTAGGGAAACACTCAGGGATTACAAGCTAAGGGATTCTATTAGAACCCAGCCGCTTCTGTCACCTGAAATTGCCAGCCCACACTCAGGAGAGCAGAAAACTTCTTCATGTGTGTTCTGGTGGTGGGGATACAGAGTCCACGCTTTTTTCAAGGAGCACAGGTATTCCCATGTTGTGGGCTTTTGGTTAATAACCTCCAAATCCCATGGAGAAGCACTCGCTAATACTTGGATTTAGAGCCCAACCCACCCTTTCCCCAGCACTCCGTATCAGGCAACCAAACAGGGTAGACAAGTTAAGCGATTTTATAAGAACCAAGGCCCTGCTCTCAGTTGGAGGAGGCTGCCCACTCTCAGGATAACTGTGCAAGTGTTCGTGTGTGTGCTGGAGGTGTGGAAACAGACTCCACGGATCTTTATGGGGGCACAGGTGTTCCCAGGTTAGGGATGTAGTTTAAACACCTCCACAAACCATAGAGAGGTCATCGCCAATACTTGGTTCTGGAGCCCAAACCACACTTTCCCCCGCACTCCCGCCTAGGCTTTCCATCAGGGAAGACAAGCAAAGGGATTCAATTAGAACCCAGGCGCTGCTGTCAGTTGGAGGAACTTCCCTGCACTCAGAATTCCAGAACACATTCTTAGGAGTGGGAGAGATGTGCAGCCCCACTGCACCGAGATGAATGCAGGAAAAGGTGTTCCCTTTACAGAGAAGTCCTCTAAGTACTTCCTCAATGGATCATGGGGCACTCACTGCTACGTGGCCTCCAAGCCCAACCCCCAGCTTTCCCTCATGGCCTGGCCTAAAAGAACACTCAGGGAACAGAAGCTAAGGGATACTAATAGAATCCAGGTGCTGCTGTCAGTTTGAGGAACTTCCCCACAGTCAGAATACCAGAACACTTCTTCGTGTGTGTGCTGGATGTAGGGAAACAGTCAAAGCATCTTTCAGGGGGCACATTTATTCCATGGTTGTGGGTTGTAGGTTAAAAACCCACATCCCATGGATAGGCTCTCGCTTATACTTGGTTTAGAGCCCAACCCCCACTTTCCCCCACTCTCCAGCCTAGGCATGCCATCAGGGAAGACAAGCTAAGGGATTCTTTTAGAACCCAGGCGCTGCTGTCATTTGGAGGAGCCTCCCCACAATCAGGATACCTGAGCACGTCTCCGTGTGTGTGCTGGAGGTGGGGAAACAGATTCCACGCATCTTTATGGGGCACAGGTGTTCCAAGGTTGGGGAAGTAGTTTAAAACCCTCCACTACCCACAGAGATGCACTCGCTAATACTTGGCTTTAGAGCCCATCCCCCACCATCGCTTACTGCTAGGCCTAGGAAAACACTTAGGGAAGGCAAGCGAAGGGATTCTATTACAACCCAGGTGCTGCTGTCTGTTGGAGGAACCTCCCCACACTCACAACCCCAGAACACTTCTTCCTGTGTGTGCTGGACGTGGGGAAACATAGCACACGCATTTTTCAGGGGTCACAGTAATTCCCAAGTTGTGGGTTGTAGTTTAAACATCTCCACTACCCATGGAGAGGCACACGCTAATACTTAGTTTTAGATCCCAAATCCCACTTTCAACCACACACTGGCCTAGGCAAACCATCAGGGAAGACAAGCAAAGGGATTCTATTCAAACCAAGACGCTGATGTCAGTTGGAGGAACTACCCCACCCTCAGGATACTGGAACCCAACCTTGTGTGGTGGGGAGATTTGAAGCCCCACTCCACGCAGATGAATGGGTGCTCAGGTGTTTCCCTTTATGGAGAATTCATCTAAATACTTCCTCAGTCCATCGGGGACACTCGCTACTATTTGGCCTCAAAGCCCAACCCCCAGGTTTCTCTCAGAGTCAGTCCTAGGGAAACACTCAGGGATTACAAGCTAAGGGATTCTATTAGAACCCAGCCGCTTCTGTCACCTGAAATTGCCAGCCCACACTCAGGAGAGCAGAAAACTTCTTCATGTGTGTTCTGGTGGTGGGGATACAGAGTCCACGCTTTTTTCAAGGAGCACAGGTATTCCCATGTTGTGGGCTTTTGGTTAATAACCTCCAAATCCCATGGAGAAGCACTCGCTAATACTTGGATTTAGAGCCCAACCCACCCTTTCCCCAGCACTCCGTATCAGGCAACCAAACAGGGTAGACAAGTTAAGCGATTTTATAAGAACCAAGGCCCTGCTCTCAGTTGGAGGAGGCTGCCCACTCTCAGGATAACTGTGCAAGTGTTCGTGTGTGTGCTGGAGGTGTGGAAACAGACTCCACGGATCTTTATGGGGGCACAGGTGTTCCCAGGTTAGGGATGTAGTTTAAACACCTCCACAAACCATAGAGAGGTCATCGCCAATACTTGGTTCTGGAGCCCAAACCACACTTTCCCCCGCACTCCCGCCTAGGCTTTCCATCAGGGAAGACAAGCAAAGGGATTCAATTAGAACCCAGGCGCTGCTGTCAGTTGGAGGAACTTCCCTGCACTCAGAATTCCAGAACACATTCTTAGGTGTGGGAGAGATGTGCAGCCCCACTGCACCCAGATGAATGCAGGAAAAGGTGTTCCCTTTAGGGACAAGTCCTCTAAGTACTTCCTCAATGGATCAGGGGGCACTCACTGCTACGTGGCCTCCAAGCCCAACCCCCAGCTTTCCCTCATGGCCTGGCCTAAAAGAACACTCAGGGAACAGAAGCTAAGGGATACTAATAGAATCCAGGTGCTGCTGTCAGTTTGAGGAACTTCCCCACACTCAGAATACCAGAACACTTCTTCGTGTGTGTGCTGGATGTAGGGAAACAGTCAAAGCATCTTTCAGGGGGCACATTTATTCCATGGTTGTGGGTTGTAGGTTAAAAACCCACATCCCATGGATAGGCTCTCGCTTATACTTGGTTTAGAGCCCAACCCCCACTTTCCCCCACTCTCCAGCCTAGGCATGCCATCAGGGAAGACAAGCTAAGGGATTCTTTTAGAACCCAGGCGCTGCTGTCATTTGGAGGAGCCTCCCCACAATCAGGATACCTGAGCACGTCTCCGTGTGTGTGCTGGAGGTGGGGAAACAGATTCCACGCATCTTTATGGGGCACAGGTGTTCCAAGGTTGGGGAAGTAGTTTAAAACCCTCCACTACCCACAGAGATGCACTCGCTAATACTTGGCTTTAGAGCCCATCCCCCACCATCGCTTACTGCTAGGCCTAGGAAAACACTTACGGAAGTCAAGCGAAGGGATTCTATTACAACCCAGGTGCTGCTGTCGGTTGGAGGAACCTCCCCACACTCACAACCCCAGAACACTTCTTCCTGTGTGTGCTGGACGTGGGGAAACATAGCACACGCATTTTTCAGGGGTCACAGTAATTCCCAAGTTGTGGGTTGTAGTTTAAACATCTCCACTACCCATGGAGAGGCACACGCTAATACTTAGTTTTAGATCCCAAATCCCACTTTCAACCACACACTGGCCTAGGCAAACCATCAGGGAAGACAAGCAAAGGGATTCTATTCAAACCAAGACGCTGATGTCAGTTGGAGGAACTACCCCACCCTCAGGATACTGGAACCCAACCTTGTGTGGTGGGGAGATTTGAAGCCCCACTCCACGCAGATGAATGGGTGCTCAGGTGTTTCCCTTTATGGAGAATTCATCTAAATACTTCCTCAGTCCATCGGGGACACACGCTACTATTTGGCCTCAAAGCCCAACCCCCAGGTTTCTCTCAGAGTCAGTCCTAGGGAAACACTCAGGGATTACAAGCTAAGGGATTCTATTAGAACCCAGCCGCTTCTGTCACCTGAAATTGCCAGCCCACACTCAGGATAGCAGAAAACTTCTTCATGTGTGTTCTGGTGGTGGGGATACAGAGTCCACGCTTTTTTCAAGGAGCACAGGTATTCCCATGTTGTGGGCTTTTGGTTAATAACCTCCAAATCCCATGGAGAAGCACTCGCTAATACTTGGATTTAGAGCCCAACCCACCCTTTCCCCAGCACTCCGTATCAGGCAACCAAACAGGGTAGACAAGTTAAGCGATTTTATAAGAACCAAGGCCCTGCTCTCAGTTGGAGGAGGCTGCCCACTCTCAGGATAACTGTGCAAGTGTTCGTGTGTGTGCTGGAGGTGTGGAAACAGACTCCACGGATCTTTATGGGGGCACAGGTGTTCCCAGGTTAGGGATGTAGTTTAAACACCTCCACAAACCATAGAGAGGTCATCGCCAATACTTGGTTCTGGAGCCCAAACCACACTTTCCCCCGCACTCCCGCCTAGGCTTTCCATCAGGGAAGACAAGCAAAGGGATTCAATTAGAACCCAGGCGCTGCTGTCAGTTGGAGGAACTTCCCTGCACTCAGAATTCCAGAACACATTCTTAGGAGTGGGAGAGATGTGCAGCCCCACTGCACCGAGATGAATGCAGGAAAAGGTGTTCCCTTTACGGAGAAGTCCTCTAAGTACTTCCTCAATGGATCATGGGGCACTCACTGCTACGTGGCCTCCAAGCCCAACCCCCAGCTTTCCCTCATGGCCTGGCCTAAAAGAACACTCAGGGAACAGAAGCTAAGGGATACTAATAGAATCCAGGTGCTGCTGTCAGTTTGAGGAACTTCCCCACACTCAGAATACCAGAACACTTCTTCGTGTGTGTGCTGGATGTAGGGAAACAGTCAAAGCATCTTTCAGGGGGCACATTTATTCCATGGTTGTGGGTTGTAGGTTAAAAACCCACATCCCATGGATAGGCTCTCGCTTATACTTGGTTTAGAGCCCAACCCCCACTTTCCCCCACTCTCCAGCCTAGGCATGCCATCAGGGAAGACAAGCTAAGGGATTCTTTTAGAACCCAGGCGCTGCTGTCATTTGGAGGAGCCTCCCCACAATCAGGATACCTGAGCACGTCTCCGTGTGTGTGCTGGAGGTGGGGAAACAGATTCCACGCATCTTTATGGGGCACAGGTGTTCCAAGGTTGGGGAAGTAGTTTAAAACCCTCCACTACCCACAGAGATGCACTCGCTAATACTTGGCTTTAGAGCCCATCCCCCACCATCGCTTACTGCTAGGCCTAGGAAAACACTTAGGGAAGGCAAGCGAAGGGATTCTATTACAACCCAGGTGCTGCTGTCTGTTGGAGGAACCTCCCCACACTCACAACCCCAGAACACTTCTTCCTGTGTGTGCTGGACGTGGGGAAACATAGCACACGCATTTTTCAGGGGTCACAGTAATTCCCAAGTTGTGGGTTGTAGTTTAAACATCTCCACTACCCATGGAGAGGCACACGCTAATACTTAGTTTTAGATCCCAAATCCCACTTTCAACCACACACTGGCCTAGGCAAACCATCAGGGAAGACAAGCAAAGGATTCTATTCAAACCAAGACGCTGATGTCAGTTGGAGGAACTACCCCACCCTCAGGATACTGGAACCCAACCTTGTGTGGTGGGGAGATTTGAAGCCCCACTCCACGCAGATGAATGGGTGCTCAGGTGTTTCCCTTTATGGAGAATTCATCTAAATACTTCCTCAGTCCATCGGGGACACTCGCTACTATTTGGCCTCAAAGCCCAACCCCCAGGTTTCTCTCAGAGTCAGTCCTAGGGAAACACTCAGGGATTACAAGCTAAGGGATTCTATTAGAACCCAGCCGCTTCTGTCACCTGAAATTGCCAGCCCACACTCAGGATAGCAGAAAACTTCTTCATGTGTGTTCTGGTGGTGGGGATACAGAGTCCACGCTTTTTTCAAGGAGCACAGGTATTCCCATGTTGTGGGCTTTTGGTTAATAACCTCCAAATCCCATGGAGAAGCACTCGCTAATACTTGGATTTAGAGCCCAACCCACCCTTTCCCCAGCACTCCGTATCAGGCAACCAAACAGGGTAGACAAGTTAAGCGATTTTATAAGAACCAAGGCCCTGCTCTCAGTTGGAGGAGGCTGCCCACTCTCAGGATAACTGTGCAAGTGTTCGTGTGTGTGCTGGAGGTGTGGAAACAGACTCCACGGATCTTTATGGGGGCACAGGTGTTCCCAGGTTAGGGATGTAGTTTAAACACCTCCACAAACCATAGAGAGGTCATCGCAAATACTTGGTTTTGGAGCCCAAACCACACTTTCCCCCGCACTCCCGCCTAGGCTTTCCATCAGGGAAGACAAGCAAAGGGATTCAATTAGAACCCAGGCGCTGCTGTCAGTTGGAGGAACTTCCCTGCACTCAGAATTCCAGAACACATTCTTAGGAGTGGGAGAGATGTGCAGCCCCACTGCACCGAGATGAATGCAGGAAAAGTGTTCCCTTTACGGAGAAGTCCTCTAAGTACTTCCTCAATGGATCAGGGGGCACTCACTGCTACGTGGCCTCCAAGCCCAACCCCCAGCTTTCCCTCATGGCCTGGCCTAAAAGAACACTCAGGGAACAGAAGCTAAGGGATACTAATAGAATCCAGGTGCTGCTGTCAGTTTGAGGAACTTCCCCACACTCAGAATACCAGAACACTTCTTCGTGTGTGTGCTGGATGTAGGGAAACAGTCAAAGCATCTTTCAGGGGGCACATTTATTCCATGGTTGTGGGTTGTAGGTTAAAAACCCACATCCCATGGATAGGCTCTCGCTTATACTTGGTTTAGAGCCCAACCCCCACTTTCCCCCACTCTCCAGCCTAGGCATGCCATCAGGGAAGACAAGCTAAGGGATTCTTTTAGAACCCAGGCGCTGCTGTCATTTGGAGGAGCCTCCCCACAATCAGGATACCTGAGCACGTCTCCGTGTGTGTGCTGGAGGTGGGGAAACAGATTCCACGCATCTTTATGGGGCACAGGTGTTCCAAGGTTGGGGAAGTAGTTTAAAACCCTCCACTACCCACAGAGATGCACTCGCTAATACTTGGCTTTAGAGCCCATCCCCCACCATCGCTTACTGCTAGGCCTAGGAAAACACTTAGGGAAGGCAAGCGAAGGGATTCTATTACAACCCAGGTGCTGCTGTCTGTTGGAGGAACCTCCCCACACTCACAACCCCAGAACACTTCTTCCTGTGTGTGCTGGACGTGGGGAAACATAGCACACGCATTTTTCAGGGGTCACAGTTATTCCCAAGTTGTGGGTTGTAGTTTAAACATCTCCACTACCCATGGAGAGGCACACGCTAATACTTAGTTTTAGATCCCAAATCCCACTTTCAACCACACACTGGCCTAGGCAAACCATCAGGGAAGACAAGCAAAGGGATTCTATTCAAACCAAGACGCTGATGTCAGTTGGAGGAACTACCCCACCCTCAGGATACTGGAACCCAACCTTGTGTGGTGGGGAGATTTGAAGCCCCACTCCACGCAGATGAATGGGTGCTCAGGTGTTTCCCTTTATGGAGAATTCATCTAAATACTTCCTCAGTCCATCGGGGACACTCGCTACTATTTGGCCTCAAAGCCCAACCCCCAGGTTTCTCTCAGAGTCAGTCCTAGGGAAACACTCAGGGATTACAAGCTAAGGGATTCTATTAGAACCCAGCCGCTTCTGTCACCTGAAATTGCCAGCCCACACTCAGGATAGCAGAAAACTTCTTCATGTGTGTTCTGGTGGTGGGGATACAGAGTCCACGCTTTTTTCAAGGAGCACAGGTATTCCCATGTTGTGGGCTTTTGGTTAATAACCTCCAAATCCCATGGAGAAGCACTCGCTAATACTTGGATTTAGAGCCCAACCCACCCTTTCCCCAGCACTCCGTATCAGGCAACCAAACAGGGTAGACAAGTTAAGCGATTTTATAAGAACCAAGGCCCTGCTCTCAGTTGGAGGAGGCTGCCCACTCTCAGGATAACTGTGCAAGTGTTCGTGTGTGTGCTGGAGGTGTGGAAACAGACTCCACGGATCTTTATGGGGGCACAGGTGTTCCCAGGTTAGGGATGTAGTTTAAACACCTCCACAAACCATAGAGAGGTCATCGCCAATACTTGGTTCTGGAGCCCAAACCACACTTTCCCCCGCACTCCCGCCTAGGCTTTCCATCAGGGAAGACAAGCAAAGGGATTCAATTAGAACCCAGGCGCTGCTGTCAGTTGGAGGAACTTCCCTGCACTCAGAATTCCAGAACACATTCTTAGGTGTGGGAGAGATGTGCAGCCCCACTGCACCCAGATGAATGCAGGAAAAGGTGTTCCCTTTAGGGACAAGTCCTCTAAGTACTTCCTCAATGGATCAGGGGGCACTCACTGCTACGTGGCCTCCAAGCCCAACCCCCAGCTTTCCCTCATGGCCTGGCCTAAAAGAACACTCAGGGAACAGAAGCTAAGGGATACTAATAGAATCCAGGTGCTGCTGTCAGTTTGAGGAACTTCCCCACACTCAGAATACCAGAACACTTCTTCGTGTGTGTGCTGGATGTAGGGAAACAGTCAAAGCATATTTCAGGGGGCACATTTATTCCATGGTTGTGGGTTGTAGGTTAAAAACCCACATCCCATGGATAGGCTCTCGCTTATACTTGGTTTAGAGCCCAACCCCCACTTTCCCCCACTCTCCAGCCTAGGCATGCCATCAGGGAAGACAAGCTAAGGGATTCTTTTAGAACCCAGGCGCTGCTGTCATTTGGAGGAGCCTCCCCACAATCAGGATACCTGAGCACGTCTCCGTGTGTGTGCTGGAGGTGGGGAAACAGATTCCACGCATCTTTATGGGGCACAGGTGTTCCAAGGTTGGGGAAGTAGTTTAAAACCCTCCACTACCCACAGAGATGCACTCGCTAATACTTGGCTTTAGAGCCCATCCCCCACCATCGCTTACTGCTAGGCCTAGGAAAACACTTAGGGAAGTCAAGCGAAGGGATTCTATTACAACCCAGGTGCTGCTGTCGGTTGGAGGAACCTCCCCACACTCACAACCCCAGAACACTTCTTCCTGTGTGTGCTGGACGTGGGGAAACATAGCACACGCATTTTTCAGGGGTCACAGTAATTCCCAAGTTGTGGGTTGTAGTTTAAACATCTCCACTACCCATGGAGAGGCACACGCTAATACTTAGTTTTAGATCCCAAATCCCACTTTCAACCACACACTGGCCTAGGCAAACCATCAGGGAAGACAAGCAAAGGGATTCTATTCAAACCAAGACGCTGATGTCAGTTGGAGGAACTACCCCACCCTCAGGATACTGGAACCCAACCTTGTGTGGTGGGGAGATTTGAAGCCCCACTCCACGCAGATGAATGGGTGCTCAGGTGTTTCCCTTTATGGAGAATTCATCTAAATACTTCCTCAGTCCATCGGGGACACTCGCTACTATTTGGCCTCAAAGCCCAACCCCCAGGTTTCTCTCAGAGTCAGTCCTAGGGAAACACTCAGGGATTACAAGCTAAGGGATTCTATTAGAACCCAGCCGCTTCTGTCACCTGAAATTGCCAGCCCACACTCAGGATAGCAGAAAACTTCTTCATGTGTGTTCTGGTGGTGGGGATACAGAGTCCACGCTTTTTTCAAGGAGCACAGGTATTCCCATGTTGTGGGCTTTTGGTTAATAACCTCCAAATCCCATGGAGAAGCACTCGCTAATACTTGGATTTAGAGCCCAACCCACCCTTTCCCCAGCACTCCGTATCAGGCAACCAAACAGGGTAGACAAGTTAAGCGATTTTATAAGAACCAAGGCCCTGCTCTCAGTTGGAGGAGGCTGCCCACTCTCAGGATAACTGTGCAAGTGTTCGTGTGTGTGCTGGAGGTGTGGAAACAGACTCCACGGATCTTTATGGGGGCACAGGTGTTCCCAGGTTAGGGATGTAGTTTAAACACCTCCACAAACCATAGAGAGGTCATCGCCAATACTTGGTTCTGGAGCCCAAACCACACTTTCCCCCACACTCCGGCCTAGGCTTTCCATCAGGGAAGACAAGCAAAGGGATTCAATTAGAACCCAGGCGCTGCTGTCAGTTGGAGGAACTTCCCTGCACTCAGAATTCCAGAACACATTCTTAGGTGTGGGAGAGATGTGCAGCCCCACTGCACCCAGATGAATGCAGGAAAAGGTGTTCCCTTTAGGGAGTAGTCCTCTAAGTACTTCCTCAATGGATCAGGGGGCACTCACTGCTACGTGGCCTCCAAGCCCAACCCCCAGCTTTCCCTCATGGCCTGGCCTAAGAGAACACTCAGGGAACAGAAGCTAAGGGATACTAATAGAATCCAGGTGCTGCTGTCAGTTTGAGGAACTTCCCCACACTCAGAATACCAGAACACTTCTTCGTGTGTGTGCTGGATGTAGGGAAACAGTCAAAGCATATTTCAGGGGGCACATTTATTCCATGGTTGTGGGTTGTAGGTTAAAAACCCACATCCCATGGATAGGCTCTCGCTTATACTTGGTTTAGAGCCCAACCCCCACTTTCCCCCACTCTCCAGCCTAGGCATGCCATCAGGGAAGACAAGCTAAGGGATTCTTTTAGAACCCAGGCGCTGCTGTCATTTGGAGGAGCCTCCCCACAATCAGGATACCTGAGCACGTCTCCGTGTGTGTGCTGGAGGTGGGGAAACAGATTCCACGCATCTTTATGGGGCACAGGTTTTCCAAGGTTGGGGAAGTAGTTTAAAACCCTCCACTACCCACAGAGATGCACTCGCTAATACTTGGCTTTAGAGCCCATCCCCCACCATCGCTTACTGCTAGGCCTAGGAAAACACTTAGGGAAGTCAAGCGAAGGGATTCTATTACAACCCAGGTGCTGCTGTCTGTTGGAGGAACCTCCCCACACTCACAACCCCAGAACACTTCTTCCTGTGTGTGCTGGACGTGGGGAAACATAGCACACGCATTTTTCAGGGGTCACAGTAATTCCCAAGTTGTGGGTTGTAGTTTAAACATCTCCACTACCCATGGAGAGGCACACGCTAATACTTAGTTTTAGATCCCAAATCCCACTTTCAACCACACACTGGCCTAGGCAAACCATCAGGGAAGACAAGCAAAGGGATTCTATTCAAACCAAGACGCTGATGTCAGTTGGAGGAACTACCCCACCCTCAGGATACTGGAACCCAACCTTGTGTGGTGGGGAGATTTGAAGCCCCACTCCACGCAGATGAATGGGTGCTCAGGTGTTTCCCTTTATGGAGAATTCATCTAAATACTTCCTCAGTCCATCGGGGACACTCGCTACTATTTGGCCTCAAAGCCCAACCCCCAGGTTTCTCTCAGAGTCAGTCCTAGGGAAACACTCAGGGATTACAAGCTAAGGGATTCTATTAGAACCCAGCCGCTTCTGTCACCTGAAATTGCCAGCCCACACTCAGGATAGCAGAAAACTTCTTCATGTGTGTTCTGGTGGTGGGGATACAGAGTCCACGCTTTTTTCAAGGAGCACAGGTATTCCCATGTTGTGGGCTTTTGGTTAATAACCTCCAAATCCCATGGAGAAGCACTCGCTAATACTTGGATTTAGAGCCCAACCCACCCTTTCCCCAGCACTCCGTATCAGGCAACCAAACAGGGTAGACAAGTTAAGCGATTTTATAAGAACCAAGGCCCTGCTCTCAGTTGGAGGAGGCTGCCCACTCTCAGGATAACTGTGCAAGTGTTCGTGTGTGTGCTGGAGATGTGGAAACAGACTCCACGGATCTTTATGGGGGCACAGGTGTTCCCAGGTTAGGGATGTAGTTTAAACACCTCCACAAACCATAGAGAGGTCATCGCAAATACTTGGTTTTGGAGCCCAAACCACACTTTCCCCCGCACTCCCGCCTAGGCTTTCCATCAGGGAAGACAAGCAAAGGGATTCAATTAGAACCCAGGCGCTGCTGTCAGTTGGAGGAACTTCCCTGCACTCAGAATTCTAGAACACATTCTTAGGTGTGGGAGAGATGTGCAGCCCCACTGCACCCAGATGAATGCAGGAAAAGGTGTTCCCTTTAGGGAGAAGTCCTCTAAGTACTTCCTCAATGGATCAGGGGGCACTCACTGCTACGTGGCCTCCAAGCCCAACCCCCAGCTTTCCCTCATGGCCTGGCCTAAGAGAACACTCAGGGAACAGAAGCTAAGGGATACTAATTGAATCCAGGTGCTGCTGTCAGTTTGAGGAACTTCCCCACACTCAGAATACAAGAACACATCTTCCTGTGTGTGCTGGATGTAGGGAAACAGTCAAAGCATCTTTCAGGGGGCACATTTATTCCATGGTTGTGGGTTGTAGGTTAAAAACCCACATCCCATGGATAGGCTCTCGTTTATACTTGGTTTAGAGCCCAACCCCCGCTTTCCCCCACTCTAGAGCCTAGACATGCCATCAGGGAAGACAAGCTAAGGGATTCTTTTAGAACCCAGGCGCTGCTGTCATTTGGAGGAGCCTCCCCACAATCAGGATACCTGAGCACGTCTCCGTGTGTGTGCTGGAGGTGGGGAAACAGATTCCACGCATCTTTATGGGGCACAGGTTTTCCAAGGTTGGGGAAGTAGTTTAAAACCCTCCACTACCCACAGAGATGCACTCGCTAATACTTGGCTTTAGAGCCCATCCCCCACCATCGCTTAATACTAGGCCTAGGAAAACACTTAGGGAAGGCAAGCGAAGGGATTGTATTACAACCCAGGTGCTGCTGTCTGTTGGAGGAACCTCCCCACACTCACAACCCCAGAACACTTCTTCCTGTGTGTGCTGGACGTGGGGAAACATAGCACACGCATTTTTCAGGGGTCACAGTAATTCCCAAGTTGTGGGTTGTAGTTTAAACATCTCCACTACCCATGGAGAGGCACACGCTAATACTTAGTTTTAGATCCCAAATCCCACTTTCAACCACACACTGGCCTAGGCAAACCATCAGGGAAGACAAGCAAAGGGATTCTATTCAAACCAAGACGCTGATGTCAGTTGGAGGAACTACCCCACCCTCAGGATACTGGAACCCAACCTTGTGTGGTGGGGAGATTTGAAGCCCCACTCCATGCAGATGAATGGGTGCTCAGGTGTTTCCCTTTATGGAGAATTCATCTAAATACTTCCTCAGTCCATCGGGGACACTCGCTACTATTTGGCCTCAAAGCCCAACCCCCAGGTTTCTCTCAGAGTCAGTCCTAGGGAAACACTCAGGGATTACAAGCTAAGGGATTCTATTAGAACCCAGCCGCTTCTGTCACCTGAAATTGCCAGCCCACACTCAGGAGAGCAGAAAATTTCTTCATGTGTGTTCTGGTGGTGGGGATACAGAGTCCACGCTTTTTTCAAGGAGCACAGGTATTCCCATGTTGTGGGCTTTTGGTTAATAACCTCCAAATCCCATGGAGAAGCACTCGCTAATACTTGGATTTAGAGCCCAACCCACCCTTTCCCCAGCACTCCGTATCAGGCAACCAAACAGGGTAGACAAGTTAAGCGATTTTATAAGAACCAAGGCCCTGCTCTCAGTTGGAGGAGGCTGCCCACTCTCAGGATAACTGTGCAAGTGTTCGTGTGTGTGCTGGAGGTGTGGAAACAGACTCCACGGATCTTTATGGGGGCACAGGTGTTCCCAGGTTAGGGATGTAGTTTAAACACCTCCACAAACCATAGAGAGGTCATCGCAAATACTTGGTTTTGGAGCCCAAACCACACTTTCCCCCGCACTCCCGTCTAGGCTTTCCATCAGGGAAGACAAGCAAAGGAATTCAATTAGCACCCAGGTGCTGCTGTCAGTTGGAGGAACTTCCCTGCACTCAGAATTCCAGAACACATTCTTAGGTGTGGGAGAGATGTGCAGCCCCACTGCACCCAGATGAATGCAGAAAAAGGTGTTCCGTTTAGGGAGAAGTCCTCTAAGTACTTCCTCAATGGATCAGGGGGCACTCACTGCTACGTGGCCTCCAAGCCCAACCCCCAGCTTTCCCTCATGGCCTGGTCTAAGAGAACACTCAGGGAACAGAAGCTAAGGGATACGAATAGAATCCAGGTGCTGCTGTCAGTTTGAGGAACATCCCCACACTCAGAATACCAGAACACATCTTCGTGTGTGTGCTGGATGTAGGGAAACAGTCAAAGCATCTTTCAGGGGGCACATTTATTCCATGGTTGTGGGTTGTAGGTTAAAAACCCACATCCCATGGATAGGCTCTCGCTTATACTTGTTTTAGAGCCCAACCCCCACTTTCCCCCACTCTCCAGCCTAGGCATGCCATCAGGGAAGACAAGCTAAGGGATTCTTTTAGAACCCAGGCGCTGCTGTCATTTGGAGGAGCCTCCCCACAATCAGGATACCTGAGCACGTCTCCGTGTGTGTGCTGGAGGTGGGGAAACAGATTCCACGCATCTTTATGGGGCACAGGTGTTCCAAGGTTGGGGAAGTAGTTTAAAACCCTCCACTACCCACAGAGATGCACTCGCTAATACTTGGCTTTAGAGCCCATCCCCCACCATCGCTTACTGCTAGGCCTAGGAAAACACTTAGGGAAGTCAAGCGAAGGGATTCTATTACAACCCAGGTGCTGCTGTCTGTTGGAGGAACCTCCCCACACTCACAACCCCAGAACACTTCTTCCTGTGTGTGCTGGACGTGGGGAAACATAGCACACGCATTTTTCAGGGGTCACAGTAATTCCCAAGTTGTGGGTTGTAGTTTAAACATCTCCACTACCCATGGAGAGGCACACGCTAATACTTAGTTTTAGATCCCAAATCCCACTTTCAACCACACACTGGCCTAGGCAAAGCATCAGGGAAGACAAGCAAAGGGATTCTATTCAAACCAAGACGCTGATGTCAGTTGGAGGAACTACCCCACCCTCAGGATACTGGAACCCAACCTTGTGTGGTGGGGAGATTTGAAGCCCCACTCCACGCAGATGAATGGGTGCTCAGGTGTTTCCCTTTATGGAGAATTCATCTAAATACTTCCTCAGTCCATCGGGGACACTCGCTACTATTTGGCCTCAAAGCCCAACCCCCAGGTTTCTCTCAGAGTCAGTCCTAGGGAAACACTCAGGGATTACAAGCTAAGGGATTCTATTAGAACCCAGCCGCTTCTGTCACCTGAAATTGCCAGCCCACACTCAGGATAGCAGAAAACTTCTTCATGTGTGTTCTGGTGGTGGGGATGCAGAGTCCACGCTTTTTTCAAGGAGCACAGGTATTCCCATGTTGTGGGCTTTTGGTTAATAACCTCCAAATCCCATGGAGAAGCACTCGCTAATACTTGGATTTAGAGCCCAACCCACCCTTTCCCCAGCACTCCGTATCAGGCAACCAAACAGGGTAGACAAGTTAAGCGATTTTATAAGAACCAAGGCCCTGCTCTCAGTTGGAGGAGGCTGCCCACTCTCAGGATAACTGTGCAAGTGTTCGTGTGTGTGCTGGAGGTGTGGAAACAGACTCCACGGATCTTTATGGGGGCACAGGTGTTCCCAGGTTAGGGATGTAGTTTAAACACCTCCACAAACCATAGAGAGGTCATCGCAAATACTTGGTTTTGGAGCCCAAACCACACTTTCCCCCGCACTCCCGTCTAGGCTTTCCATCAGGGAAGACAAGCAAAGGAATTCAATTAGCACCCAGGTGCTGCTGTCAGTTGGAGGAACTTCCCTGCACTCAGAATTCCAGAACACATTCTTAGGTGTGGGAGAGATGTGCAGCCCCACTGCACCCAGATGAATGCAGAAAAAGGTGTTCCGTTTAGGGAGAAGTCCTCTAAGTACTTCCTCAATGGATCAGGGGGCACTCACTGCTACGTGGCCTCCAAGCCCAACCCCCAGCTTTCCCTCATGGCCTGGTCTAAGAGAACACTCAGGGAACAGAAGCTAAGGGATACGAATATAATCCAGGTGCTGCTGTCAGTTTGAGGAACATCCCCACACTCAGAATACAAGAACACATCTTCGTGTGTGTGCTGGATGTAGGGAAACAGTCAAAGCATCTTTCAGGGGGCACATTTATTCCATGGTTGTGGGTTGTAGGTTAAAAACCCACATCCCATTGATAGGCTCAGGCTTATACTTGTTTTAGAGCCCAACCCCCACTTTCCCCCACTCTCCAGCCTAGGCATGCCATCAGGGAATACAAGCTAAGGGATTCTTTTAGAACCAAGGCGCTGCTGTCATTTGGAGGAGCCTCCCCACAATCAGGATACCTGAGCACGTCTCCGTGTGTGTGCTGGAGGTGGGGAAACAGATTCCACGCATCTTTATGGGGCACAGGTGTTCCAAGGTTGGGGAAGTAGTTTAAAACCCTCCACTACCCACAGAGATGCACTCGCTAATACTTGGCTTTAGAGCCCATCCCCCACCATCGCTTACTGCTAGGCTTAGGAAAACACTTAGGGAAGTCAAGCGAAGGGATTCTATTACAACCCAGGTGCTGCTGTCTGTTGGAGGAACCTCCCCACACTCACAACCCCAGAACACTTCTTCCTGTGTGTGCTGGACGTGGGGAAACATAGCACACGCATTTTTCAGGGGTCACAGTAATTCCCAAGTTGTGGGTTGTAGTTTAAACATCTCCACTACCCATGGAGAGGCACACGCTAATACTTAGTTTTAGATCCCAAATCCCACTTTCAACCACACACTGGCCTAGGCAAAGCATCAGGGAAGACAAGCAAAGGGATTCTATTCAAACCAAGACGCTGATGTCAGTTGGAGGAACTACCCCACCCTCAAGATACTGGAACCCAACCTTGTGTGGTGGGGAGATTTGAAGCCCCACTCCACGCAGATGAATGGGTGCTCAGGTGTTTCCCTTTATGGAGAATTCATCTAAATACTTCCTCAGTCCATCGGGGACACTCGCTACTATTTGGCCTCAAAGCCCAACCCCCAGGTTTCTCTCAGAGTCAGTCCTAGGGAAACACTCAGGGATTACAAGCTAAGGGATTCTATTAGAACCCAGCCGCTTCTGTCACCTGAAATTGCCAGCCCACACTCAGGATAGCAGAAAACTTCTTCATGTGTGTTCTGGTGGTGGGGATGCAGAGTCCACGCTTTTTTCAAGGAGCACAGGTATTCCCATGTTGTGGGCTTTTGGTTAATAACCTCCAAATCCCATGGAGAAGCACTCGCTAATACTTGGATTTAGAGCCCAACCCACCCTTTCCCCAGCACTCCGTATCAGGCAACCAAACAGGGTAGACAAGTTAAGCGATTTTATAAGAACCAAGGCCCTGCTCTCAGTTGGAGGAGGCTGCCCACTCTCAGGATAACTGTGCAAGTGTTCGTGTGTGTGCTGGAGGTGTGGAAACAGACTCCACGGATCTTTATGGGGGCACAGGTGTTCCCAGGTTAGGGATGTAGTTTAAACACCTCCACAAACCATAGAGAGGTCATCGCAAATACTTGGTTTTGGAGCCCAAACCACACTTTCCCCCGCACTCCCGCCTAGGCTTTCCATCAGGGAAGACAAGCAAAGGAATTCAATTAGAACCCAGGTGCTGCTGTCAGTTGGAGGAACTTCCCTGCACTCAGAATTCCAGGACACATTCTTAGGTGTGGGAGAGATGTGCAGCCCCACTGCACCCAGATGAATGCAGAAAAAGGTGTTCCGTTTAGGGAGAAGTCCTCTAAGTACTTCCTCAATGGATCAGGGGGCACTCACTGCTACGTGGCCTCCAAGCCCAACCCCCAGCTTTCCCTCATGGCCTGGTCTAAGAGAACACTCAGGGAACAGAAGCTAAGGGATACGAATAGAATCCAGGTGCTGCTGTCAGTTTGAGGAACATCCCCACACTCAGAATACCAGAAAACATCTTCGTGTGTGTGCTGGATGTAGGGAAACAGTCAAAGCATCTTTCAGGGGGCACATTTATTCCATGGTTGTGGGTTGTAGGTTAAAAACCCACATCCCATGGATAGGCTCTCGCTTATACTTGTTTTAGAGCCCAACCCCCACTTTCCCCCACACTCCAGCCTAGGCATGCCATCAGGGAAGACAAGCTAAGGGATTCTTTTAGAACCCAGGCGCTGCTGTCATTTGGAGGAGACTCCCCACAATCAGGATACCTGAGCACATCTCCGTGTGTGTGCTGGAGGTGGGGAAACAGATTCCACGCATCTTTATGGGGCACAGGTGTTCCAAGTTTGGGGAAGTAGTTTAAAACCCTCCACTACCCACAGAGATGCACTCGCTAATACTTGGCTTTAGAGCCCATCCCCCACCATCGCTTAGTGCTAGGCCTAGGAAAACACTTAGGGAAGTCAAGCTAAGGGATTCTATTACAACCCAGGTGCTGCTGTCTGTTGGAGGAACCTCCCCACACTCACAACCCCAGAACACTTCTTCCTGTGTGTGCTGGACGTGGGGAAACATAGCACACGCATTTTTCAGGGGTCACAGTAATTCCCAAGTTGTGGGTTATAGTTTAAACATCTCCACTACCCATGGAGAGGCACACGCTAATACTTAGTTTTAGATCCCAAATCCCACTTTCAACCACACACTGGCCTAGGCAAACCATCAGGGAAGACAAGCAAAGGGATTCTATTCAAACCAAGACGCTGATGTCAGTTGGAGGAACTACCCCACCCTCAGGATACTGGAACCCAACCTTGTGTGGTGGGGAGATTTGAAGCCCCACTCCACGCAGATGAATGGGTGCTCAGGTGTTTCCCTTTATGGAGAATTCATCTAAATACTTCCTCAGTCCATCAGGGACACTCGCTACTATTTGGCCTCAAAGCCCAACCCCCAGGTTTCTCTCGGAGTCAGTCCTGGGGAAACACTCAGGGATTACAAGCTAAGGGATTCTATTAGAACCCAGCCGCTTCTGTCACCTGAAATTGCCAGCCCACACTCAGGATAGCAGAAAACTTCTTCATGTGTGTTCTGGTGGTGGGGATACAGAGTCCACGCTTTTTTCAAGGAGCACAGGTATTCCCATGTTGTGGGCTTTTGGTTAATAACCTCCAAATCCCATGGAGAAGCACTCGCTAATACTTGGATTTAGAGCCCAACCCACCCTTTCCCCAGCACTCCGTATCAGGCAACCAAACAGGGTAGACAAGTTAAGCGATTTTATAAGAACCAAGGCCCTGCTCTCAGTTGGAGGAGGCTGCCCACTCTCAGGATAACTGTGCAAGTGTTCGTGTGTGTGCTGGAGGTGTGGAAACAGACTCCACGGATCTTTATGGGGGCACAGGTGTTCCCAGGTTAGGGATGTAGTTTAAACACCTCCACAAACCATAGAGAGGTCATCGCAAATACTTGGTTTTGGAGCCCAAACCACACTTTCCCCCGCACTCCCGCCTAGGCTTTCCATCAGGGAAGACAAGCAAAGGAATTCAATTAGAACCCAGGCGCTGCTGTCAGTTGGAGGAACTTCCCTGCACTCAGAATTCCAGAACACATTCTTAGGTGTGGGAGAGGTGTGCAGCCCCACTGCACCCAGATGAATGGAGGAAAAGGTGTTCCGTTTAGGGAGAAGTCCTCTAAGTACTTCCTCAATGGATCAGGGGGCACTCACTGCTACGTGGCCTCCAAGCCCATCCCCCAGCTTTCCCTCATGTCCTGGTCTAAGAGAACACTCAGGGAACAGAAGCTAAGGGATACGAATAGAATCCAGGTGCTGCTGTCAGTTTGAGGAACATCCCCACACTCAGAATACCAGAACACATCTTCGTGTGTGTGCTGGATGTAGGGAAACAGTCAAAGCATCTTTCAGGGGGCACATTTATTCCATGGTTGTGGGTTGTAGGTTAAAAACCCACATCCCATGGATAGGCTCTCGCTTATACTTGGTTTAGAGCCCAACCCCCACTTTCCCCCACTCTCCAGCCTAGGCATGCCATCAGGGAAGACAAGCTAAGGGATTCTTTTAGAACCCAGGCGCTGCTGTCATTTGGAGGAGCCTCCCCACAATCAGGATACCTGAGCACGTCTCCGTGTGTGTGCTGGAGGTGGGGAAACAGATTCCACGCATCTTTATGGGGCACAGGTGTCCCAAGGTTGGGGAAGTAGTTTAAAACCCTCCACTACCCACAGAGATGCACTCGCTAATACTTGGCTTTAGAGCCCATCCCCCACCATCGCTTACTGCTAGGCCTAGGAAAACACTTAGGGAAGTCAAGCGAAGGGATTCTATTACAACCCAGGTGCTGCTGTCTGTTGGAGGAACCTCCCCACACTCACAACCCCAGAACACTTCTTCCTGTGTGTGCTGGACGTGGGGAAACATAGCACACGCATTTTTCAGGGGTCACAGTAATTCCCAAGTTGTGGGTTGTAGTTTAAACATCTCCACTACCCATGGAGAGGCACACGCTAATACTTAGTTTTAGATCCCAAATCCCACTTTCAACCACACACTGGCCTAGGCAAACCATCAGGGAAGACAAGCAAAGGGATTCTATACAAACCAAGACGCTGATGTCAGTTGGAGGAACTACCCCACCCTCAGGATACTGGAACCCAACCTTGTGTGGTGGGGAGATTTGAAGCCCCACTCCACGCAGATGAATGGGTGCTCAGGTGTTTCCCTTTATGGAGAATTCATCTAAATACTTCCTCAGTCCATCGGGGACACTCGCTACTATTTGGCCTCAAAGCCCAACCCCCAGGTTTCTCTCAGAGTCAGTCCTAGGGAAACACTCAGGGATTACAAGCTAAGGGATTCTATTAGAACCCAGCCGCTTCTGTCACCTGAAATTGCCAGCCCACACTCAGGATAGCAGAAAACTTCTTCATGTGTGTTCTGGTGGTGGGGATACAGAGTCCACGCTTTTTTCAAGGAGCACAGGTATTCCCATGTTGTGGGCTTTTGGTTAATAACCTCCAAATCCCATGGAGAAGCACTCACTAATACTTGGATTTAGAGCCCAACCCACCCTTTCCCCAGCACTCCGTATCAGGCAACCAAACAGGGTAGACAAGTTAAGCGATTTTATAAGAACCAAGGCCCTGCTCTCAGTTGGAGGAGGCTGCCCACTCTCAGGATAACTGTGCAAGTGTTCGTGTGTGTGCTGGAGGTGTGGAAACAGACTCCACGGATCTTTATGGGGGCACAGGTGTTCCCAGGTTAGGGATGTAGTTTAAACACCTCCACAAACCATAGAGAGGTCATCGCAAATACTTGTTTTTGGAGCCCAAACCACACTTTCCCCCGCACTCCCGTCTAGGCTTTCCATCAGGGAAGACAAGCAAAGAATTCAATTAGCACCCAGGTGCTGCTGTCAGTTGGAGGAACTTCCCTGCACTCAGAATTCCAGAACACATTCTTAGGTGTGGGAGAGATGTGCAGCCCCACTGCACCCAGATGAATGGAGGAAAAGGTGTTCCGTTTAGGGAGAAGTCCTCTAAGTACTTCCTCAATGGATCAGGGGGCACTCACTGCTACGTGGCCTCCAAGCCCAACCCCCAGCTTTCCCTCATGGCCTGGTCTAAGAGAACACTCAGGGAACAGAAGCTAAGGGATACGAATTGAATCCAGGTGCTGCTGTCAGTTTGAGGAACATCCCCACACTCAGAATACAAGAACACATCTTCGTGTGTGTGCTGGATGTAGGGAAACAGTCAAAGCATCTTTCAGGGGGCACATTTATTCCATGGTTGTGGGTTGTAGGTTAAAAACCCACATCCCATTGATAGGCTCTGGCTTATACTTGTTTTAGAGCCCAACCCCCACTTTCCCCCACTCTCCAGCCTAGGCATGCCATTAGGGAAGACAAGCTAAGGGATTCTTTTAGAACCAAGGCGCTGCTGTCATTTGGAGGAGCCTCCCCACAATCAGGATACCTGAGCACGTCTCCGTGTGTGTGCTGGAGGTGGTGAAACAGATTCCACGCATCTTTATGGGGCACAGGTGTTCCAAGGTTGGGGAAGTAGTTTAAAACCCTCCACTACCCACAGAGATGCACTCGCTAATACTTGGCTTTAGAGCCCATCCCCCACCATCGCTTAGTGCTAGGCCTAGTAAAACACTTAGGGAAGTCAAGCGAAGGGATTCTATTACAACCCAGGTGCTGCTGTCTGTTGGAGGAACCTCCCCACACTCACAACCCCAGAACACTTCTTCATGTGTGTGCTGGACGTGGGGAAACATAGCACACGCATTTTTCAGGGGTCACAGTAATTCCCAAGTTGTGGGTTGTAGTTTAAACATCTCCTCTACCCATGGAGAGGCACACGCTAATACTTAGTTTTAGATCCCAAATCCCACTTTCAACCACACACTGGCCTAGGCAAACCATCAGGGAAGACAAGCAAAGGGATTCTATTCAAACCAAGACGCTGATGTCAGTTGGAGGAACTACCCCACCCTCAGGATACTGGAACCCAACCTTGTGTGGTGGGGAGATTTGAAGCCCCACTCCACGCAGATGAATGGGTGCTCAGGTGTTTCCCTTTATGGAGAATTCATCTAAATACTTCCTCAGTCCATCATTGACACTCGCTACTATTTGGCCTCAAAGCCCAACCCCCAGGTTTCTCTCAGAGTCAGTCCTAGGGATACACTCAGGGATTACAAGCTAAGGGATTCTATTAGAACCCAGCCGCTTCTGTCACCTGAAATTGCCAGCCCACACTCAGGATAGCAGAAAACTTCTTCATGTGTGTTCTGGTGGTGGGGATACAGAGTCCACGCTTTTTTCAAGGAGCACAGGTATTCCCATGTTGTGGGCTTTTGGTTAATAACCTCCAAATCCCATGGAGAAGCACTCGCTAATACTTGGATTTAGAGCCCAACCCACCCTTTCCCCAGCACTCCGTATCAGGCAACCAAACAGGGTAGACAAGTTAAGCGATTTTATAAGAACCAAGGCCCTGCTCTCAGTTGGAGGAGGCTGCCCACTCTCAGGATAACTGTGCAAGTGTTCGTGTGTGTGCTGGAGGTGTGGAAACAGACTCCACGGATCCTTATGGGGGCACAGGTGTTCCCAGGTTAGGGATGTAGTTTAAACACCTCCACAAACCATAGAGAGGTCATCGCCAATACTTGGTTTTGGAGCCCAAACCACACTTTCCCCCGCACTCCCGCCTAGGCTTTCCATCAGGGAAGACAAGCAAAGGAATTCAATTAGAACCCAGGCGCTGCTGTCAGTTGGAGGAACTTCCCTGCACTCAGAATTCCAGAACACATTCTTAGGTGTGGGAGAGATGTGCAGCCCCACTGCACCCAGATGAATGCAGAAAAAGTGTTCCGTTTAGGGAGAAGTCCTCTAAGTACTTCCTCAATGGATCAGGGGCACTCACTGCTACGTGGTCTCCAAGCCCATCCCCCAGCTTTCCCTCATGGCCTGGTCTAAGAGAACACTCAGGGAACAGAAGCTAATGGATACGAATAGAATCCAGGTGCTGCTGTCAGTTTGAGGAACATCCCCACACTCAGAATACCAGAACACATCTCCGTGTGTGTGCTGGATGTAGGGAAACAGTCAAAGCATCTTTCAGGGGGCACATTTATTCCATGGTTGTGGGTTGTAGATTAAAAACCCACATCCCATGGATAGGCTCTCGCTTATACTTGGTTTAGAGCCCAACCCCCACTTTCCCCCACTCTCCAGCCTAGGCATGCCATCAGGGAAGACAAGCTAAGGGATTCTTTTAGAACCCAGGCGCTGCTGTCATTTGGAGGAGCCTCCCCACAATCAGGATACCTGAGCACGTCTCCGTGTGTGTGCTGGAGGTGGGGAAACAGATTCCACGCATCTTTATGGGGCACAGGTGTTCCAAGGTTGGGGAAGTAGTTTAAAACCCTCCACTACCCACAGAGATGCACTCGCTAATACTTGGCTTTAGAGCCCATCCCCCACCATCGCTTACTGCTAGGCCTAGGAAAACACTTAGGGAAGTCAAGCTAAGGGATTCTATTACAACCCAGGTGCTGCTGTCTGTTGGAGGAACCTCCCCACACTCACAACCCCAGAACACTTCTTCCTGTGTGTGCTGGACGTGGGGAAACATAGCACACGCATTTTTCAGGGGTCACAGTAATTCCCAAGTTGTGGGTTATAGTTTAAACATCTCCACTACCCATGGAGAGGCACACGCTAATACTTAGTTTTAGATCCCAAATCCCACTTTCAACCACACACTGGCCTAGGCAAACCATCAGGGAAGACAAGCAAAGGGATTCTATTCAAACCAAGAGGCTGATGTCAGTTGGAGGAACTACCCCACCATCAAGATACTGGAACACAACCTTGTGTGGTGGGGAGATTTGAAGCCCCACTCCACGCAGATGAATGGGTGCTCAGGTGTTTCCCTTTATGGAGAATTCATCTAAATACTTCCTCAGTCCATCATTGACACTCGCTACTATTTGGCCTCAAAGCCCAACCCCCAGGTTTCTCTCAGAGTCAGTCCTAGGGATACACTCAGGGATTACAAGCTAAGGGATTCTATTAGAACCCAGCCGCTTCTGTCACCTGAAATTGCCAGCCCACACTCAGGATAGCAGAAAACTTCTTCATGTGTGTTCTGGTGGTGGGGATACAGAGTCCACGCTTTTTTCAAGGAGCACAGGTATTCCCATGTTGTGGGCTTTTGGTTAATAACCTCCAAATCCCATGGAGAAGCACTCGCTAATACTTGGATTTAGAGCCCAACCCACCCTTTCCCCAGCACTCCGTATCAGGCAACCAAACAGGGTAGACAAGTTAAGCGATTTTATAAGAACCAAGGCCCTGCTCTCAGTTGGAGGAGGCTGCCCACTCTCAGGATAACTGTGCAAGTGTTCGTGTGTGTGCTGGAGGTGTGGAAACAGACTCCACGGATCTTTATGGGGGCACAGGTGTTCCCAGGTTAGGGATGTAGTTTAAACACCTCCACAAACCATAGAGAGGTCATCGCAAATACTTGGTTTTGGAGCCCAAACCACACTTTCCCCCGCACTCCCGCCTAGGCTTTCCATCAGGGAAGACAAGCAAAGGAATTCAATTAGAACCCAGGCGCTGCTGTCAGTTGGAGGAACTTCCCTGCACTCAGAATTCCAGAACACATTCTTAGGTGTGGGAGAGATGTGCAGCCCCACTGCACCCAGATGAATGCAGAAAAAGGTGTTCCGTTTAGGGAGAAGTCCTCTAAGTACTTCCTCAATGGATCAGGGGGCACTCACTGCTACGTGGCCTCCAAGCCCAACCCCCAGCTTTCCCTCCTGGCCTGGTCTAAGAGAACACTCAGGGAACAGAAGCTAAGGGATACTAATAGAATCCAGGTGCTGCTGTCAGTTTGAGGAACATCCCCACACTCTGAATACCAGAAAACATCTTCGTGTGTGTGCTGGATGTAGGGAAACAGTCAAAGCATCTTTCAGGGGGCACATTTATTCCATGGTTGTGGGTTGTAGGTTAAAAACCCACATCCCATTGATAGGCTCTAGCTTATACTTGTTTTAGAGCCCAACCCCCACTTTCCCCCACTCTCCAGCCTAGGCATGCCATCAGGGAAGACAAGCTAAGGGATTCTTTTAGAACCCAGGCGCTGCTGTCATTTGGAGGAGCCTCCCCACAATCAGGATACCTGAGCACGTCTCCGTGTGTGTGCTGGAGGTGGGGAAACAGATTCCACGCATCTTTATGGGGCACAGGTGTTCCAAGGTTGGGGAAGTAGTTTAAAACCCTCCACTACCCACAGAGATGCACTCGCTAATACTTGGCTTTAGAGCCCATCCCCCACCATCGCTTAGTGCTAGGCCTAGGAAAACACTTAGGGAAGTCAAGCGAAGGGATTCTATTACAACCCAGGTGCTGCTGTCTGTTGGAGGAACCTCCCCAAACTCACAACCCCAGAACACTTCTTCCTGTGTGTGCTGGACGTGGGGAAACATAGCACACGCATTTTTCAGGGGTCACAGTAATTCCCAAGTTGTGGGTTATAGTTTAAACATCTCCACTACCCATGGAGAGGCACACGCTAATACTTAGTTTTAGATCCCAAATCCCACTTTCAACCACACACTGGCCTAGGCAAAGCATCAGGGAAGACAAGCAAAGGGATTCTATTCAAACCAAGACGCTGATGTCAGTTGGAGGAACTACCCCACCCTCAGGATACTGGAACCCAACCTTGTGTGGTGGGGAGATTTGAAGCCCCACTCCACGCAGATGAATGGGTGCTCAGGTGTTTCCCTTTATGGAGAATTCATCTAAATACTTCCTCAGTCCATCATTGACACTCGCTACTATTTGGCCTCAAAGCCCAACCCCCAGGTTTCTCTCAGAGTCACTCCTAGGGATACACTCAGGGATTACAAGCTAAGGGATTCTATTAGAACCCAGCCGCTTCTGTCACCTGAAATTGCCAGCCCACACTCAGGATAGCAGAAAACTTCTTCATGTGTGTTCTGGTGGTGGGGATACAGAGTCCACGCTTTTTTCAAGGAGCACAGGTATTCCCATGTTGTGGGCTTTTGGTTAATAACCTCCAAATCCCATGGAGAAGCACTCGCTAATACTTGGATTTAGAGCCCAACCCACCCTTTCCCCAGCACTCCGTATCAGGCAACCAAACAGGGTAGACAAGTTAAGCGATTTTATAAGAACCAAGGCCCTGCTCTCAGTTGGAGGAGGCTGCCCACTCTCAGGATAACTGTGCAAGTGTTCGTGTGTGTGCTGGAGGTGTGGAAACAGACTCCACGGATCCTTATGGGGGCACAGGTGTTCCCAGGTTAGGGATGTAGTTTAAACACCTCCACAAACCATAGAGAGGTCATCGCCAATACTTGGTTTTGGAGCCCAAACCACACTTTCCCCCGCACTCCCGCCTAGGCTTTCCATCAGGGAAGACAAGCAAAGGAATTCAATTAGAACCCAGGCGCTGCTGTCAGTTGGAGGAACTTCCCTGCACTCAGAATTCCAGAACACATTCTTAGGTGTGGGAGAGATGTGCAGCCCCACTGCACCCAGATGAATGCAGAAAAAGTGTTCCGTTTAGGGAGAAGTCCTCTAAGTACTTCCTCAATGGATCAGGGGCACTCACTGCTACGTGGTCTCCAAGCCCATCCCCCAGCTTTCCCTCATGGCCTGGTCTAAGAGAACACTCAGGGAACAGAAGCTAATGGATACGAATAGAATCCAGGTGCTGCTGTCAGTTTGAGGAACATCCCCACACTCAGAATACCAGAACACATCTCCGTGTGTGTGCTGGATGTAGGGAAACAGTCAAAGCATCTTTCAGGGGGCACATTTATTCCATGGTTGTGGGTTGTAGATTAAAAACCCACATCCCATGGATAGGCTCTCGCTTATACTTGGTTTAGAGCCCAACCCCCACTTTCCCCCACTCTCCAGCCTAGGCATGCCATCAGGGAAGACAAGCTAAGGGATTCTTTTAGAACCCAGGCGCTGCTGTCATTTGGAGGAGCCTCCCCACAATCAGGATACCTGAGCACGTCTCCGTGTGTGTGCTGGAGGTGGGGAAACAGATTCCACGCATCTTTATGGGGCACAGGTGTTCCAAGGTTGGGGAAGTAGTTTAAAACCCTCCACTACCCACAGAGATGCACTCGCTAATACTTGGCTTTAGAGCCCATCCCCCACCATCGCTTACTGCTAGGCCTAGGAAAACACTTAGGGAAGTCAAGCTAAGGGATTCTATTACAACCCAGGTGCTGCTGTCTGTTGGAGGAACCTCCCCACACTCACAACCCCAGAACACTTCTTCCTGTGTGTGCTGGACGTGGGGAAACATAGCACACGCATTTTTCAGGGGTCACAGTAATTCCCAAGTTGTGGGTTATAGTTTAAACATCTCCACTACCCATGGAGAGGCACACGCTAATACTTAGTTTTAGATCCCAAATCCCACTTTCAACCACACACTGGCCTAGGCAAACCATCAGGGAAGACAAGCAAAGGGATTCTATTCAAACCAAGACGCTGATGTCAGTTGGAGGAACTACCCCACCCTCAAGATACTGGAACCCAACCTTGTGTGGTGGGGAGATTTGAAGCCCCACTCCACGCAGATGAATGGGTGCTCAGGTGTTTCCCTTTATGGAGAATTCATCTAAATACTTCCTCAGTCCATCATTGACACTCGCTACTATTTGGCCTCAAAGCCCAACCCCCAGGTTTCTCTCAGAGTCAGTCCTAGGGATACACTCAGGGATTACAAGCTAAGGGATTCTATTAGAACCCAGCCGCTTCTGTCACCTGAAATTGCCAGCCCACACTCAGGATAGCAGAAAACTTCTTCATGTGTGTTCTGGTGGTGGGGATACAGAGTCCACGCTTTTTTCAAGGAGCACAGGTATTCCCATGTTGTGGGCTTTTGGTTAATAACCTCCAAATCCCATGGAGAAGCACTCGCTAATACTTGGATTTAGAGCCCAACCCACCCTTTCCCCAGCACTCCGTATCAGGCAACCAAACAGGGTAGACAAGTTAAGCGATTTTATAAGAACCAAGGCCCTGCTCTCAGTTGGAGGAGGCTGCCCACTCTCAGGATAACTGTGCAAGTGTTCGTGTGTGTGCTGGAGGTGTGGAAACAGACTCCACGGATCTTTATGGGGGCACAGGTGTTCCCAGGTTAGGGATGTAGTTTAAACACCTCCACAAACCATAGAGAGGTCATCGCAAATACTTGGTTTTGGAGCCCAAACCACACTTTCCCCCGCACTCCCGCCTAGGCTTTCCATCAGGGAAGACAAGCAAAGGAATTCAATTAGAACCCAGGCGCTGCTGTCAGTTGGAGGAACTTCCCTGCACTCAGAATTCCAGAACACATTCTTAGGTGTGGGAGAGATGTGCAGCCCCACTGCACCCAGATGAATGCAGAAAAAGGTGTTCCGTTTAGGGAGAAGTCCTCTAAGTACTTCCTCAATGGATCAGGGGGCACTCACTGCTACGTGGCCTCCAAGCCCAACCCCCAGCTTTCCCTCCTGGCCTGGTCTAAGAGAACACTCAGGGAACAGAAGCTAAGGGATACTAATAGAATCCAGGTGCTGCTGTCAGTTTGAGGAACATCCCCACACTCTGAATACCAGAAAACATCTTCGTGTGTGTGCTGGATGTAGGGAAACAGTCAAAGCATCTTTCAGGGGGCACATTTATTCCATGGTTGTGGGTTGTAGGTTAAAAACCCACATCCCATTGATAGGCTCTAGCTTATACTTGTTTTAGAGCCCAACCCCCACTTTCCCCCACTCTCCAGCCTAGGCATGCCATCAGGGAAGACAAGCTAAGGGATTCTTTTAGAACCCAGGCGCTGCTGTCATTTGGAGGAGCCTCCCCACAATCAGGATACCTGAGCACGTCTCCGTGTGTGTGCTGGAGGTGGGGAAACAGATTCCACGCATCTTTATGGGGCACAGGTGTTCCAAGGTTGGGGAAGTAGTTTAAAACCCTCCACTACCCACAGAGATGCACTCGCTAATACTTGGCTTTAGAGCCCATCCCCCACCATCGCTTAGTGCTAGGCCTAGGAAAACACTTAGGGAAGTCAAGCGAAGGGATTCTATTACAACCCAGGTGCTGCTGTCTGTTGGAGGAACCTCCCCAAACTCACAACCCCAGAACACTTCTTCCTGTGTGTGCTGGACGTGGGGAAACATAGCACACGCATTTTTCAGGGGTCACAGTAATTCCCAAGTTGTGGGTTATAGTTTAAACATCTCCACTACCCATGGAGAGGCACACGCTAATACTTAGTTTTAGATCCCAAATCCCACTTTCAACCACACACTGGCCTAGGCAAAGCATCAGGGAAGACAAGCAAAGGGATTCTATTCAAACCAAGACGCTGATGTCAGTTGGAGGAACTACCCCACCCTCAGGATACTGGAACCCAACCTTGTGTGGTGGGGAGATTTGAAGCCCCACTCCACGCAGATGAATGGGTGCTCAGGTGTTTCCCTTTATGGAGAATTCATCTAAATACTTCCTCAGTCCATCGGGGACACTCGCTACTATTTGGCCTCAAAGCCCAACCCCCAGGTTTCTCTCAGAGTCAGTCCTAGGGAAACACTCAGGGATTACAAGCTAAGGGATTCTATTAGAACCCAGCCGCTTCTGTCACCTGAAATTGCCAGCCCACACTCAGGATAGCAGAAAACTTCTTCATGTGTGTTCTGGTGGTGGGGATACAGAGTCCACGCTTTTTTCAAGGAGCACAGGTATTCCCATGTTGTGGGCTTTTGGTTAATAACCTCCAAATCCCATGGAGAAGCACTCGCTAATACTTGGATTTAGAGCCCAACCCACCCTTTCCCCAGCACTCCGTATCAGGCAACCAAACAGGGTAGACAAGTTAAGCGATTTTATAAGAACCAAGGCCCTGCTCTCAGTTGGAGGAGGCTGCCCACTCTCAGGATAACTGTGCAAGTGTTCGTGTGTGTGCTGGAGGTGTGGAAACAGACTCCACGGATCTTTATGGGGGCACAGGTGTTCCCAGGTTAGGGATGTAGTTTAAACAACTCCACAAACCATAGAGAGGTCATCGCAAATACTTGGTTTTGGAGCCCAAACCACACTTTCCCCCGCACTCCCGCCTAGGCTTTCCATCAGGGAAGACAAGCAAAGGAATTCAATTAGAACCCAGGCGCTGCTGTCAGTTGGAGGAACTTCCCTGCACTCAGAATTCCAGAACACATTCTTAGGTGTGGGAGAGATGTGCAGCCCCACTGCACCCAGATGAATGCAGAAAAAGGTGTTCCGATTAGGGAGAAGTCCTCTAAGTACTTCCTCAATGGATCAGGGGGCACTCACTGCTACGTGGCCTCCAAGCCCAACCCCCAGCTTTCCCTCATGGCCTGGTCTAAGAGAACACTCAGGGAACAGAAGCTAATGGATACGAATAGAATCCAGGTGCTGCTGTCAGTTTGAGGAACATCCCCACACTCAGAATACCAGAACACATCTTCGTGTGTGTGCTGGATGTAGGGAATCAGTCAAAGCATCTTTCAGGGGGCACATTTATTCCATGGTTGTGGGTTGTAGGTTAAAAACCCACATCCCATGGATAGGCTCTCGCTTATACTTGGTTTAGAGCCCAACCCCCACTTTCCCCCACTCTCCAGCCTAGGCATGCCATCAGGGAAGACAAGCTAGGGGATTCTTTTAGAACCCAGGCGCTGCTGTCATTTGGAGGAGCCTCCCCACAATCAGGATACCTGAGCACGTCTCCGTGTGTGTGCTGGAGGTGGGGAAACAGATTCCACGCATCTTTATGGGGCACAGGTGTTCCAAGGTTGGGGAAGTAGTTTAAAACCCTCCACTACCCACAGAGATGCACTCGCTAATACTTGGCTTTAGAGCCCATCCCCCACCATCGCTTACTGCTAGGCCTAGGAAAACACTTAGGGAAGTCAAGCTAAGGGATTCTATTACAACCCAGGTGCTGCTGTCTGTTGGAGGAACCTCCCCACACTCACAACCCCAGAACACTTCTTCCTGTGTGTGCTGGACGTGGGGAAACATAGCACACGCATTTTTCAGGGGTCACAGTAATTCCCAAGTTGTGGGTTATAGTTTAAACATCTCCACTACCCATGGAGAGGCACACGCTAATACTTAGTTTTAGATCCCAAATCCCACTTTCAACCACACACTGGCCTAGGCAAACCATCAGGAAAGTCAAGCAAAGGGATTCTATTCAAACCAAGACGCTGATGTCAGTTGAAGGAACTACCCCACCCTCAGGATACTGGAACCCAACCTTGTGTGGTGGGGAGATTTGAAGCCCCACTCCACGCAGATGAATGGGTGCTCAGGTGTTTCCCTTTATGGAGAATTCATCTAAATACTTCCTCAGTCCATCGGGGACACTCGCTACTATTTGGCCTCAAAACCCAACCCCCAGGTTTCTCTCAGAGTCAGTCCTAGGGATACACTCAGGGATTACAAGCTAAGGGATTCTATTAGAACCCAGCCGCTTCTGTCACCTGAAATTGCCAGCCCACACTCAGGATAGCAGAAAACTTCTTCATGTGTGTTCTGGTGGTGGGGATACAGAGTCCACGCTTTTTTCAAGGAGCACAGGTATTCCCATGTTGTGGGCTTTTGGTTAATAACCTCCAAATCCCATGGAGAAGCACTCGCTAATACTTGGATTTAGAGCCCAACCCACCCTTTCCCCAGCACTCCGTATCAGGCAACCAAACAGGGTAGACAAGTTAAGCGATTTTATAAGAACCAAGGCCCTGCTCTCAGTTGGAGGAGGCTGCCCACTATCAGGATAACTGTGCAAGTGTTCGTGTGTGTGCTGGAGGTGTGGAAACAGACTCCACGGATCTTTATGGGGGCACAGGTGTTCCCAGGTTAGGGATGTAGTTTAAACACCTCCACAAACCATAGAGAGGTCATCGCAAATACTTGGTTTTGGAGCCCAAACCACACTTTCCCCCGCACTCCCGCCTAGGCTTTCCATCAGGGAAGACAAGCAAAGGAATTCAATTAGAACCCAGGCGCTGCTGTCAGTTGGAGGAACTTCCCTGCACTCAGAATTCCAGAACACATTCTTAGGTGTGGGAGAGGTGTGCAGCCCCACTGCACCCAGATGAATGGAGGAAAAGGTGTTCCGTTTAGGGAGAAGTCCTCTAAGTACTTCCTCAATGGATCAGGGGGCACTCACTGCTACGTGGCCTCCAAGCCCATCCCCCAGCTTTCCCTCATGGCCTGGTCTAAGAGAACACTCAGGGAACAGAAGCTAAGGGATACGAATAGAATCCAGGTGCTGCTGTCAGTTTGAGGAACATCCCCACACTCAGAATACCAGAACACATCTTCGTGTGTGTGCTGGATGTAGGGAAACAGTCAAAGCATCTTTCAGGGGGCACATTTATTCCATGGTTGTGGGTTGTAGGTTAAAAACCCACATCCCATGGATAGGCTCTCGCTTATACTTGGTTTAGAGCCCAACCCCCACTTTCCCCCACTCTCCAGCCTAGGCATGCCATCAGGGAAGACAAGCTAAGGGATTCTTTTAGAACCCAGGCGCTGCTGTCATTTGGAGGAGCCTCCCCACAATCAGGATACCTGAGCACGTCTCCGTGTGTGTGCTGGAGGTGGGGAAACAGATTCCACGCATCTTTATGGGGCACAGGTGTTCCAAGGTTGGGGAAGTAGTTTAAAACCCTCCACTACCCACAGAGATGCACTCGCTAATACTTGGCTTTAGAGCCCATCCCCCACCATCGCTTACTGCTAGGCCTAGGAAAACACTTAGGGAAGTCAAGCGAAGGGATTCTATTACAACCCAGGTGCTGCTGTCTGTTGGAGGAACCTCCCCACACTCACAACCCCAGAACACTTCTTCCTGTGTGTGCTGGTCGTGGGGAAACATAGCACACGCATTTTTCAGGGGTCACAGTAATTCCCAAGTTGTGGGTTGTAGTTTAAACATCTCCACTACCCATGGAGAGGCACACGCTAATACTTAGTTTTAGATCCCAAATCCCACTTTCAACCACACACTGGCCTAGGCAAACCATCAGGGGAGACAAGCAAAGGGATTCTATTCAAACCAAGACGCTGATGTCAGTTGGAGGAACTACCCCACCCTCAGGATACTGGAACCCAACCTTGTGTGGTGGGGAGATTTGAAGCCCCACTCCACGCAGATGAATGGGTGCTCAGGTGTTTCCCTTTATGGAGAATTCATCTAAATACTTCCTCAGTCCATCGGGGACACTCGCTACTATTTGGCCTCAAAGCCCAACCCCGAGGTTTCTCTCAGAGTCAGTCCTAGGGAAACACTCAGGGATTACAAGCTAAGGGATTCTATTAGAACCCAGCCGCTTCTGTCACCTGAAATTGCCAGCCCACACTCAGGATAGCAGAAAACTTCTTCATGTGTGTTCTGGTGGTGGGGATACAGAGTCCACGCTTTTTTCAAGGAGCACAGGTATTCCCATGTTGTGGGCTTTTGGTTAATAACCTCCAAATCCCATGGAGAAGCACTCGCTAATACTTGGATTTAGAGCCCAACCCACCCTTTCCCCAGCACTCCGTATCAGGCAACCAAACAGGGTAGACAAGTTAAGCGATTTTATAAGAACCAAGGCCCTGCTCTCAGTTGGAGGAGGCTGCCCACTCTCAGGATAACTGTGCAAGTGTTCGTGTGTGTGCTGGAGGTGTGGAAACAGACTCCACGGATCTTTATGGGGGCACAGGTGTTCCCAGGTTAGGGATGTAGTTTAAACACCTCCACAAACCATAGAGAGGTCATCGCAAATACTTGGTTTTGGAGCCCAAACCACACTTTCCCCCGCACTCCCGCCTAGGCTTTCCATCAGGGAAGACAAGCAAAGGAATTCAATTAGAACCCAGGCGCTGCTGTCAGTTGGAGGAACTTCCCTGCACTCAGAATTCCAGAACACATTCTTAGGTGTGGGAGAGGTGTGCAGCCCCACTGCACCCAGATGAATGGAGGAAAAGGTGTTCCGTTTAGGGAGAAGTCCTCTAAGTACTTCCTCAATGGATCAGGGGGCACTCACTGCTACGTGGCCTCCAAGCCCATCCCCCAGCTTTCCCTCATGGCCTGGTCTAAGAGAACACTCAGGGAACAGAAGCTAAGGGATACGAATAGAATCCAGGTGCTGCTGTCAGTTTGAGGAACATCCCCACACTCAGAATACCAGAACACATCTTCGTGTGTGTGCTGGATGTAGGGAAACAGTCAAAGCATCATTCAGGGGGCACATTTATTCCATGGTTGTGGGTTGTAGGTTAAAAACCCACATCCCATGGATAGGCTCTCGCTTATACTTGGTTTAGAGCCCAACCCCCACTTTCCCCCACTCTCCAGCCTAGGCATGCCATCAGGGAAGACAAGCTAAGGGATTCTTTTAGAACCCAGGCGCTGCTGTCATTTGGAGGAGCCTCCCCACAATCAGGATACCTGAGCACGTCTCCGTGTGTGTGCTGGAGGTGGGGAAACAGATTCCACGCATCTTTATGGGGCACAGGTGTTCCAAGCTTGGGAAGTAGTTTAATAACCTCCACTACCAACAGAGATGCACTCGCTAATACTTGGCTTTAGAGCCCATCCCCCACCATCGCTTACTGCTAGGCCTAGGAAAACACTTAGGGAAGTCAAGCGAAGGGATTCTATTACAACCCAGGTGCTGCTGTCTGTTGGAGGAACCTCCCCACACTCACAACCCCAGAACACTTCTTCCTGTGTGTGCTGGACGTGGGGAAACATAGCACACGCATTTTTCAGGGATCACAGTAATTCCCAAGTTGTGGGTTGTAGTTTAAACATCTCCACTACCCATGGAGAGGCACACGCTAATACTTAGTTTTAGATCCCAAATCCCACTTTCAACCACACACTGGCCTAGGCAAACCATCAGGGAAGACAAGCAAAGGGATTCTATTCAAACCAAGACGCTGATGTCAGTTGGAGGAACTACCCCACCCTCAGGATACTGGAACCCAACCTTGTGTGGTGGGGAGATTTGAAGCCCCACTCCACGCAGATGAATGGGTGCTCAGGTGTTTCCCTTTATGGAGAATTCATCTAAATACTTCCTCAGTCCATCATTGACACTCGCTACTATTTGGCCTCAAAGCCCAACCCCCAGGTTTCTCTCAGAGTCACTCCTAGGGATACACTCAGGGATTACAAGCTAAGGGATTCTATTAGAACCCAGCCGCTTCTGTCACCTGAAATTGCCAGCCCACACTCAGGATAGCAGAAAACTTCTTCATGTGTGTTCTGGTGGTGGGGATACAGAGTCCACGCTTTTTTCAAGGAGCACAGGTATTCCCATGTTGTGGGCTTTTGGTTAATAACCTCCAAATCCCATGGAGAAGCACTCGCTAATACTTGGATTTAGAGCCCAACCCACCCTTTCCCCAGCACTCCGTATCAGGCAACCAAACAGGGTAGACAAGTTAAGCGATTTTATAAGAACCAAGGCCCTGCTCTCAGTTGGAGGAGGCTGCCCACTCTCAGGATAACTGTGCAAGTGTTCGTGTGTGTGCTGGAGGTGTGGAAACAGACTCCACGGATCCTTATGGGGGCACAGGTGTTCCCAGGTTAGGGATGTAGTTTAAACACCTCCACAAACCATAGAGAGGTCATCGCCAATACTTGGTTTTGGAGCCCAAACCACACTTTCCCCCGCACTCCCGCCTAGGCTTTCCATCAGGGAAGACAAGCAAAGGAATTCAATTAGAACCCAGGCGCTGCTGTCAGTTGGAGGAACTTCCCTGCACTCAGAATTCCAGAACACATTCTTAGGTGTGGGAGAGATGTGCAGCCCCACTGCACCCAGATGAATGCAGAAAAAGTGTTCCGTTTAGGGAGAAGTCCTCTAAGTACTTCCTCAATGGATCAGGGGCACTCACTGCTACGTGGTCTCCAAGCCCATCCCCCAGCTTTCCCTCATGGCCTGGTCTAAGAGAACACTCAGGGAACAGAAGCTAATGGATACGAATAGAATCCAGGTGCTGCTGTCAGTTTGAGGAACATCCCCACACTCAGAATACCAGAACACATCTCCGTGTGTGTGCTGGATGTAGGGAAACAGTCAAAGCATCTTTCAGGGGGCACATTTATTCCATGGTTGTGGGTTGTAGATTAAAAACCCACATCCCATGGATAGGCTCTCGCTTATACTTGGTTTAGAGCCCAACCCCCACTTTCCCCCACTCTCCAGCCTAGGCATGCCATCAGGGAAGACAAGCTAAGGGATTCTTTTAGAACCCAGGCGCTGCTGTCATTTGGAGGAGCCTCCCCACAATCAGGATACCTGAGCACGTCTCCGTGTGTGTGCTGGAGGTGGGGAAACAGATTCCACGCATCTTTATGGGGCACAGGTGTTCCAAGGTTGGGGAAGTAGTTTAAAACCCTCCACTACCCACAGAGATGCACTCGCTAATACTTGGCTTTAGAGCCCATCCCCCACCATCGCTTACTGCTAGGCCTAGGAAAACACTTAGGGAAGTCAAGCTAAGGGATTCTATTACAACCCAGGTGCTGCTGTCTGTTGGAGGAACCTCCCCACACTCACAACCCCAGAACACTTCTTCCTGTGTGTGCTGGACGTGGGGAAACATAGCACACGCATTTTTCAGGGGTCACAGTAATTCCCAAGTTGTGGGTTATAGTTTAAACATCTCCACTACCCATGGAGAGGCACACGCTAATACTTAGTTTTAGATCCCAAATCCCACTTTCAACCACACACTGGCCTAGGCAAACCATCAGGGAAGACAAGCAAAGGGATTCTATTCAAACCAAGAGGCTGATGTCAGTTGGAGGAACTACCCCACCATCAAGATACTGGAACACAACCTTGTGTGGTGGGGAGATTTGAAGCCCCACTCCACGCAGATGAATGGGTGCTCAGGTGTTTCCCTTTATGGAGAATTCATCTAAATACTTCCTCAGTCCATCATTGACACTCGCTACTATTTGGCCTCAAAGCCCAACCCCCAGGTTTCTCTCAGAGTCAGTCCTAGGGATACACTCAGGGATTACAAGCTAAGGGATTCTATTAGAACCCAGCCGCTTCTGTCACCTGAAATTGCCAGCCCACACTCAGGATAGCAGAAAACTTCTTCATGTGTGTTCTGGTGGTGGGGATACAGAGTCCACGCTTTTTTCAAGGAGCACAGGTATTCCCATGTTGTGGGCTTTTGGTTAATAACCTCCAAATCCCATGGAGAAGCACTCGCTAATACTTGGATTTAGAGCCCAACCCACCCTTTCCCCAGCACTCCGTATCAGGCAACCAAACAGGGTAGACAAGTTAAGCGATTTTATAAGAACCAAGGCCCTGCTCTCAGTTGGAGGAGGCTGCCCACTCTCAGGATAACTGTGCAAGTGTTCGTGTGTGTGCTGGAGGTGTGGAAACAGACTCCACGGATCTTTATGGGGGCACAGGTGTTCCCAGGTTAGGGATGTAGTTTAAACACCTCCACAAACCATAGAGAGGTCATCGCAAATACTTGGTTTTGGAGCCCAAACCACACTTTCCCCCGCACTCCCGCCTAGGCTTTCCATCAGGGAAGACAAGCAAAGGAATTCAATTAGAACCCAGGCGCTGCTGTCAGTTGGAGGAACTTCCCTGCACTCAGAATTCCAGAACACATTCTTAGGTGTGGGAGAGATGTGCAGCCCCACTGCACCCAGATGAATGCAGAAAAAGGTGTTCCGTTTAGGGAGAAGTCCTCTAAGTACTTCCTCAATGGATCAGGGGGCACTCACTGCTACGTGGCCTCCAAGCCCAACCCCCAGCTTTCCCTCCTGGCCTGGTCTAAGAGAACACTCAGGGAACAGAAGCTAAGGGATACTAATAGAATCCAGGTGCTGCTGTCAGTTTGAGGAACATCCCCACACTCTGAATACCAGAAAACATCTTCGTGTGTGTGCTGGATGTAGGGAAACAGTCAAAGCATCTTTCAGGGGGCACATTTATTCCATGGTTGTGGGTTGTAGGTTAAAAACCCACATCCCATTGATAGGCTCTAGCTTATACTTGTTTTAGAGCCCAACCCCCACTTTCCCCCACTCTCCAGCCTAGGCATGCCATCAGGGAAGACAAGCTAAGGGATTCTTTTAGAACCCAGGCGCTGCTGTCATTTGGAGGAGCCTCCCCACAATCAGGATACCTGAGCACGTCTCCGTGTGTGTGCTGGAGGTGGGGAAACAGATTCCACGCATCTTTATGGGGCACAGGTGTTCCAAGGTTGGGGAAGTAGTTTAAAACCCTCCACTACCCACAGAGATGCACTCGCTAATACTTGGCTTTAGAGCCCATCCCCCACCATCGCTTAGTGCTAGGCCTAGGAAAACACTTAGGGAAGTCAAGCGAAGGGATTCTATTACAACCCAGGTGCTGCTGTCTGTTGGAGGAACCTCCCCAAACTCACAACCCCAGAACACTTCTTCCTGTGTGTGCTGGACGTGGGGAAACATAGCACACGCATTTTTCAGGGGTCACAGTAATTCCCAAGTTGTGGGTTATAGTTTAAACATCTCCACTACCCATGGAGAGGCACACGCTAATACTTAGTTTTAGATCCCAAATCCCACTTTCAACCACACACTGGCCTAGGCAAAGCATCAGGGAAGACAAGCAAAGGGATTCTATTCAAACCAAGACGCTGATGTCAGTTGGAGGAACTACCCCACCCTCAGGATACTGGAACCCAACCTTGTGTGGTGGGGAGATTTGAAGCCCCACTCCACGCAGATGAATGGGTGCTCAGGTGTTTCCCTTTATGGAGAATTCATCTAAATACTTCCTCAGTCCATCATTGACACTCGCTACTATTTGGCCTCAAAGCCCAACCCCCAGGTTTCTCTCAGAGTCAGTCCTAGGGATACACTCAGGGATTACAAGCTAAGGGATTCTATTAGAACCCAGCCGCTTCTGTCACCTGAAATTGCCAGCCCACACTCAGGATAGCAGAAAACTTCTTCATGTGTGTTCTGGTGGTGGGGATACAGAGTCCACGCTTTTTTCAAGGAGCACAGGTATTCCCATGTTGTGGGCTTTTGGTTAATAACCTCCAAATCCCATGGAGAAGCACTCGCTAATACTTGGATTTAGAGCCCAACCCACCCTTTCCCCAGCACTCCGTATCAGGCAACCAAACAGGGTAGACAAGTTAAGCGATTTTATAAGAACCAAGGCCCTGCTCTCAGTTGGAGGAGGCTGCCCACTCTCAGGATAACTGTGCAAGTGTTCGTGTGTGTGCTGGAGGTGTGGAAACAGACTCCACGGATCCTTATGGGGGCACAGGTGTTCCCAGGTTAGGGATGTAGTTTAAACACCTCCACAAACCATAGAGAGGTCATCGCCAATACTTGGTTTTGGAGCCCAAACCACACTTTCCCCCGCACTCCCGCCTAGGCTTTCCATCAGGGAAGACAAGCAAAGGAATTCAATTAGAACCCAGGCGCTGCTGTCAGTTGGAGGAACTTCCCTGCACTCAGAATTCCAGAACACATTCTTAGGTGTGGGAGAGATGTGCAGCCCCACTGCACCCAGATGAATGCAGAAAAAGTGTTCCGTTTAGGGAGAAGTCCTCTAAGTACTTCCTCAATGGATCAGGGGCACTCACTGCTACGTGGTCTCCAAGCCCATCCCCCAGCTTTCCCTCATGGCCTGGTCTAAGAGAACACTCAGGGAACAGAAGCTAATGGATACGAATAGAATCCAGGTGCTGCTGTCAGTTTGAGGAACATCCCCACACTCAGAATACCAGAACACATCTCCGTGTGTGTGCTGGATGTAGGGAAACAGTCAAAGCATCTTTCAGGGGGCACATTTATTCCATGGTTGTGGGTTGTAGATTAAAAACCCACATCCCATGGATAGGCTCTCGCTTATACTTGGTTTAGAGCCCAACCCCCACTTTCCCCCACTCTCCAGCCTAGGCATGCCATCAGGGAAGACAAGCTAAGGGATTCTTTTAGAACCCAGGCGCTGCTGTCATTTGGAGGAGCCTCCCCACAATCAGGATACCTGAGCACGTCTCCGTGTGTGTGCTGGAGGTGGGGAAACAGATTCCACGCATCTTTATGGGGCACAGGTGTTCCAAGGTTGGGGAAGTAGTTTAAAACCCTCCACTACCCACAGAGATGCACTCGCTAATACTTGTCTTTAGAGCCCATCCCCCACCATCGCTTACTGCTAGGCCTAGGAAAACACTTAGGGAAGTCAAGCTAAGGGATTCTATTACAACCCAGGTGCTGCTGTCTGTTGGAGGAACCTCCCCACACTCACAACCCCAGAACACTTCTTCCTGTGTGTGCTGGACGTGGGGAAACATAGCACACGCATTTTTCAGGGGTCACAGTAATTCCCAAGTTGTGGGTTATAGTTTAAACATCTCCACTACCCATGGAGAGGCACACGCTAATACTTAGTTTTAGATCCCAAATCCCACTTTCAACCACACACTGGCCTAGGCAAACCATCAGGGAAGACAAGCAAAGGGATTCTATTCAAACCAAGACGCTGATGTCAGTTGGAGGAACTACCCCACCCTCAAGATACTGGAACCCAACCTTGTGTGGTGGGGAGATTTGAAGCCCCACTCCACGCAGATGAATGGGTGCTCAGGTGTTTCCCTTTATGGAGAATTCATCTAAATACTTCCTCAGTCCATCATTGACACTCGCTACTATTTGGCCTCAAAGCCCAACCCCCAGGTTTCTCTCAGAGTCAGTCCTAGGGATACACTCAGGGATTACAAGCTAAGGGATTCTATTAGAACCCAGCCGCTTCTGTCACCTGAAATTGCCAGCCCACACTCAGGATAGCAGAAAACTTCTTCATGTGTGTTCTGGTGGTGGGGATACAGAGTCCACGCTTTTTTCAAGGAGCACAGGTATTCCCATGTTGTGGGCTTTTGGTTAATAACCTCCAAATCCCATGGAGAAGCACTCGCTAATACTTGGATTTAGAGCCCAACCCACCCTTTCCCCAGCACTCCGTATCAGGCAACCAAACAGGGTAGACAAGTTAAGCGATTTTATAAGAACCAAGGCCCTGCTCTCAGTTGGAGGAGGCTGCCCACTCTCAGGATAACTGTGCAAGTGTTCGTGTGTGTGCTGGAGGTGTGGAAACAGACTCCACGGATCTTTATGGGGGCACAGGTGTTCCCAGGTTAGGGATGTAGTTTAAACACCTCCACAAACCATAGAGAGGTCATCGCAAATACTTGGTTTTGGAGCCCAAACCACACTTTCCCCCGCACTCCCGCCTAGGCTTTCCATCAGGGAAGACAAGCAAAGGAATTCAATTAGAACCCAGGCGCTGCTGTCAGTTGGAGGAACTTCCCTGCACTCAGAATTCCAGAACACATTCTTAGGTGTGGGAGAGATGTGCAGCCCCACTGCACCCAGATGAATGCAGAAAAAGGTGTTCCGTTTAGGGAGAAGTCCTCTAAGTACTTCCTCAATGGATCAGGGGGCACTCACTGCTACGTGGCCTCCAAGCCCATCCCCCAGCTTTCCCTCCTGGCCTGGTCTAAGAGAACACTCAGGGAACAGAAGCTAAGGGATACTAATAGAATCCAGGTGCTGCTGTCAGTTTGAGGAACATCCCCACACTCTGAATACCAGAAAACATCTTCGTGTGTGTGCTGGATGTAGGGAAACAGTCAAAGCATCTTTCAGGGGGCACATTTATTCCATGGTTGTGGGTTGTAGGTTAAAAACCCACATCCCATTGATAGGCTCTAGCTTATACTTGTTTTAGAGCCCAACCCCCACTTTCCCCCACTCTCCAGCCTAGGCATGCCATCAGGGAAGACAAGCTAAGGGATTCTTTTAGAACCCAGGCGCTGCTGTCATTTGGAGGAGCCTCCCCACAATCAGGATACCTGAGCACGTCTCCGTGTGTGTGCTGGAGGTGGGGAAACAGATTCCACGCATCTTTATGGGGCACAGGTGTTCCAAGGTTGGGGAAGTAGTTTAAAACCCTCCACTACCCACAGAGATGCACTCGCTAATACTTGGCTTTAGAGCCCATCCCCCACCATCGCTTAGTGCTAGGCCTAGGAAAACACTTAGGGAAGTCAAGCGAAGGGATTCTATTACAACCCAGGTGCTGCTGTCTGTTGGAGGAACCTCCCCAAACTCACAACCCCAGAACACTTCTTCCTGTGTGTGCTGGACGTGGGGAAACATAGCACACGCATTTTTCAGGGGTCACAGTAATTCCCAAGTTGTGGGTTATAGTTTAAACATCTCCACTACCCATGGAGAGGCACACGCTAATACTTAGTTTTAGATCCCAAATCCCACTTTCAACCACACACTGGCCTAGGCAAAGCATCAGGGAAGACAAGCAAAGGGATTCTATTCAAACCAAGACGCTGATGTCAGTTGGAGGAACTACCCCACCCTCAGGATACTGGAACCCAACCTTGTGTGGTGGGGAGATTTGAAGCCCCACTCCACGCAGATGAATGGGTGCTCAGGTGTTTCCCTTTATGGAGAATTCATCTAAATACTTCCTCAGTCCATCGGGGACACTCGCTACTATTTGGCCTCAAAGCCCAACCCCCAGGTTTCTCTCAGAGTCAGTCCTAGGGAAACACTCAGGGATTACAAGCTAAGGGATTCTATTAGAACCCAGCCGCTTCTGTCACCTGAAATTGCCAGCCCACACTCAGGATAGCAGAAAACTTCTTCATGTGTGTTCTGGTGGTGGGGATACAGAGTCCACGCTTTTTTCAAGGAGCACAGGTATTCCCATGTTGTGGGCTTTTGGTTAATAACCTCCAAATCCCATGGAGAAGCACTCGCTAATACTTGGATTTAGAGCCCAACCCACCCTTTCCCCAGCACTCCGTATCAGGCAACCAAACAGGGTAGACAAGTTAAGCGATTTTATAAGAACCAAGGCCCTGCTCTCAGTTGGAGGAGGCTGCCCACTCTCAGGATAACTGTGCAAGTGTTCGTGTGTGTGCTGGAGGTGTGGAAACAGACTCCACGGATCTTTATGGGGGCACAGGTGTTCCCAGGTTAGGGATGTAGTTTAAACAACTCCACAAACCATAGAGAGGTCATCGCAAATACTTGGTTTTGGAGCCCAAACCACACTTTCCCCCGCACTCCCGCCTAGGCTTTCCATCAGGGAAGACAAGCAAAGGAATTCAATTAGAACCCAGGCGCTGCTGTCAGTTGGAGGAACTTCCCTGCACTCAGAATTCCAGAACACATTCTTAGGTGTGGGAGAGATGTGCAGCCCCACTGCACCCAGATGAATGCAGAAAAAGGTGTTCCGATTAGGGAGAAGTCCTCTAAGTACTTCCTCAATGGATCAGGGGGCACTCACTGCTACGTGGCCTCCAAGCCCAACCCCCAGCTTTCCCTCATGGCCTGGTCTAAGAGAACACTCAGGGAACAGAAGCTAATGGATACGAATAGAATCCAGGTGCTGCTGTCAGTTTGAGGAACATCCCCACACTCAGAATACCAGAACACATCTTCGTGTGTGTGCTGGATGTAGGGAATCAGTCAAAGCATCTTTCAGGGGGCACATTTATTCCATGGTTGTGGGTTGTAGGTTAAAAACCCACATCCCATGGATAGGCTCTCGCTTATACTTGGTTTAGAGCCCAACCCCCACTTTCCCCCACTCTCCAGCCTAGGCATGCCATCAGGGAAGACAAGCTAGGGGATTCTTTTAGAACCCAGGCGCTGCTGTCATTTGGAGGAGCCTCCCCACAATCAGGATACCTGAGCACGTCTCCGTGTGTGTGCTGGAGGTGGGGAAACAGATTCCACGCATCTTTATGGGGCACAGGTGTTCCAAGGTTGGGGAAGTAGTTTAAAACCCTCCACTACCCACAGAGATGCACTCGCTAATAGTTGGCTTTAGAGCCCATCCCCCACCATCGCTTACTGCTAGGCCTAGGAAAACACTTAGGGAAGTCAAGCTAAGGGATTCTATTACAACCCAGGTGCTGCTGTCTGTTGGAGGAACCTCCCCACACTCACAACCCCAGAACACTTCTTCCTGTGTGTGCTGGACGTGGGGAAACATAGCACACGCATTTTTCAGGGGTCACAGTAATTCCCAAGTTGTGGGTTATAGTTTAAACATCTCCACTACCCATGGAGAGGCACACGCTAATACTTAGTTTTAGATCCCAAATCCCACTTTCAACCACACACTGGCCTAGGCAAACCATCAGGAAAGTCAAGCAAAGGGATTCTATTCAAACCAAGACGCTGATGTCAGTTGAAGGAACTACCCCACCCTCAGGATACTGGAACCCAACCTTGTGTGGTGGGGAGATTTGAAGCCCCACTCCACGCAGATGAATGGGTGCTCAGGTGTTTCCCTTTATGGAGAATTCATCTAAATACTTCCTCAGTCCATCGGGGACACTCGCTACTATTTGGCCTCAAAACCCAACCCCCAGGTTTCTCTCAGAGTCAGTCCTAGGGATACACTCAGGGATTACAAGCTAAGGGATTCTATTAGAACCCAGCCGCTTCTGTCACCTGAAATTGCCAGCCCACACTCAGGATAGCAGAAAACTTCTTCATGTGTGTTCTGGTGGTGGGGATACAGAGTCCACGCTTTTTTCAAGGAGCACAGGTATTCCCATGTTGTGGGCTTTTGGTTAATAACCTCCAAATCCCATGGAGAAGCACTCGCTAATACTTGGATTTAGAGCCCAACCCACCCTTTCCCCAGCACTCCGTATCAGGCAACCAAACAGGGTAGACAAGTTAAGCGATTTTATAAGAACCAAGGCCCTGCTCTCAGTTGGAGGAGGCTGCCCACTCTCAGGATAACTGTGCAAGTGTTCGTGTGTGTGCTGGAGGTGTGGAAACAGACTCCACGGATCTTTATGGGGGCACAGGTGTTCCCAGGTTAGGGATGTAGTTTAAACACCTCCACAAACCATAGAGAGGTCATCGCAAATACTTGGTTTTGGAGCCCAAACCACACTTTCCCCCGCACTCCCGCCTAGGCTTTCCATCAGGGAAGACAAGCAAAGGAATTCAATTAGAACCCAGGCGCTGCTGTCAGTTGGAGGAACTTCCCTGCACTCAGAATTCCAGAACACATTCTTAGGTGTGGGAGAGGTGTGCAGCCCCACTGCACCCAGATGAATGGAGGAAAAGGTGTTCCGTTTAGGGAGAAGTCCTCTAAGTACTTCCTCAATGGATCAGGGGGCACTCACTGCTACGTGGCCTCCAAGCCCATCCCCCAGCTTTCCCTCATGGCCTGGTCTAAGAGAACACTCAGGGAACAGAAGCTAAGGGATACGAATAGAATCCAGGTGCTGCTGTCAGTTTGAGGAACATCCCCACACTCAGAATACCAGAACACATCTTCGTGTGTGTGCTGGATGTAGGGAAACAGTCAAAGCATCTTTCAGGGGGCACATTTATTCCATGGTTGTGGGTTGTAGGTTAAAAACCCACATCCCATGGATAGGCTCTCGCTTATACTTGGTTTAGAGCCCAACCCCCACTTTCCCCCACTCTCCAGCCTAGGCATGCCATCAGGGAAGACAAGCTAAGGGATTCTTTTAGAACCCAGGCGCTGCTGTCATTTGGAGGAGCCTCCCCACAATCAGGATACCTGAGCACGTCTCCGTGTGTGTGCTGGAGGTGGGGAAACAGATTCCACGCATCTTTATGGGGCACAGGTGTTCCAAGGTTGGGGAAGTAGTTTAAAACCCTCCACTACCCACAGAGATGCACTCGCTAATACTTGGCTTTAGAGCCCATCCCCCACCATCGCTTACTGCTAGGCCTAGGAAAACACTTAGGGAAGTCAAGCGAAGGGATTCTATTACAACCCAGGTGCTGCTGTCTGTTGGAGGAACCTCCCCACACTCACAACCCCAGAACACTTCTTCCTGTGTGTGCTGGTCGTGGGGAAACATAGCACACGCATTTTTCAGGGGTCACAGTAATTCCCAAGTTGTGGGTTGTAGTTTAAACATCTCCACTACCCATGGAGAGGCACACGCTAATACTTAGTTTTAGATCCCAAATCCCACTTTCAACCACACACTGGCCTAGGCAAACCATCAGGGGAGACAAGCAAAGGGATTCTATTCAAACCAAGACGCTGATGTCAGTTGGAGGAACTACCCCACCCTCAGGATACTGGAACCCAACCTTGTGTGGTGGGGAGATTTGAAGCCCCACTCCACGCAGATGAATGGGTGCTCAGGTGTTTCCCTTTATGGAGAATTCATCTAAATACTTCCTCAGTCCATCGGGGACACTCGCTACTATTTGGCCTCAAAGCCCAACCCCGAGGTTTCTCTCAGAGTCAGTCCTAGGGAAACACTCAGGGATTACAAGCTAAGGGATTCTATTAGAACCCAGCCGCTTCTGTCACCTGAAATTGCCAGCCCACACTCAGGATAGCAGAAAACTTCTTCATGTGTGTTCTGGTGGTGGGGATACAGAGTCCACGCTTTTTTCAAGGAGCACAGGTATTCCCATGTTGTGGGCTTTTGGTTAATAACCTCCAAATCCCATGGAGAAGCACTCGCTAATACTTGGATTTAGAGCCCAACCCACCCTTTCCCCAGCACTCCGTATCAGGCAACCAAACAGGGTAGACAAGTTAAGCGATTTTATAAGAACCAAGGCCCTGCTCTCAGTTGGAGGAGGCTGCCCACTCTCAGGATAACTGTGCAAGTGTTCGTGTGTGTGCTGGAGGTGTGGAAACAGACTCCACGGATCTTTATGGGGGCACAGGTGTTCCCAGGTTAGGGATGTAGTTTAAACACCTCCACAAACCATAGAGAGGTCATCGCAAATACTTGGTTTTGGAGCCCAAACCACACTTTCCCCCGCACTCCCGCCTAGGCTTTCCATCAGGGAAGACAAGCAAAGGAATTCAATTAGAACCCAGGCGCTGCTGTCAGTTGGAGGAACTTCCCTGCACTCAGAATTCCAGAACACATTCTTAGGTGTGGGAGAGGTGTGCAGCCCCACTGCACCCAGATGAATGCAGAAAAAGGTGTTCCGTTTAGGGAGAAGTCCTCTAAGTACTTCCTCAATGGATCAGGGGGCACTCACTGCTACGTGGCCTCCAAGCCCATCCCCCAGCTTTCCCTCATGGCCTGGTCTAAGAGAACACTCAGGGAACAGAAGCTAAGGGATACGAATAGAATCCAGGTGCTGCTGTCAGTTTGAGGAACATCCCCACACTCAGAATACCAGAACACATCTTCGTGTGTGTGCTGGATGTAGGGAAACAGTCAAAGCATCATTCAGGGGGCACATTTATTCCATGGTTGTGGGTTGTAGGTTAAAAACCCACATCCCATGGATAGGCTCTCGCTTATACTTGGTTTAGAGCCCAACCCCCACTTTCCCCCACTCTCCAGCCTAGGCATGCCATCAGGGAAGACAAGCTAAGGGATTCTTTTAGAACCCAGGCGCTGCTGTCATTTGGAGGAGCCTCCCCACAATCAGGATACCTGAGCACGTCTCCGTGTGTGTGCTGGAGGTGGGGAAACAGATTCCACGCATCTTTATGGGGCACAGGTGTTCCAAGGTTGGGGAAGTAGTTTAAAACCCTCCACTACCCACAGAGATGCACTCGCTAATACTTGGCTTTAGAGCCCATCCCCCACCATCGCTTACTGCTAGGCCTAGGAAAACACTTAGGGAAGTCAAGCGAAGGGATTCTATTACAACCCAGGTGCTGCTGTCTGTTGGAGGAACCTCCCCACACTCACAACCCCAGAACACTTCTTCCTGTGTGTGCTGGACGTGGGGAAACATAGCACATGCATTTTTCAGGGGTCACAGTAATTCCCAAGTTGTGGGTTATAGTTTAAACATCTCCACTACCCATGGAGAGGCACACGCTAATACTTAGTTTTAGATCCCAAATCCCACTTTCAACCACACACTGGCCTAGGCAAACCATCAGGGAAGACAAGCAAAGGGATTCTATTCAAACCAAGACGCTGATGTCAGTTGGAGGAACTACCCCACCCTCAGGATACTGGAACCCAACCTTGTGTGGTGGGGAGATTTGAAGCCCCACTCCACGCAGATGAATGGGTGCTCAGGTGTTTCCCTTTATGGAGAATTCATCTAAATACTTCCTCAGTCCATCGGGGACACTCGCTACTATTTGGCCTCAAAGCCCAACCCCCAGGTTTCTCTCAGAGTCAGTCCTAGGGAAACACTCAGGGATTACAAGCTAAGGGATTCTATTAGAACCCAGCCGCTTCTGTCACCTGAAATTGCCAGCCCACACTCAGGATAGCAGAAAACTTCTTCATGTGTGTTCTGGTGGTGGGGATACAGAGTCCACGCTGTTTTCAAGGATCACAGGTATTCCCATGTTGTGGGTTTTTGGTTAATAACCACCAAATCCCATGGAGAAGCACTCGCTAATACTTGGATTTAGAGCCCAACCCACCCTTTCCCCAGCACTCCGTATCAGGCAACCAAACAGGGTAGACAATTAAGCGATTTTATAAGAACCAAGGCCCTTCTCTCAGTTGGAGGAGGCTGCCCACTCTCAGGATAACTGTGCAAGTGTTCGTGTGTGTGCTGGAGGTGTGGAAACAGACTCCACGGATCTTTATGGGGGCACAGGTGTTCCCAGGTTAGGGATGTAGTTTAAACACCTCCACAAACCATAGAGAGGTCATCGCAAATACTTGGTTTTGGAGCCCAAACCACACTTTCCCCCGCACTCCCGCCTAGGCTTTCCATCAGGGAAGACAAGCAAAGGAATTCAATTAGAACCCAGGCGCTGCTGTCAGTTGGAGGAACTTCCGTGCACTCAGAATTCCAGAACACATTCTTAGGTGTGGGAGAGATGTGCAGCCCCACTGCACCCAGATGAATGCAGAAAAAGGTGTTCCGTTTAGGGAGAAGTCCTCTAAGTACTTCCTCAATGGATCAGGGGGCACTCACTGCTACGTGGCCTCCAAGCCCATCCCCCAGCTTTCCCTCATGGCCTGGTCTAAGAGAACACTCAGGGAACAGAAGCTAATGGATACGAATAGAATCCAGGTGCTGCTGTCAGTTTGAGGAACATCCCCACACTCAGAATACCAGAACACATCTTCGTGTGTGTGCTGGATGTAGGGAAACAGTCAAAGCATCTTTCAGGGGGCACATTTATTCCATGGTTGTGGGTTGTAGGTTAAAAACCCACATCCCATGGATAGGCTCTCGCTTATACTTGGTTTAGAGCCCAACCCCCACTTTCCCACACTCTCCAGCCTAGGCATGCCATCAGGGAAGACAAGCTAAGGGATTCTTTTAGAACCCAGGCGCTGCTGTCATTTGGAGGAGCCTCCCCACAATCAGGATACCTGAGCACGTCTCCGTGTGTGTGCTGGAGGTGGGGAAACAGATTCCACGCATCTTTATGGGGCACAGGTGTTCCAAGGTTGGGGAAGTAGTTTAAAACCCTCCACTACCCACAGAGATGCACTCGCTAATACTTGGCTTTAGAGCCCATCCCCCACCATCGCTTACTGCTAGGCCTAGGAAAACACTTAGGGAAGACAAGCTAAGGGATTCTATTACAACCCAGGTGCTGCTGTCTGTTGGAGGAACCTCCCCACACTCACAACCCCAGAACACTTCTTCCTGTGTGTGCTGGACGTGGGGAAACATAGCACACGCATTTTTCAGGGGTCACAGTAATTCCCAAGTTGTGGGTTGTAGTTTAAACATCTCCACTACCCATGGAGAGGCACACGCTAATACTTAGTTTTAGATCCCAAATCCCACTTTCAACCACACACTGGCCTAGGCAAACCATCAGGGAAGACAAGCAAAGGGATTCTATTCAAACCAAGACGCTAATGTCAGTTGGAGGAACTACCCCACCCTCAAGATACTGGAACCCAACCTTGTGTGGTGGGGAGATTTGAAGCCCCACTCCACGCAGATGAATGGGTGCTCAGGTGTTTCCCTTTATGGAGAATTCATCTAAATACTTCCTCAGTCCATCATTGACACTCGCTACTATTTGGCCTCAAAGCCCAACCCCCAGGTTTCTCTCAGAGTCAGTCCTAGGGATACACTCAGGGATTACAAGCTAAGGGATTCTATTAGAACCCAGCCGCTTCTGTCACCTGAAATTGCCAGCCCACACTCAGGATAGCAGAAAACTTCTTCATGTGTGTTCTGGTGGTGGGGATACAGAGTCCACGCTTTTTTCAAGGAGCACAGGTATTCCCATGTTGTGGGCTTTTGGTTAATAACCTCCAAATCCCATGGAGAAGCACTCGCTAATACTTGGATTTAGAGCCCAACCCACCCTTTCCCCAGCACTCCGTATCAGGCAACCAAACAGGGTAGACAAGTTAAGCGATTTTATAAGAACCAAGGCCCTGCTCTCAGTTGGAGGAGGCTGCCCACTCTCAGGATAACTGTGCAAGTGTTCGTGTGTGTGCTGGAGGTGTGGAAACAGACTCCACGGATCTTTATGGGGGCACAGGTGTTCCCAGGTTAGGGATGTAGTTTAAACACCTCCACAAACCATAGAGAGGTCATCGCAAATACTTGGTTTTGGAGCCCAAACCACACTTTCCCCCGCACTCCCGCCTAGGCTTTCCATCAGGGAAGACAAGCAAAGGAATTCAATTAGAACCCAGGCGCTGCTGTCAGTTGGAGGAACTTCCCTGCACTCAGAATTCCAGAACACATTCTTAGGTGTGGGAGAGGTGTGCAGCCCCACTGCACCCAGATGAATGGAGGAAAAGGTGTTCCGTTTAGGGAGAAGTCCACTAAGTACTTCCTCAATGGATCAGGGGGCACTCACTGCTACGTGGCCTCCAAGCCCATCCCCCAGCTTTCCCTCATGGCCTGGTCTAAGAGAACACTCAGGGAACAGAAGCTAAGGGATACTAATAGAATCCAGGTGCTGCTGTCAGTTTGAGGAACATCCCCACACTCAGAATACCAGAACACATCTTCGTGTGTGTGCTGGATGTAGGGAAACAGTCAAAGCATCTTTCAGGGGGCACATTTATTCCATGGTTGTGGGTTGTAGGTTAAAAACCCACATCCCATGGATAGGCTCTCGCTTATACTTGGTTTAGAGCCCAACCCCCACTTTCCCCCACTCTCCAGCCTAGGCATGCCATCAGGGAAGACAAGCTAAGGGATTCTTTTAGAACCCAGGCGCTGCTGTCATTTGGAGGAGCCTCCCCACAATCAGGATACCTGAGCACGTCTCCGTGTGTGTGCTGGAGGTGGGGAAACAGATTCCACGCATCTTTATGGGGCACAGGTGTTCCAAGGTTGGGGAAGTATTTTAATACCCTCCACTACCCACAGAGATGTACTCGCTAATACTTGGCTTTAGAGCCCATCCCCACAATCGCTTACTGCTAGGCCTAGGAAAACACTTAGGGAAGTCAAGCGAAGGGATTCTATTACAACCCAGGTGCTGCTGTCTGTTGGAGGAACCTCCCCACACTCACAACCCCAGAACACTTCTTCCTGTGTGTGCTGGACGTGGGGAAACATAGCACACGCATTTTTCAGGGGTCACAGTAATTCCCAAGTTGTGGGTTGTAGTTTAAACATCTCCACTACCCATGGAGAGGCACACGCTAATACTTAGTTTTAGATCCCAAATCCCACTTTCAACCACACACTGGCCTAGGCAAACCATCAGGGAAGACAAGCAAAGGGATTCTATTCAAACCAAGACGCTGATGTCAGTTGGAGGAACTACCCCACCCTCAGGATACTGGAACCCAACCTTGTGTGGTGGGGAGATTTGAAGCCCCACTCCACGCAGATGAATGGGTGCTCAGGTGTTTCCCTTTATGGAGAATTCATCTAAATACTTCCTCAGTCCATCGGGGACACTCGCTACTATTTGGCCTCAAAGCCCAACCCCCAGGTTTCTCTCAGAGTCAGTCCTAGGGAAACACTCAGGGATTACAAGCTAAGGGATTCTATTAGAACCCAGCCGCTTCTGTCACCTGAAATTGCCAGCCCACACTCAGGATAGCAGAAAACTTCTTCATGTGTGTTCTGGTGGTGGGGATACAGAGTCCACGCTTTTTTCAAGGAGCACAGGTATTCCCATGTTGTGGGCTTTTGGTTAATAACCTCCAAATCCCATGGAGAAGCACTCGCTAATACTTGGATTTAGAGCCCAACCCACCCTTTCCCCAGCACTCCGTATCAGGCAACCAAACAGGGTAGACAAGTTAAGCGATTTTATAAGAACCAAGGCCCTGCTCTCAGTTGGAGGAGGCTGCCCACTCTCAGGATAACTGTGCAAGTGTTCGTGTGTGTGCTGGAGGTGTGGAAACAGACTCCACGGATCTTTATGGGGGCACAGGTGTTCCCAGGTTAGGGATGTAGTTTAAACACCTCCACAAACCATAGAGAGGTCATCGCAAATACTTGGTTTTGGAGCCCAAACCACACTTTCCCCCGCACTCCCGCCTAGGCTTTCCATCAGGGAAGACAAGCAAAGGAATTCAATTAGAACCCAGGCGCTGCTGTCAGTTGGAGGAACTTCCCTGCACTCAGAATTCCAGAACACATTCTTAGGTGTGGGAGAGATGTGCAGCCCCACTGCACCCAGATGAATGGAGGAAAAGGTGTTCCGTTTAGGGAGAAGTCCTCTAAGTACTTCCTCAATGGATCAGGGGGCACTCACTGCTACGTGGCCTCCAAGCCCATCCCCCAGCTTTCCCTCATGGCCTGGTCTAAGAGAACACTCAGGGAACAGAAGCTAAGGGATACGAATAGAATCCAGGTGCTGCTGTCAGTTTGAGGAACATCCCCACACTCAGAATACCAGAACACATCTTCGTGTGTGTGCTGGATGTAGGGAAACAGTCAAAGCATCTTTCAGGGGGCACATTTATTCCATGGTTGTGGGTTGTAGGTTAAAAACCCACATCCCATGGATAGGCTCTCGCTTATACTTGGTTTAGAGCCCAACCCCCACTTTCCCCCACTCTCCAGCCTAGGCATGCCATCAGGGAAGACAAGCTAAGGGATTCTTTTAGAACCCAGGCGCTGCTGTCATTTGGAGGAGCCTCCCCATAATCAGGATACCTGAGCACGTCTCCGTGTGTGTGCTGGAGGTGGGGAAACAGATTCCACGCATCTTTATGGGGCACAGGTGTTCCAAGGTTGGGGAAGTAGTTTAATACCCTCCACTACCCACAGAGATGCACTCGCTAATACTTGGCTTTAGAGCCCATCCCCACCATCACTTACTGCTAGGCCTAGGAAAACACTTAGGGAAGTCAAGCGAAGGGATTCTATTACAACCCAGGTGCTGCTGTCTGTTGGAGGAACCTCCCCACACTCACAACCCCAGAACACTTCTTCCTGTGTGTGCTGGGCGTGGGGAAACATAGCACACGCATTTTTCAGGGGTCACAGTAATTCCCAAGTTGTGGGTTGTAGTTTAAACATCTCCACTACCCATGGAGAGGCACACGCTAATACTTAGTTTTAGATCCCAAATCCCACTTTCAACCACACACTGGCCTAGGCAAACCATCAGGGAAGACAAGCAAAGGGATTCTATTCAAACCAAGACGCTGATGTCAGTTGGAGGAACTACCCCACCCTCAGGATACTGGAACCCAACCTTGTGTGGTGGGGAGATTTGAAGCCCCACTCCACGCAGATGAATGGGTGCTCAGGTGTTTCCCTTTATGGAGAATTCATCTAAATACTTCCTCAGTCCATCATTGACACTCGCTACTATTTGGCCTCAAAGCCCAACCCCCAGGTTTCTCTCAGAGTCAGTCCTAGGGATACACTCAGGGATTACAAGCTAAGGGATTCTATTAGAACCCAGCCGCTTCTGTCACCTGAAATTGCCAGCCCACACTCAGGATAGCAGAAAACTTCTTCATGTGTGTTCTGGTGGTGGGGATACAGAGTCCACGCTTTTTTCAAGGATCACAGGTATTCCCATGTTGTGGGCTTTTGGTTAATAACCTCCAAATCCCATGGAGAAGCACTCGCCAATACTTGGATTTAGAGCCCAACCCACCCTTTCCCCAGCACTCCGTATCAGGCAACCAAACAGGGTAGACAAGTTAAGCGATTTTATAAGAACCAAGGCCCTGCTCTCAGTTGGAGGAGGCTGCCCACTCTCAGGATAACTGTGCAAGTGTTCGTGTGTGTGCTGGAGGTGTGGAAACAGACTCCACGGATCTTTATGGGGGCACAGGTGTTCCCAGGTTAGGGATGTAGTTTAAACACCTCCACAAACCATAGAGAGGTCATCGCAAATACTTGGTTTTGGAGCCCAAACCACACTTTCCCCCGCACTCCCGCCTAGGCTTTCCATCAGGGAAGACAAGCAAAGGAATTCAATTAGAACCCAGGCGCTGCTGTCAGTTGGAGGAACTTCCCTGCACTCAGAATTCCAGAACACATTCTTAGGTGTGGGAGAGGTGTGCAGCCCCACTGCACCCAGATGAATGGAGGAAAAGGTGTTCCGTTAAGGGAGAAGTCCACTAAGTACTTCCTCAATGGATCAGGGGGCACTCACTGCTACGTGGCCTCCAAGCCCATCCCCCAGCTTTCCCTCATGGCCTGGTCTAAGAGAACACTCAGGGAACAGAAGCTAAGGGATACGAATAGAATCCAGGTGCTGCTGTCAGTTTGAGGAACATCCCCACACTCAGAATACCAGAACACATCTTCGTGTGTGTGCTGGATGTAGGGAAACAGTCAAAGCATCTTTCAGGGGGCACATTTATTCCATGGTTGTGGGTTGTAGGTTAAAAACCCACATCCCATGGATAGGCTCTCGCTTATACTTGGTTTAGAGCCCAACCCCCACTTTCCCCCACTCTCCAGCCTAGGCATGCCATCAGGGAAGACAAGCTAAGGGATTCTTTTAGAACCCAGGCGCTGCTGTCATTTGGAGGAGCCTCCCCACAATCAGGATACCTGAGCACGTCTCCGTGTGTGTGCTGGAGGTGGGGAAACAGATTCCACGCATCTTTATGGGGCACAGGTGTTCCAAGGTTGGGGAAGTAGTTTAATACCCTCCACTACCCACAGAGATGCACTCGCTAATACTTGGCTTTAGAGCCCATCCCCACCATCGCTTACTGCTAGGCCTAGGAAAACACTTAGGGAAGTCAAGCGAAGGGATTCTATTACAACCCAGGTGCTGCTGTCTGTTGGAGGAACCTCCCCACACTCAGAACCCCAGAACACTTCTTCCTGTGTGTGCTGGACGTGGGGAAACATAGCACACGCATTTTTCAGGGGTCACAGTTATTCCCAAGTTGTGGGTTGTAGTTTAAACATCTCCACTACCCATGGAGAGGCACACGCTAATACTTAGTTTTAGATCCCAAATCCCACTTTCAACCACACACTGGCCTAGGCAAACCATCAGGGAAGACAAGCAAAGGGATTCTATTCAAACCAAGACGCTGATGTCAGTTGGAGGAACTACCCCACCCTCAGGATACTGGAACCCAACCTTGTGTGGTGGGGAGATTTGAAGCCCCACTCCACGCAGATGAATGGGTGCTCAGGTGTTTCCCTTTATGGAGAATTCATCTAAATACTTCCTCAGTCCATCGGGGACACTCGCTACTATTTGGCCTCAAAGCCCAACCCCCAGGTTTCTCTCAGAGTCAGTCCTAGGGAAACACTCAGGGATTACAAGCTAAGGGATTCTATTAGAACCCAGCCGCTTCTGTCACCTGAAATTGCCAGCCCACACTCAGGATAGCAGAAAACTTCTTCATGTGTGTTCTGGTGGTGGGGATACAGAGTCCACGCTTTTTTCAAGGAGCACAGGTATTCCCATGTTGTGGGCTTTTGGTTAATAACCTCCAAATCCCATGGAGAAGCACTCGCTAATACTTGGATTTAGAGCCCAACCCACCCTTTCCCCAGCACTCCGTATCAGGCAACCAAACAGGGTAGACAAGTTAAGCGATTTTATAAGAACCAAGGCCCTGCTCTCAGTTGGAGGAGGCTGCCCACTCTCAGGATAACTGTGCAAGTGTTCGTGTGTGTGCTGGAGGTGTGGAAACAGACTCCACGGATCTTTATGGGGGCACAGGTGTTCCCAGGTTAGGGATGTAGTTTAAACACCTCCACAAACCATAGAGAGGTCATCGCAAATACTTGGTTTTGGAGCCCAAACCACACTTTCCCCCGCACTCCCGCCTAGGCTTTCCATCAGGGAAGACAAGCAAAGGGATTCAATTAGAACCCAGGCGCTGCTGTCAGTTGGAGGAACTTCCCTGCACTCAGAATTCCAGAACACATTCTTAGGTGTGGGAGAGTTGTGCAGCCCCACTGCACCCAGATGAATGCAGAAAAAGGTGTTCCGTTTAGGGAGAAGTCCTCTAAGTACTTCCTCAATGGATCAGGGGGCACTCACTGCTACGTGGCCTCCAAGCCCATCCCCCAGCTTTCCCTCATGGCCTGGTCTAAGAGAACACTCAGGGAACAGAAGCTAAGGGATACGAATAGAATCCAGGTGCTGCTGTCAGTTTGAGGAACATCCCCACACTCAGAATACCAGAACACATCTTCGTGTGTGTGCTGGATGTAGGGAAACAGTCAAAGCATCTTTCAGGGGGCACATTTATTCCATGGTTGTGGGTTGTAGGTTAAAAACCCACATCCCATGGATAGGCTCTCGCTTATACTTGGTTTAGAGCCCAACCCCCACTTTCCCCCACTCTCCAGCCTAGGCATGCAATCAGGGAAGACAAGCTAAGGGATTCTTTTAGAACCCAGGCGCTGCTGTCATTTGGAGGAGCCTCCCCACAATCAGGATACCTGAGCACGTCTCCGTGTGTGTGCTGGAGGTGGGGAAACAGATTCCACGCATCTTTATGGGGCACAGGTGTTCCAAGGTTGGGGAAGTAGTTTAATACCCTCCACTACCCACAGAGATGCACTCGCTAATACTTGGCTTTAGAGCCCATCCCCCACCATCGCTTACTGCTAGGCCTAGGAAAACACTTAGGGAAGTCAAGCGAAGGGATTCTATTACAACCCAGGTGCTGCTGTCTGTTGGAGGAACCTCCCCACACTCAGAACCCCAGAACACTTCTTCCTGTGTGTGCTGGACGTGGGGAAACATAGCACACGCATTTTTCAGGGGTCACAGTAATTCCCAAGTTGTGGGTTGTAGTTTAAACATCTCCACTACCCATGGAGAGGCACACGCTAATACTTAGTTTTAGATCCCAAATCCCACTTTCAACCACACACTGGCCTAGGCAAACCATCAGGGAAGACAAGCAAAGGGATTCTATTCAAAGCAAGACGCTGATGTCAGTTGGAGGAACTACCCCACCCTCAGGATACTGGAACCCAACCTTGTGTGGTGGGGAGATTTGAAGCCCCACTCCACGCAGATGAATGGGTGCTCAGGTGTTTCCCTTTATGGAGAATTCATCTAAATACTTCATCAGTCCATCGGGGACACTCGCTACTATTTGGACTCAAAGCCCAACCCCCAGGTTTCTCTCAGAGTCAGTCCTAGGGAAACACTCAGGGATTACAAGCTAAGGGATTCTATTAGAACCCAGCCGCTTCTGTCACCTGAAATTGCCAGCCCACACTCAGGAGAGCAGAAAACTTCTTCATGTGTGTTCTGGTGGTGGGGATACAGAGTCCACGCTTTTTTCAAGGAGCACAGGTATTCCCATGTTGTGGGCTTTTGGTTAATAACCTCCAAATCCCATGGAGAAGCACTCGCCAATACTTGGATTTAGAGCCCAACCCACCCTTTCCCCAGCACTCCGTATCAGGCAACCAAACAGGGTAGACAAGTTAAGCGATTTTATAAGAACCAAGGCCCTGCTCTCAGTTGGAGGAGGCTGCCCACTCTCAGGATAACTGTGCAAGTGTTCGTGTGTGTGCTGGAGGTGTGGAAACAGACTCCACGGATCTTTATGGGGGCACAGGTGTTCCCAGGTTAGGGATGTAGTTTAAACACCTCCACAAACCATAGAGAGGTCATCGCAAATACTTGGTTTTGGAGCCCAAACCACACTTTCCCCCGCACTCCCGCCTAGTCATTCCATCAGGGAAGACAAGCAAAGGAATTCAATTAGAACCCAGGTGCTGCTGTCAGTTGGAGGAACTTCCCTGCACTCAGAATTCCAGAACACATTCTTAGGTGTGGGAGAGATGTGCAGCCCCACTGCACCCAGATGAATGCAGAAAAATGTGTTCCGTTTAGGGAGAAGTCCTCTAAGTACTTCCTCAATGGATCAGGTGGCACTCACTGCTACGTAGCCTCCAAGCCCAACCCCCAGCTTTCCCTCATGGCCTGGTCTAAGAGAACACTCAGGGAACAGAAGCTAAGGGATACTAATAGAATCCAGGTGCTGCTGTCAGTTTGAGGAACATCCCCACACTCAGAATACCAGAACACATCTTCGTGTGTGTGCTGGATGTAGGGAAACAGTCAAAGCATCTTTCAGGGGGCACATTTATTCCATGGTTGTGGGTTGTAGGTTAAAAACCCACATCCCATGGATAGGCTCTCGATTATACTTGGTTTAGAGCCCAACCCCCACTTTCCCCCACTCTTCAGCCTAGGCATGCCATCAGGGAAGACAAGCTAAGGGATTCTTTTAGAACCCAGGCGCTGCTGTCATTTGGAGGAGCCTCCCCACAATCAGGATACCTGAGCAGGTCTCCGTGTGTGTGCTGGAGGTGGGGAAACAGATTCCACGCATCTTCATGGGGCACAGGTGTTCCAAGGTTGGGGAAGTAGTTTAAAACCCTCCACTACCCACAGAGATGCACTCGCTAATACTTGGCTTTAGAGCCCATCCCCCACCATCGCTTACTGCTAGGCCTAGGAAAACACTTAGGGAAGTCAAGCTAAGGGATTCTATTACAACCCAGGTGCTGCTGTTTGTTGGAGGAACCTCCCCACACTCACAACCCCAGAACACTTCTTCCTGTGTGTGCTGGACGTGGGGAAACATAGCACACGCATTTTTCAGGGATCACAGTAATTCCCAAGTTGTGGGTTGTAGTTTAAACATCTCCACTACCCATGGAGAGGCACACGCTAATACTTAGTTTTAGATCCCAAATCCCACTTTCAACCACACACTGGCCTAGGCAAACCATCAGGGAAGACAAGCAAAGGGATTCTATTCAAACCAAGACGCTGATGTCAGTTGGAGGAACTACCCCACCCTCAGGATACTGGAACCCAACCTTGTGTGGTGGGGAGATTTGAAGCCCCACTCCACGCAGATGAATGGGTGCTCAGGTGTTTCCCTTTATGGAGAATTCATCTAAATACTTCCTCAGTCCATCGGGGACACTCGCTACTATTTGGCCTCAAAGCCCAACCCCCAGGTTTCTCTCAGAGTCAGTCCTAGGGAAACACTCAGGGATTACAAGCTAAGGGATTCTATTAGAACCCAGCCGCTTCTGTCACCTGAAATTGCCAGCCCACACTCAGGATAGCAGAAAACTTCTTCATGTGTGTTCTGGTGGTGGGGATACAGAGTCCACGCTTTTTTCAAGGAGCACAGGTATTCCCATGTTGTGGGCTTTTGGTTAATAACCTCCAAATCCCATGGAGAAGCACTCGCCAATACTTGGATTTAGAGCCCAACCCACCCTTTCCCCAGCACTCCGTATCAGGCAACAAAACAGGGTAGACAAGTTAAGCGATTTTATAAGAACCAAGGCCCTGCTCTCAGTTGGAGGAGGCTGCCCACTCTCAGGATAACTGTGCAAGTGTTCGTGTGTGTGCTGGAGGTGTGGAAACAGACTCCACGGATCTTTATGGGGGCACAGGTGTTCCCAGGTTAGGGATGTAGTTTAAACACCTCCACAAACCATAGAGAGGTCATCGCAAATACTTGGTTTTGGAGCCCAAACCACACTTTCCCCCGCACTCCCGCCTAGTCATTCCATCAGGGAAGACAAGCAAAGGAATTCAATTAGAACCCAGGTGCTGCTGTCAGTTGGAGGAACTTCCCTGCACTCAGAATTCCAGAACACATTCTTAGGTGTGGGAGAGATGTGCAGCCCCACTGCACCCAGATGAATGCAGAAAAATGTGTTCCGTTTAGGGAGAAGTCCTCTAAGTACTTCCTCAATGGATCAGGTGGCACTCACTGCTACGTAGCCTCCAAGCCCAACACCCAGCTTTCCCTCATGGCCTGGTCTAAGAGAACACTCAGGGAACAGAAGCTAAGGGATACTAATAGAATCCAGGTGCTGCTGTCAGTTTGAGGAACATCCCCACACTCAGAATACCAGAACACATCTTCGTGTGTGTGCTGGATGTAGGGAAACAGTCAAAGCATCTTTCAGGGGGCACATTTATTCCATGGTTGTGGGTTGTAGGTTAAAAACCCACATCCCATGGATAGGCTCTCGATTATACTTGGTTTAGAGCCCAACCCCCACTTTCCCCCACTCTTCAGCCTAGGCATGCCATCAGGGAAGACAAGCTAAGGGATTCTTTTAGAACCCAGGCGCTGCTGTCATTTGGAGGAGCCTCCCCACAATCAGGATACCTGAGCAGGTCTCCGTGTGTGTGCTGGAGGTGGGGAAACAGATTCCACGCATCTTCATGGGGCACAGGTGTTCCAAGGTTGGGGAAGTAGTTTAAAACCCTCCACTACCCACAGAGATGCACTCGCTAATACTTGGCTTTAGAGCCCATCCCCCACCATCGCTTACTGCTAGGCCTAGGAAAACACTTAGGGAAGTCAAGCTAAGGGATTCTATTACAACCCAGGTGCTGCTGTTTGTTGGAGGAACCTCCCCACACTCACAACCCCAGAACACTTCTTCCTGTGTGTGCTGGACGTGGGGAAACATAGCACACGCATTTTTCAGGGGTCACAGTAATTCCCAAGTTGTGGGTTGTAGTTTAAACATCTCCACTACCCATGGAGAGGCACACGCTAATACTTAGTTTTAGATCCCAAATCCCACTTTCAACCACACACTGGCCTAGGCAAACCATCAGGGAAGACAAGCAAAGGGATTCTATTCAAACCAAGACGCTGATGTCAGTTGGAGGAACTACCCCACCCTCAGGATACTGGAACCCAACCTTGTGTGGTGGGGAGATTTGAAGCCCCACTCCACGCAGATGAATGGGTGCTCAGGTGTTTCCCTTTATGGAGAATTCATCTAAATACTTCCTCAGTCCATCAGGGACACTCGCTACTATTTGGCCTCAAAGCCCAACCCCCAGGTTTCTCTCAGAGTCAGTCCTTGGGATACACTCAGGGATTACAAGCTAAGGGATTCTATTAGAACCCAGCCGCTTCTGTCACCTGAAATTGCCAGCCCACACTCAGGATAGCAGAAAACTTCTTCATGTGTGTTCTGGTGGTGGGGATACAGAGTCCACGCTTTTTTCAAGGAGCACAGGTATTCCCATGTTGTGGGCTTTTGGTTAATAACCTCCAAATCCCATGGAGAAGCACTCGCTAATACTTGGATTTAGAGCCCAACCCACCCTTTCCCCAGCACTCCGTATCAGGCAACCAAACAGGGTAGACAAGTTAAGCGATTTTATAAGAACCAAGGCCCTGCTCTCAGTTGGAGGAGGCTGCCCACTCTCAGGATAACTGTGCAAGTGTTCGTGTGTGTGCTGGAGGTGTGGAAACAGACTCCACGGATCTTTATGGGGGCACAGGTGTTCCCAGGTTAGGGATGTAGTTTAAACACCTCCACAAACCATAGAGAGGTCATCGCAAATACTTGGTTTTGGAGCCCAAACCACACTTTCCCCCGCACTCCCGCCTAGGCTTTCCATCAGGGAAGACAAGCAAAGGAATTCAATTAGAACCCAGGCGCTGCTGTCAGTTGGAGGAACTTCCCTGCACTCAGAATTCCAGAACACATTCTTAGGTGTGGGAGAGATGTGCAGCCCCACTGCACCCAGATGAATGGAGGAAAAGGTGTTCCGTTTAGGGAGAAGTCCTCTAAGTACTTCCTCAATGGATCAGGGGGCACTCACTGCTACGTGGCCTCCAAGCCCATCCCCCAGCTTTCCCTCATGGCCTGGTCTAAGAGAACACTCAGGGAACAGAAGCTAAGGGATACGAATAGAATCCAGGTGCTGCTGTCAGTTTGAGGAACATCCCCACACTCAGAATACCAGAACACATCTTTGTGTGTGTGCTGGATGTAGGGAAACAGTCAAAGCATCTTTCAGGGGGCACATTTATTCCATGGTTGTGGGTTGTAGGTTAAAAACCCACATCCCATGGATAGGCTCTCGCTTATACTTGGTTTAGAGCCCAACCCCCACTTTCCCCCACTCTCCAGCCTAGGCATGCCATCAGGGAAGACAAGCTAAGGGATTCTTTTAGAACCCAGGCGCTGCTGTCATTTGGAGGAGCCTCCCCACAATCAGGATACCTGAGCACGTCTCCGTGTGTGTGCTGGAGGTGGGGAAACAGATTCCACGCATCTTTATGGGGCACAGGTGTCCCAAGGTTGGGGAAGTAGTTTAAAACCCTCCACTACCCACAGAGATGCACTCGCTAATACTTGGCTTTAGAGCCCATCCCCCACCATCGCTTACTGCTAGGCCTAGGAAAACACTTAGGGAAGTCAAGCGAAGGGATTCTATTACAACCCAGGTGCTGCTGTCTGTTGGAGGAACCTCCCCACACTCACAACCCCAGAACACTTCTTCCTGTGTGTGCTGGACGTGGGGAAACATAGCACACGCATTTTTCAGGGGTCACAGTAATTCCCAAGTTGTGGGTTGTAGTTTAAACATCTCCACTACCCATGGAGAGGCACACGCTAATACTTAGTTTTAGATCCCAAATCCCACTTTCAAACACACACTGGCCTAGGCAAACCATCAGGGAAGACAAGCAAAGGGATTCTATTCAAACCAAGACGCTGATGTCAGTTGGAGGAACTACCCCACCCTCAGGATACTGGAACCCAACCTTGTGTGGTGGGGAGATTTGAAGCCCCACTCCACGCAGATGAATGGGTGCTCAGGTGTTTCCCTTTATGGAGAATTCATCTAAATACTTCCTCAGTCCATCGGGGACACTCGCTACTATTTGGCCTCAAAGCCCAACCCCCAGGTTTCTCTCAGAGTCAGTCCTAGGGAAACACTCAGGGATTACAAGCTAAGGGATTCTATTAGAACCCAGCCGCTTCTGTCACCTGAAATTGCCAGCCCACACTCAGGATAGCAGAAAACTTCTTCATGTGTGTCCTGGTGGTGGGGATACAGAGTCCACGCTTTTTTCAAGGAGCACAGGTATTCCCATGTTGTGGGCTTTTGGTTAATAACCTCCAAATCCCATGGAGAAGCACTCGCTAATACTTGGATTTAGAGCCCAACCCACCCTTTCCCCAGCACTCCGTATCAGGCAACCAAACAGGGTAGACAAGTTAAGCGATTTTATAAGAACCAAGGCCCTGCTCTCAGTTGGAGGAGGCTGCCCACTCTCAGGATAACTGTGCAAGTGTTCGTGTGTGTGCTGGAGGTGTGGAAACAGACTCCACGGATCTTTATGGGGGCACAGGTGTTCCCAGGTTAGGGATGTAGTTTAAACACCTCCACAAACCATAGAGAGGTCATCGCAAATACTTGGTTTTGGAGCCCAAACCACACTTTCCCCCGCACTCCCGCCTAGGCTTTCCATCAGGGAAGACAAGCAAAGGAATTCAATTAGAACCCAGGCGCTGCTGTCAGTTGGAGGAACTTCCCTGCACTCAGAATTCCAGGACACATTCTTAGGTGTGGGAGAGATGTGCAGCCCCACTGCACCCAGATGAATGCAGAAAAATGTGTTCCGTTTAGGGAGAAGTCCTCTAAGTACTTCCTCAATGGATCAGGGGGCACTCACTGCTACGTGGCCTCCAAGCCCAACCCCCAGCTTTCCCTCATGGCCTGGTCTAAGAGAACACTCAGGGAACAGAAGCTAAGGGATACGAATAGAATCCAGGTGCTGCTGTCAGTTTGAGGAACATCCCCACACTCAGAATACCAGAAAACATCTTCGTGTGTGTGCTGGATGTAGGGAAACAGTCAAAGCATCTTTCAGGGGGCACATTTATTCCATGGTTGTGGGTTGTAGGTTAAAAACCCACATCCCATGGATAGGCTCTCGCTTATACTTGTTTTAGAGCCCAACCCCCACTTTCCCCCACACTCCAGCCTAGGCATGCCATCAGGGAAGACAAGCTAAGGGATTCTTTTAGAACCCAGGCGCTGCTGTCATTTGGAGGAGACTCCCCACAATCAGGATACCTGAGCACATCTCCGTGTGTGTGCTGGAGGTGGGGAAACAGATTCCACGCATCTTTATGGGGCACAGGTGTTCCAAGTTTGGGGAAGTAGTTTAAAACCCTCCACTACCCACAGAGATGCACTCGCTAATACTTGGCTTTAGAGCCCATCCCCCACCATCGCTTAGTGCTAGGCCTAGGTAAACACTTAGGGAAGTCAAGCTAAGGGATTCTATTACAACCCAGGTGCTGCTGTCTGTTGGAGGAACCTCCCCACACTCACAACCCCAGAACACTTCTTCCTGTGTGTGCTGGACGTGGGGAAACATAGCACACGCATTTTTCAGGGGTCACAGTAATTCCCAAGTTGTGGGTTATAGTTTAAACATCTCCACTACCCATGGAGAGGCACACGCTAATACTTAGTTTTAGATCCCAAATCCCACTTTCAACCACACACTGGCCTAGGCAAACCATCAGGGAAGACAAGCAAAGGGATTCTATTCAAACCAAGACGCTGATGTCAGTTGGAGGAACTACCCCACCCTCAGGATACTGGAACCCAACCTTGTGTGGTGGGGAGATTTGAAGCCCCACTCCACGCAGATGAATGGGTGCTCAGGTGTTTCCCTTTATGGAGAATTCATCTAAATACTTCCTCAGTCCATCATTGACACTCGCTACTATTTGGCCTCAAAGCCCAACCCCCAGGTTTCTCTCGGAGTCAGTCCTAGGGATACACTCAGGGATTACAAGCTAAGGGATTCTATTAGAACCCAGCCGCTTCTGTCACCTGAAATTGCCAGCCCACACTCAGGATAGCAGAAAACTTCTTCATGTGTGTTCTGGTGGTGGGGATACAGAGTCCACGCTTTTTTCAAGGAGCACAGGTATTCCCATGTTGTGGGCTTTTGGTTAATAACCTCCAAATCCCATGGAGAAGCACTCGCAAATACTTGGATTTAGAGCCCAACCCAACCTTTCCCCAGCACTCCGTATCAGGCAACCAAACAGGGTAGACAAGTTAAGCGATTTTATAAGAACCAAGGCCCTGCTCTCAGTTGGAGGAGGCTGCCCACTCTCAGGATAACTGTGCAAGTGTTCGTGTGTGTGCTGGAGGTGTGGAAACAGACTCCACGGATCTTTATGGGGGCACAGGTGTTCCCAGGTTAGGGATGTAGTTTAAACACCTCCACAAACCATAGAGAGGTCATCGCAAATACTTGGTTTTGGAGCCCAAACCACACTTTCCCCCGCACTCCCGCCTAGGCTTTCCATCAGGGAAGACAAGCAAAGGAATTCAATTAGAACCCAGGCGCTGCTGTCAGTTGGAGGAACTTCCCTGCACTCAGAATTCCAGAACACATTCTTAGGTGTGGGAGAGGTGTGCAGCCCCACTGCACCCAGATGAATGGAGGAAAAGGTGTTCCGTTTAGGGAGAAGTCCTCTAAGTACTTCCTCAATGGATCAGGGGGCACTCACTGCTACGTGGCCTCCAAGCCCATCCCCCAGCTTTCCCTCATGGCCTGGTCTAAGAGAACACTCAGGGAACAGAAGCTAAAGGATACGAATAGAATCCAGGTGCTGCTGTCAGTTTGAGGAACATCCCCACACTCAGAATACCAGAACACATCTTCGTGTGTGTGCTGGATGTAGGGAAACAGTCAAAGCATCTTTCAGGGGGCACATTTATTCCATGGTTGTGGGTTGTAGGTTAAAAACCCACATCCCATGGATAGGCTCTCGCTTATACTTGGTTTAGAGCCCAACCCCCACTTTCCCCCACTCTCCAGCCTAGGCATGCCATCAGGGAAGACAAGCTAAGGGATTCTTTTAGAACCCAGGCGCTGCTGTCATTTGGAGGAGCCTCCCCACAATCAGGATACCTGAGCACGTCTCCGTGTGTGTGCTGGAGGTGGGGAAACAGATTCCACGCATCTTTATGGGGCACAGGTGTCCCAAGGTTGGGGAAGTAGTTTAAAACCCTCCACTACCCACAGAGATGCACTCGCTAATACTTGGCTTTAGAGCCCATCCCCCACCATCGCTTACTGCTAGGCCTAGGAAAACACTTAGGGAAGTCAAGCGAAGGGATTCTATTACAACCCAGGTGCTGCTGTCTGTTGGAGGAACCTCCCCACACTCACAACCCCAGAACACTTCTTCCTGTGTGTGCTGGACGTGGGGAAACATAGCACACGCATTTTTCAGGGGTCACAGTAATTCCCAAGTTGTGGGTTGTAGTTTAAACATCTCCACTACCCATGGAGAGGCACACGCTAATACTTAGTTTTAGATCCCAAATCCCACTTTCAACCACACACTGGCCTAGGCAAACCATCAGGGAAGACAAGCAAAGGGATTCTATTCAAACCAAGACGCTGATGTCAGTTGGAGGAACTACCCCACCCTCAGGATACTGGAACCCAACCTTGTGTGGTGGGGAGATTTGAAGCCCCACTCCACGCAGATGAATGGGTGCTCAGGTGTTTCCCTTTATGGAGAATTCATCTAAATACTTCCTCAGTCCATCGGGGACACTCGCTACTATTTGGCCTCAAAGCCCAACCCCCAGGTTTCTCTCAGAGTCAGTCCTAGGGAAACACTCAGGGATTACAAGCTAAGGGATTCTATTAGAACCCAGCCGCTTCTGTCACCTGAAATTGCCAGCCCACACTCAGGATAGCAGAAAACTTCTTCATGTGTGTTCTGGTGGTGGGGATACAGAGTCCACGCTTTTTTCAAGGAGCACAGGTATTCCCATGTTGTGGGCTTTTGGTTAATAACCTCCAAATCCCATGGAGAAGCAATCGCTAATACTTGGATTTAGAGCCCAACCCACCCTTTCCCCAGCACTCCGTATCAGGCAACCAAACAGGGTAGACAAGTTAAGCGATTTTATAAGAACCAAGGCCCTGCTCTCAGTTGGAGGAGGCTGCCCACTCTCAGGATAACTGTGCAAGTGTTCGTGTGTGTGCTGGAGGTGTGGAAACAGACTCCACGGATCTTTATGGGGGCACAGGTGTTCCCAGGTTAGGGATGTAGTTTAAACACCTCCACAAACCATAGAGAGGTCATCGCAAATACTTGGTTTTGGAGCCCAAACCACACTTTCCCCCGCACTCCCGTCTAGGCTTTCCATCAGGGAAGACAAGCAAAGGAATTCAATTAGCACCCAGGTGCTGCTGTCAGTTGGAGGAACTTCCCTGCACTCAGAATTCCAGAACACATTCTTAGGTGTGGGAGAGATGTGCAGCCCCACTGCACCCAGATGAATGCAGAAAAAGGTGTTCCGTTTAGGGAGAAGTCCTCTAAGTACTTCCTCAATGGATCAGGGGGCACTCACTGCTACGTGGCCTCCAAGCCCAACCCCCAGCTTTCCCTCATGGCCTGGCCTAAAGAATACTCAGGGAACAGAAGCTAAGGGATACTAACAGAATCCAGGTGCTGCTGTCAGTTTGAGGAACTTCCCCACACTCAGAATACCAGAACACTTCTTCGTGTGTGTGCTGGATGTAGGGAAACAGTCAAAGCATCTTTCAGGGGGCACATTTATTCCATGGTTGTGGGTTGTAGGTTAAAAACCCACATCCCATGGATAGGCTCTCGCTTATACTTGGTTTAGAGCCCAACCCCCACTTTACCCCACTCTCCAGCCTAGGCATGCCATCAGGGAAGACAAGCTAAGGGATTCTTTTAGAACCCAGGCGCTGCTGTCATTTGGAGGAGCCTCCCCACAATCAGGATACCTGAGCACGTCTCCGTGTGTGTGCTGGAGGTGGGGAAACAGATTCCACGCATCTTTATGGGGCACAGGTGTTCCAAGGTTGGGGAAGTAGTTTAAAACCCTCCACTACCCACAGAGATGCACTCGCTAATACTTGGCTTTAGAGCCCATCCCCCACCATCGCTTACTGCTAGGCCTAGGAAAACACTTAGGGAAGTCAAGCGAAGGGATTCTATTACAACCCAGGTGCTGCTGTCGGTTGGAGGAACCTCCCCACACTCACAACCCCAGAACACTTCTTCCTGTGTGTGCTGGACGTGGGGAAACATAGCACACGCATTTTTCAGGGGTCACAGTAATTCCCAAGTTGTGGGTTGTAGTTTAAACATCTCCACTACCCATGGAGAGGCACACGCTAATACTTAGTTTTAGATCCCAAATCCCACTTTCAACCACACACTGGCCTAGGCAAACCATCAGGGAAGACAAGCAAAGGGATTCTATTCAAACCAAGACGCTGATGTCAGTTGGAGGAACTACCCCACCCTCAGGATACTGGAACCCAACCTTGTGTGGTGGGGAGATTTGAAGCCCCACTCCACGCAGATGAATGGGTGCTCAGGTGTTTCCCTTTATGGAGAATTCATCTAAATACTTCCTCAGTCCATCGGGGACACACGCTACTATTTGGCCTCAAAGCCCAACCCCCAGGTTTCTCTCAGAGTCAGTCCTAGGGAAACACTCAGGGATTACAAGCTAAGGGATTCTATTAGAACCCAGCCGCTTCTGTCACCTGAAATTGCCAGCCCACACTCAGGATAGCAGAAAACTTCTTCATGTGTGTTCTGGTGGTGGGGATACAGAGTCCTCGCTTTTTTCAAGGAGCACAGGTATTCCCATGTTGTGGGCTTTTGGTTAATAACCTCCAAATCCCATGGAGAAGCACTCGCTAATACTTGGATTTAGAGCCCAACCCACCCTTTCCCCAGCACTCCGTATCAGGCAACCAAACAGGGTAGACAAGTTAAGCGATTTTATAAGAACCAAGGCCCTGCTCTCAGTTGGAGGAGGCTGCCCACTCTCAGGATAACTGTGCAAGTGTTCGTGTGTGTGCTGGAGGTGTGGAAACAGACTCCACGGATCTTTATGGGGGCACAGGTGTTCCCAGGTTAGGGATGTAGTTTAAACACCTCCACAAACCATAGAGAGGTCATCGCCAATACTTGGTTCTGGAGCCCAAACCACACTTTCCCCCGCACTCCCGCCTAGGCTTTCCATCAGGGAAGACAAGCAAAGGGATTCAATTAGAACCCAGGCGCTGCTGTCAGTTGGAGGAACTTCCCTGCACTCAGAATTCCAGAACACATTCTTAGGAGTGGGAGAGATGTGCAGCCCCACTGCACCGAGATGAATGCAGGAAAAGGTGTTCCCTTTACGGAGAAGTCCTCTAAGTACTTCCTCAATGGATCATGGGGCACTCACTGCTACGTGGCCTCCAAGCCCAACCCCCAGCTTTCCCTCATGGCCTGGCCTAAAAGAACACTCAGGGAACAGAAGCTAAGGGATACTAATAGAATCCAGGTGCTGCTGTCAGTTTGAGGAACTTCCCCACACTCAGAATACCAGAACACTTCTTCGTGTGTGTGCTGGATGTAGGGAAACAGTCAAAGCATCTTTCAGGGGGCACATTTATTCCATGGTTGTGGGTTGTAGGTTAAAAACCCACATCCCATGGATAGGCTCTCGCTTATACTTGGTTTAGAGCCCAACCCCCACTTTCCCCCACTCTCCAGCCTAGGCATGCCATCAGGGAAGACAAGCTAAGGGATTCTTTTAGAACCCAGGCGCTGCTGTCATTTGGAGGAGCCTCCCCACAATCAGGATACCTGAGCACGTCTCCGTGTGTGTGCTGGAGGTGGGGAAACAGATTCCACGCATCTTTATGGGGCACAGGTGTTCCAAGGTTGGGGAAGTAGTTTAAAACCCTCCACTACCCACAGAGATGCACTCGCTAATACTTGGCTTTAGAGCCCATCCCCCACCATCGCTTACTGCTAGGCCTAGGAAAACACTTAGGGAAGGCAAGCGAAGGGATTCTATTACAACCCAGGTGCTGCTGTCTGTTGGAGGAACCTCCCCACACTCACAACCCCAGAACACTTCTTCCTGTGTGTGCTGGACGTGGGGAAACATAGCACACGCATTTTTCAGGGGTCACAGTAATTCCCAAGTTGTGGGTTGTAGTTTAAACATCTCCACTACCCATGGAGAGGCACACGCTAATACTTAGTTTTAGATCCCAAATCCCACTTTCAACCACACACTGGCCTAGGCAAACCATCAGGGAAGACAAGCAAAGGATTCTATTCAAACCAAGACGCTGATGTCAGTTGGAGGAACTACCCCACCCTCAGGATACTGGAACCCAACCTTGTGTGGTGGGGAGATTTGAAGCCCCACTCCACGCAGATGAATGGGTGCTCAGGTGTTTCCCTTTATGGAGAATTCATCTAAATACTTCCTCAGTCCATCGGGGACACTCGCTACTATTTGGCCTCAAAGCCCAACCCCCAGGTTTCTCTCAGAGTCAGTCCTAGGGAAACACTCAGGGATTACAAGCTAAGGGATTCTATTAGAACCCAGCCGCTTCTGTCACCTGAAATTGCCAGCCCACACTCAGGAGAGCAGAAAACTTCTTCATGTGTGTTCTGGTGGTGGGGATACAGAGTCCACGCTTTTTTCAAGGAGCACAGGTATTCCCATGTTGTGGGCTTTTGGTTAATAACCTCCAAATCCCATGGAGAAGCACTCGCTAATACTTGGATTTAGAGCCCAACCCACCCTTTCCCCAGCACTCCGTATCAGGCAACCAAACAGGGTAGACAAGTTAAGCGATTTTATAAGAACCAAGGCCCTGCTCTCAGTTGGAGGAGGCTGCCCACTCTCAGGATAACTGTGCAAGTGTTCGTGTGTGTGCTGGAGGTGTGGAAACAGACTCCACGGATCTTTATGGGGGCACAGGTGTTCCCAGGTTAGGGATGTAGTTTAAACACCTCCACAAACCATAGAGAGGTCATCGCAAATACTTGGTTTTGGAGCCCAAACCACACTTTCCCCCGCACTCCCGCCTAGGCTTTCCATCAGGGAAGACAAGCAAAGGGATTCAATTAGAACCCAGGCGCTGCTGTCAGTTGGAGGAACTTCCCTGCACTCAGAATTCCAGAACACATTCTTAGGAGTGGGAGAGATGTGCAGCCCCACTGCACCGAGATGAATGCAGGAAAAGTGTTCCCTTTACGGAGAAGTCCTCTAAGTACTTCCTCAATGGATCAGGGGGCACTCACTGCTACGTGGCCTCCAAGCCCAACCCCCAGCTTTCCCTCATGGCCTGGCCTAAAAGAACACTCAGGGAACAGAAGCTAAGGGATACTAATAGAATCCAGGTGCTGCTGTCAGTTTGAGGAACTTCCCCACACTCAGAATACCAGAACACTTCTTCGTGTGTGTGCTGGATGTAGGGAAACAGTCAAAGCATCTTTCAGGGGGCACATTTATTCCATGGTTGTGGGTTGTAGGTTAAAAACCCACATCCCATGGATAGGCTCTCGCTTATACTTGGTTTAGAGCCCAACCCCCACTTTCCCCCACTCTCCAGCCTAGGCATGCCATCAGGGAAGACAAGCTAAGGGATTCTTTTAGAACCCAGGCGCTGCTGTCATTTGGAGGAGCCTCCCCACAATCAGGATACCTGAGCACGTCTCCGTGTGTGTGCTGGAGGTGGGGAAACAGATTCCACGCATCTTTATGGGGCACAGGTGTTCCAAGGTTGGGGAAGTAGTTTAAAACCCTCCACTACCCACAGAGATGCACTCGCTAATACTTGGCTTTAGAGCCCATCCCCCACCATCGCTTACTGCTAGGCCTAGGAAAACACTTAGGGAAGGCAAGCGAAGGGATTCTATTACAACCCAGGTGCTGCTGTCTGTTGGAGGAACCTCCCCACACTCACAACCCCAGAACACTTCTTCCTGTGTGTGCTGGACGTGGGGAAACATAGCACACGCATTTTTCAGGGGTCACAGTTATTCCCAAGTTGTGGGTTGTAGTTTAAACATCTCCACTACCCATGGAGAGGCACACGCTAATACTTAGTTTTAGATCCCAAATCCCACTTTCAACCACACACTGGCCTAGGCAAACCATCAGGGAAGACAAGCAAAGGGATTCTATTCAAACCAAGACGCTGATGTCAGTTGGAGGAACTACCCCACCCTCAGGATACTGGAACCCAACCTTGTGTGGTGGGGAGATTTGAAGCCCCACTCCACGCAGATGAATGGGTGCTCAGGTGTTTCCCTTTATGGAGAATTCATCTAAATACTTCCTCAGTCCATCGGGGACACTCGCTACTATTTGGCCTCAAAGCCCAACCCCCAGGTTTCTCTCAGAGTCAGTCCTAGGGAAACACTCAGGGATTACAAGCTAAGGGATTCTATTAGAACCCAGCCGCTTCTGTCACCTGAAATTGCCAGCCCACACTCAGGATAGCAGAAAACTTCTTCATGTGTGTTCTGGTGGTGGGGATACAGAGTCCACGCTTTTTTCAAGGAGCACAGGTATTCCCATGTTGTGGGCTTTTGGTTAATAACCTCCAAATCCCATGGAGAAGCACTCGCTAATACTTGGATTTAGAGCCCAACCCACCCTTTCCCCAGCACTCCGTATCAGGCAACCAAACAGGGTAGACAAGTTAAGCGATTTTATAAGAACCAAGGCCCTGCTCTCAGTTGGAGGAGGCTGCCCACTCTCAGGATAACTGTGCAAGTGTTCGTGTGTGTGCTGGAGGTGTGGAAACAGACTCCACGGATCTTTATGGGGGCACAGGTGTTCCCAGGTTAGGGATGTAGTTTAAACACCTCCACAAACCATAGAGAGGTCATCGCCAATACTTGGTTCTGGAGCCCAAACCACACTTTCCCCCGCACTCCCGCCTAGGCTTTCCATCAGGGAAGACAAGCAAAGGGATTCAATTAGAACCCAGGCGCTGCTGTCAGTTGGAGGAACTTCCCTGCACTCAGAATTCCAGAACACATTCTTAGGTGTGGGAGAGATGTGCAGCCCCACTGCACCCAGATGAATGCAGGAAAAGGTGTTCCCTTTAGGGACAAGTCCTCTAAGTACTTCCTCAATGGATCAGGGGGCACTCACTGCTACGTGGCCTCCAAGCCCAACCCCCAGCTTTCCCTCATGGCCTGGCCTAAAAGAACACTCAGGGAACAGAAGCTAAGGGATACTAATAGAATCCAGGTGCTGCTGTCAGTTTGAGGAACTTCCCCACACTCAGAATACCAGAACACTTCTTCGTGTGTGTGCTGGATGTAGGGAAACAGTCAAAGCATCTTTCAGGGGGCACATTTATTCCATGGTTGTGGGTTGTAGGTTAAAAACCCACATCCCATGGATAGGCTCTCGCTTATACTTGGTTTAGAGCCCAACCCCCACTTTCCCCCACTCTCCAGCCTAGGCATGCCATCAGGGAAGACAAGCTAAGGGATTCTTTTAGAACCCAGGCGCTGCTGTCATTTGGAGGAGCCTCCCCACAATCAGGATACCTGAGCACGTCTCCGTGTGTGTGCTGGAGGTGGGGAAACAGATTCCACGCATCTTTATGGGGCACAGGTGTTCCAAGGTTGGGGAAGTAGTTTAAAACCCTCCACTACCCACAGAGATGCACTCGCTAATACTTGGCTTTAGAGCCCATCCCCCACCATCGCTTACTGCTAGGCCTAGGAAAACACTTAGGGAAGGCAAGCGAAGGGATTCTATTACAACCCAGGTGCTGCTGTCTGTTGGAGGAACCTCCCCACACTCACAACCCCAGAACACTTCTTCCTGTGTGTGCTGGACGTGGGGAAACATAGCACACGCATTTTTCAGGGGTCACAGTAATTCCCAAGTTGTGGGTTGTAGTTTAAACATCTCCACTACCCATGGAGAGGCACACGCTAATACTTAGTTTTAGATCCCAAATCCCACTTTCAACCACACACTGGCCTAGGCAAACCATCAGGGAAGACAAGCAAAGGATTCTATTCAAACCAAGACGCTGATGTCAGTTGGAGGAACTACCCCACCCTCAGGATACTGGAACCCAACCTTGTGTGGTGGGGAGATTTGAAGCCCCACTCCACGCAGATGAATGGGTGCTCAGGTGTTTCCCTTTATGGAGAATTCATCTAAATACTTCCTCAGTCCATCGGGGACACTCGCTACTATTTGGCCTCAAAGCCCAACCCCCAGGTTTCTCTCAGAGTCAGTCCTAGGGAAACACTCAGGGATTACAAGCTAAGGGATTCTATTAGAACCCAGCCGCTTCTGTCACCTGAAATTGCCAGCCCACACTCAGGAGAGCAGAAAACTTCTTCATGTGTGTTCTGGTGGTGGGGATACAGAGTCCACGCTTTTTTCAAGGAGCACAGGTATTCCCATGTTGTGGGCTTTTGGTTAATAACCTCCAAATCCCATGGAGAAGCACTCGCTAATACTTGGATTTAGAGCCCAACCCACCCTTTCCCCAGCACTCCGTATCAGGCAACCAAACAGGGTAGACAAGTTAAGCGATTTTATAAGAACCAAGGCCCTGCTCTCAGTTGGAGGAGGCTGCCCACTCTCAGGATAACTGTGCAAGTGTTCGTGTGTGTGCTGGAGGTGTGGAAACAGACTCCACGGATCTTTATGGGGGCACAGGTGTTCCCAGGTTAGGGATGTAGTTTAAACACCTCCACAAACCATAGAGAGGTCATCGCAAATACTTGGTTTTGGAGCCCAAACCACACTTTCCCCCGCACTCCCGCCTAGGCTTTCCATCAGGGAAGACAAGCAAAGGGATTCAATTAGAACCCAGGCGCTGCTGTCAGTTGGAGGAACTTCCCTGCACTCAGAATTCCAGAACACATTCTTAGGAGTGGGAGAGATGTGCAGCCCCACTGCACCGAGATGAATGCAGGAAAAGTGTTCCCTTTACGGAGAAGTCCTCTAAGTACTTCCTCAATGGATCAGGGGGCACTCACTGCTACGTGGCCTCCAAGCCCAACCCCCAGCTTTCCCTCATGGCCTGGCCTAAAAGAACACTCAGGGAACAGAAGCTAAGGGATACTAATAGAATCCAGGTGCTGCTGTCAGTTTGAGGAACTTCCCCACACTCAGAATACCAGAACACTTCTTCGTGTGTGTGCTGGATGTAGGGAAACAGTCAAAGCATCTTTCAGGGGGCACATTTATTCCATGGTTGTGGGTTGTAGGTTAAAAACCCACATCCCATGGATAGGCTCTCGCTTATACTTGGTTTAGAGCCCAACCCCCACTTTCCCCCACTCTCCAGCCTAGGCATGCCATCAGGGAAGACAAGCTAAGGGATTCTTTTAGAACCCAGGCGCTGCTGTCATTTGGAGGAGCCTCCCCACAATCAGGATACCTGAGCACGTCTCCGTGTGTGTGCTGGAGGTGGGGAAACAGATTCCACGCATCTTTATGGGGCACAGGTGTTCCAAGGTTGGGGAAGTAGTTTAAAACCCTCCACTACCCACAGAGATGCACTCGCTAATACTTGGCTTTAGAGCCCATCCCCCACCATCGCTTACTGCTAGGCCTAGGAAAACACTTAGGGAAGGCAAGCGAAGGGATTCTATTACAACCCAGGTGCTGCTGTCTGTTGGAGGAACCTCCCCACACTCACAACCCCAGAACACTTCTTCCTGTGTGTGCTGGACGTGGGGAAACATAGCACACGCATTTTTCAGGGGTCACAGTTATTCCCAAGTTGTGGGTTGTAGTTTAAACATCTCCACTACCCATGGAGAGGCACACGCTAATACTTAGTTTTAGATCCCAAATCCCACTTTCAACCACACACTGGCCTAGGCAAACCATCAGGGAAGACAAGCAAAGGGATTCTATTCAAACCAAGACGCTGATGTCAGTTGGAGGAACTACCCCACCCTCAGGATACTGGAACCCAACCTTGTGTGGTGGGGAGATTTGAAGCCCCACTCCACGCAGATGAATGGGTGCTCAGGTGTTTCCCTTTATGGAGAATTCATCTAAATACTTCCTCAGTCCATCGGGGACACTCGCTACTATTTGGCCTCAAAGCCCAACCCCCAGGTTTCTCTCAGAGTCAGTCCTAGGGAAACACTCAGGGATTACAAGCTAAGGGATTCTATTAGAACCCAGCCGCTTCTGTCACCTGAAATTGCCAGCCCACACTCAGGATAGCAGAAAACTTCTTCATGTGTGTTCTGGTGGTGGGGATACAGAGTCCACGCTTTTTTCAAGGAGCACAGGTATTCCCATGTTGTGGGCTTTTGGTTAATAACCTCCAAATCCCATGGAGAAGCACTCGCTAATACTTGGATTTAGAGCCCAACCCACCCTTTCCCCAGCACTCCGTATCAGGCAACCAAACAGGGTAGACAAGTTAAGCGATTTTATAAGAACCAAGGCCCTGCTCTCAGTTGGAGGAGGCTGCCCACTCTCAGGATAACTGTGCAAGTGTTCGTGTGTGTGCTGGAGGTGTGGAAACAGACTCCACGGATCTTTATGGGGGCACAGGTGTTCCCAGGTTAGGGATGTAGTTTAAACACCTCCACAAACCATAGAGAGGTCATCGCCAATACTTGGTTCTGGAGCCCAAACCACACTTTCCCCCACACTCCGGCCTAGGCTTTCCATCAGGGAAGACAAGCAAAGGGATTCAATTAGAACCCAGGCGCTGCTGTCAGTTGGAGGAACTTCCCTGCACTCAGAATTCCAGAACACATTCTTAGGTGTGGGAGAGATGTGCAGCCCCACTGCACCCAGATGAATGCAGGAAAAGGTGTTCCCTTTAGGGAGTAGTCCTCTAAGTACTTCCTCAATGGATCAGGGGGCACTCACTGCTACGTGGCCTCCAAGCCCAACCCCCAGCTTTCCCTCATGGCCTGGCCTAAGAGAACACTCAGGGAACAGAAGCTAAGGGATACTAATAGAATCCAGGTGCTGCTGTCAGTTTGAGGAACTTCCCCACACTCAGAATACCAGAACACTTCTTCGTGTGTGTGCTGGATGTAGGGAAACAGTCAAAGCATATTTCAGGGGGCACATTTATTCCATGGTTGTGGGTTGTAGGTTAAAAACCCACATCCCATGGATAGGCTCTCGCTTATACTTGGTTTAGAGCCCAACCCCCACTTTCCCCCACTCTCCAGCCTAGGCATGCCATCAGGGAAGACAAGCTAAGGGATTCTTTTAGAACCCAGGCGCTGCTGTCATTTGGAGGAGCCTCCCCACAATCAGGATACCTGAGCACGTCTCCGTGTGTGTGCTGGAGGTGGGGAAACAGATTCCACGCATCTTTATGGGGCACAGGTTTTCCAAGGTTGGGGAAGTAGTTTAAAACCCTCCACTACCCACAGAGATGCACTCGCTAATACTTGGCTTTAGAGCCCATCCCCCACCATCGCTTACTGCTAGGCCTAGGAAAACACTTAGGGAAGTCAAGCGAAGGGATTCTATTACAACCCAGGTGCTGCTGTCTGTTGGAGGAACCTCCCCACACTCACAACCCCAGAACACTTCTTCCTGTGTGTGCTGGACGTGGGGAAACATAGCACACGCATTTTTCAGGGGTCACAGTAATTCCCAAGTTGTGGGTTGTAGTTTAAACATCTCCACTACCCATGGAGAGGCACACGCTAATACTTAGTTTTAGATCCCAAATCCCACTTTCAACCACACACTGGCCTAGGCAAACCATCAGGGAAGACAAGCAAAGGGATTCTATTCAAACCAAGACGCTGATGTCAGTTGGAGGAACTACCCCACCCTCAGGATACTGGAACCCAACCTTGTGTGGTGGGGAGATTTGAAGCCCCACTCCACGCAGATGAATGGGTGCTCAGGTGTTTCCCTTTATGGAGAATTCATCTAAATACTTCCTCAGTCCATCGGGGACACTCGCTACTATTTGGCCTCAAAGCCCAACCCCCAGGTTTCTCTCAGAGTCAGTCCTAGGGAAACACTCAGGGATTACAAGCTAAGGGATTCTATTAGAACCCAGCCGCTTCTGTCACCTGAAATTGCCAGCCCACACTCAGGATAGCAGAAAACTTCTTCATGTGTGTTCTGGTGGTGGGGATACAGAGTCCACGCTTTTTTCAAGGAGCACAGGTATTCCCATGTTGTGGGCTTTTGGTTAATAACCTCCAAATCCCATGGAGAAGCACTCGCTAATACTTGGATTTAGAGCCCAACCCACCCTTTCCCCAGCACTCCGTATCAGGCAACCAAACAGGGTAGACAAGTTAAGCGATTTTATAAGAACCAAGGCCCTGCTCTCAGTTGGAGGAGGCTGCCCACTCTCAGGATAACTGTGCAAGTGTTCGTGTGTGTGCTGGAGATGTGGAAACAGACTCCACGGATCTTTATGGGGGCACAGGTGTTCCCAGGTTAGGGATGTAGTTTAAACACCTCCACAAACCATAGAGAGGTCATCGCAAATACTTGGTTTTGGAGCCCAAACCACACTTTCCCCCGCACTCCCGCCTAGGCTTTCCATCAGGGAAGACAAGCAAAGGGATTCAATTAGAACCCAGGCGCTGCTGTCAGTTGGAGGAACTTCCCTGCACTCAGAATTCCAGAACACATTCTTAGGTGTGGGAGAGATGTGCAGCCCCACTGCACCCAGATGAATGCAGGAAAAGGTGTTCCCTTTAGGGAGAAGTCCTCTAAGTACTTCCTCAATGGATCAGGGGGCACTCACTGCTACGTGGCCTCCAAGCCCAACCCCCAGCTTTCCCTCATGGCCTGGCCTAAGAGAACACTCAGGGAACAGAAGCTAAGGGATACTAATTGAATCCAGGTGCTGCTGTCAGTTTGAGGAACTTCCCCACACTCAGAATACAAGAACACATCTTCCTGTGTGTGCTGGATGTAGGGAAACAGTCAAAGCATCTTTCAGGGGGCACATTTATTCCATGGTTGTGGGTTGTAGGTTAAAAACCCACATCCCATGGATAGGCTCTCGTTTATACTTGGTTTAGAGCCCAACCCCCGCTTTCCCCCACTCTCCAGCCTAGACATGCCATCAGGGAAGACAAGCTAAGGGATTCTTTTAGAACCCAGGCGCTGCTGTCATTTGGAGGAGCCTCCCCACAATCAGGATACCTGAGCACGTCTCCGTGTGTGTGCTGGAGGTGGGGAAACAGATTCCACGCATCTTTATGGGGCACAGGTTTTCCAAGGTTGGGGAAGTAGTTTAAAACCCTCCACTACCCACAGAGATGCACTCGCTAATACTTGGCTTTAGAGCCCATCCCCCACCATCGCTTAATACTAGGCCTAGGAAAACACTTAGGGAAGGCAAGCGAAGGGATTGTATTACAACCCAGGTGCTGCTGTCTGTTGGAGGAACCTCCCCACACTCACAACCCCAGAACACTTCTTCCTGTGTGTGCTGGACGTGGGGAAACATAGCACACGCATTTTTCAGGGGTCACAGTAATTCCCAAGTTGTGGGTTGTAGTTTAAACATCTCCACTACCCATGGAGAGGCACACGCTAATACTTAGTTTTAGATCCCAAATCCCACTTTCAACCACACACTGGCCTAGGCAAACCATCAGGGAAGACAAGCAAAGGGATTCTATTCAAACCAAGACGCTGATGTCAGTTGGAGGAACTACCCCACCCTCAGGATACTGGAACCCAACCTTGTGTGGTGGGGAGATTTGAAGCCCCACTCCACGCAGATGAATGGGTGCTCAGGTGTTTCCCTTTATGGAGAATTCATCTAAATACTTCCTCAGTCCATCGGGGACACTCGCTACTATTTGGCCTCAAAGCCCAACCCCCAGGTTTCTCTCAGAGTCAGTCCTAGGGAAACACTCAGGGATTACAAGCTAAGGGATTCTATTAGAACCCAGCCGCTTCTGTCACCTGAAATTGCCAGCCCACACTCAGGAGAGCAGAAAATTTCTTCATGTGTGTTCTGGTGGTGGGGATACAGAGTCCACGCTTTTTTCAAGGAGCACAGGTATTCCCATGTTGTGGGCTTTTGGTTAATAACCTCCAAATCCCATGGAGAAGCACTCGCTAATACTTGGATTTAGAGCCCAACCCACCCTTTCCCCAGCACTCCGTATCAGGCAACCAAACAGGGTAGACAAGTTAAGCGATTTTATAAGAACCAAGGCCCTGCTCTCAGTTGGAGGAGGCTGCCCACTCTCAGGATAACTGTGCAAGTGTTCGTGTGTGTGCTGGAGGTGTGGAAACAGACTCCACGGATCTTTATGGGGGCACAGGTGTTCCCAGGTTAGGGATGTAGTTTAAACACCTCCACAAACCATAGAGAGGTCATCGCAAATACTTGGTTTTGGAGCCCAAACCACACTTTCCCCCGCACTCCCGTCTAGGCTTTCCATCAGGGAAGACAAGCAAAGGAATTCAATTAGCACCCAGGTGCTGCTGTCAGTTGGAGGAACTTCCCTGCACTCAGAATTCCAGAACACATTCTTAGGTGTGGGAGAGATGTGCAGCCCCACTGCACCCAGATGAATGCAGAAAAAGGTGTTCCGTTTAGGGAGAAGTCCTCTAAGTACTTCCTCAATGGATCAGGGGGCACTCACTGCTACGTGGCCTCCAAGCCCAACCCCCAGCTTTCCCTCATGGCCTGGTCTAAGAGAACACTCAGGGAACAGAAGCTAAGGGATACGAATAGAATCCAGGTGCTGCTGTCAGTTTGAGGAACATCCCCACACTCAGAATACCAGAACACATCTTCGTGTGTGTGCTGGATGTAGGGAAACAGTCAAAGCATCTTTCAGGGGGCACATTTATTCCATGGTTGTGGGTTGTAGGTTAAAAACCCACATCCCATGGATAGGCTCTCGCTTATACTTGTTTTAGAGCCCAACCCCCACTTTCCCCCACTCTCCAGCCTAGGCATGCCATCAGGGAAGACAAGCTAAGGGATTCTTTTAGAACCCAGGCGCTGCTGTCATTTGGAGGAGCCTCCCCACAATCAGGATACCTGAGCACGTCTCCGTGTGTGTGCTGGAGGTGGGGAAACAGATTCCACGCATCTTTATGGGGCACAGGTGTTCCAAGGTTGGGGAAGTAGTTTAAAACCCTCCACTACCCACAGAGATGCACTCGCTAATACTTGGCTTTAGAGCCCATCCCCCACCATCGCTTACTGCTAGGCCTAGGAAAACACTTAGGGAAGTCAAGCGAAGGGATTCTATTACAACCCAGGTGCTGCTGTCTGTTGGAGGAACCTCCCCACACTCACAACCCCAGAACACTTCTTCCTGTGTGTGCTGGACGTGGGGAAACATAGCACACGCATTTTTCAGGGGTCACAGTAATTCCCAAGTTGTGGGTTGTAGTTTAAACATCTCCACTACCCATGGAGAGGCACACGCTAATACTTAGTTTTAGATCCCAAATCCCACTTTCAACCACACACTGGCCTAGGCAAAGCATCAGGGAAGACAAGCAAAGGGATTCTATTCAAACCAAGACGCTGATGTCAGTTGGAGGAACTACCCCACCCTCAGGATACTGGAACCCAACCTTGTGTGGTGGGGAGATTTGAAGCCCCACTCCACGCAGATGAATGGGTGCTCAGGTGTTTCCCTTTATGGAGAATTCATCTAAATACTTCCTCAGTCCATCGGGGACACTCGCTACTATTTGGCCTCAAAGCCCAACCCCCAGGTTTCTCTCAGAGTCAGTCCTAGGGAAACACTCAGGGATTACAAGCTAAGGGATTCTATTAGAACCCAGCCGCTTCTGTCACCTGAAATTGCCAGCCCACACTCAGGATAGCAGAAAACTTCTTCATGTGTGTTCTGGTGGTGGGGATGCAGAGTCCACGCTTTTTTCAAGGAGCACAGGTATTCCCATGTTGTGGGCTTTTGGTTAATAACCTCCAAATCCCATGGAGAAGCACTCGCTAATACTTGGATTTAGAGCCCAACCCACCCTTTCCCCAGCACTCCGTATCAGGCAACCAAACAGGGTAGACAAGTTAAGCGATTTTATAAGAACCAAGGCCCTGCTCTCAGTTGGAGGAGGCTGCCCACTCTCAGGATAACTGTGCAAGTGTTCGTGTGTGTGCTGGAGGTGTGGAAACAGACTCCACGGATCTTTATGGGGGCACAGGTGTTCCCAGGTTAGGGATGTAGTTTAAACACCTCCACAAACCATAGAGAGGTCATCGCAAATACTTGGTTTTGGAGCCCAAACCACACTTTCCCCCGCACTCCCGCCTAGGCTTTCCATCAGGGAAGACAAGCAAAGGAATTCAATTAGAACCCAGGTGCTGCTGTCAGTTGGAGGAACGTCCCTGCACTCAGAATTCCAGAACACATTCTTAGGTGTGGGAGAGATGTGCAGCCCCACTGCACCCAGATGAATGCAGAAAAAGGTGTTCCGTTTAGGGAGAAGTCCTCTAAGTACTTCCTCAATGGATCAGGGGGCACTCACTGCTACGTGGCCTCCAAGCCCAACCCCCAGCTTTCCCTCATGGCCTGGTCTAAGAGAACACTCAGGGAACAGAAGCTAAGGGATACGAATAGAATCCAGGTGCTGCTGTCAGTTTGAGGAACATCCCCACACTCAGAATACCAGAAAACATCTTCGTGTGTGTGCTGGATGTAGGGAAAGAGTCAAAGCATCTTTCAGGGGGCACATTTATTCCATGGTTGTGGGTTGTAGGTTAAAAACCCACATCCCATGGATAGGCTCTCGCTTATACTTGGTTTAGAGCCCAACCCCCACTTTCCCCCACTCTCCAGCCTAGGCATGCCATCAGGGAAGACAAGCTAAGGGATTCTTTTAGAACCAAGGCGCTGCTGTCATTTGGAGGAGCCTCCCCACAATCAGGATACCTGAGCACGTCTCCGTGTGTGTGCTGGAGGTGGGGAAACAGATTCCACGCATCTTTATGGGGCACAGGTGTTCCAAGGTTGGGGAAGTAGTTTAAAACCCTCCACTACCCACAGAGATGCACTCGCTAATACTTGGCTTTAGAGCCCATCCCCCACCATCGCTTAGTGCTAGGCCTAGGAAAACACTTAGGGAAGTCAAGCTAAGGGATTCTATTACAACCCAGGTGCTGCTGTCTGTTGGAGGAACCTCCCCACACTCACAACCCCAGAACACTTCTTCATGTGTGTGCTGGACGTGGGGAAACATAGCACACGCATTTTTCAGGGGTCACAGTAATTCCCAAGTTGTGGGTTGTAGTTTAAACATCTCCTCTACCCATGGAGAGGCACACGCTAATACTTAGTTTTAGATCCCAAATCCCACTTTCAACCACACACTGGCCTAGGCAAACCATCAGGGAAGACAAGCAAAGGGATTCTATTCAAACCAAGACGCTGATGTCAGTTGGAGGAACTACCCCACCCTCAGGATACTGGAACCCAACCTTGTGTGGTGGGGAGATTTGAAGCCCCACTCCACGCAGATGAATGGGTGCTCAGGTGTTTCCCTTTATGGAGAATTCATCTAAATACTTCCTCAGTCCATCGGGGACACTCGCTACTATTTGGCCTCAAAGCCCAACCCCCAGGTTTCTCTCAGAGTCAGTCCTAGGGAAACACTCAGGGATTACAAGCTAAGGGATTCTATTAGAACCCAGCCGCTTCTGTCACCTGAAATTGCCAGCCCACACTCAGGATAGCAGAAAACTTCTTCATGTGTGTTCTGGTGGTGGGGATACAGAGTCCACGCTTTTTTCAAGGAGCACAGGTATTCCCATGTTGTGGGCTTTTGGTTAATAACCTCCAAATCCCATGGAGAAGCACTCGCTAATACTTGGATTTAGAGCCCAACCCACCCTTTCCCCAGCACTCCGTATCAGGCAACCAAACAGGGTAGACAAGTTAAGCGATTTTATAAGAACCAAGGCCCTGCTCTCAGTTGGAGGAGGCTGCCCACTCTCAGGATAACTGTGCAAGTGTTCGTGTGTGTGCTGGAGGTGTGGAAACAGACTCCACGGATCTTTATGGGGGCACAGGTGTTCCCAGGTTAGGGATGTAGTTTAAACACCTCCACAAACCATAGAGAGGTCATCGCAAATACTTGGTTTTGGAGCCCAAACCACACTTTCCCCCGCACTCCCGCCTAGGCTTTCCATCAGGGAAGACAAGCAAAGGAATTCAATTAGAACCCAGGCGCTGCTGTCAGTTGGAGGAACTTCCCTGCACTCAGAATTCCAGAACACATTCTTAGGTGTGGGAGAGGTGTGCAGCCCCACTGCACCCAGATGAATGGAGGAAAAGGTGTTCCGTTTAGGGAGAAGTCCTCTAAGTACTTCCTCAATGGATCAGGGGGCACTCACTGCTACGTGGCCTCCAAGCCCATCCCCCAGCTTTCCCTCATGGCCTGGTCTAAGAGAACACTCAGGGAACAGAAGCTAAGGGATACGAATAGAATCCAGGTGCTGCTGTCAGTTTGAGGAACATCCCCACACTCAGAATACCAGAACACATCTTCGTGTGTGTGCTGGATGTAGGGAAACAGTCAAAGCATCTTTCAGGGGGCACATTTATACCATGGTTGTGGGTTGTAGGTTAAAAACCCACATCCCATGGATAGGCTCTCGCTTATACTTTGTTTAGAGCCCAACCCCCACTTTCCCCCACTCTCCAGCCTAGGCATGCCATCAGGGAAGACAAGCTAAGGGATTCTTTTAGAACCCAGGCGCTGCTGTCATTTGGAGGAGCCTCCCCACAATCAGGATACCTGAGCACGTCTCCGTGTGTGTGCTGGAGGTGGGGAAACAGATTCCACGCATCTTTATGGGGCACAGGTGTTCCAAGGTTGGGGAAGTAGTTTAAAACCCTCCACTACCCACAGAGATGCACTCGCTAATACTTGGCTTTAGAGCCCATCCCCCACCATCGCTTACTGCTAGGCCTAGGAAAACACTTAGGGAAGTCAAGCGAAGGGATTCTATTACAACCCAGGTGCTGCTGTCTGTTGGAGGAACCTCCCCACACTCACAACCCCAGAACACTTCTTCCTGTGTGTGCTGGACGTGGGGAAACATAGCACACGCATTTTTCAGGGGTCACAGTAATTCCCAAGTTGTGGGTTGTAGTTTAAACATCTCCACTACCCATGGAGAGGCACACGCTAATACTTAGTTTTAGATCCCAAATCCCACTTTCAACCACACACTGGCCTAGGCAAACCATCAGGGAAGACAAGCAAAGGGATTCTATTCAAACCAAGACGCTGATGTCAGTTGGAGGAACTACCCCACCCTCAAGATACTGGAACCCAACCTTGTGTGGTGGGGAGATTTGAAGCCCCACTCCACGCAGATGAATGGGTGCTCAGGTGTTTCCCTTTATGGAGAATTCATCTAAATACTTCCTCAGTCCATCGGGGACACTCGCTACTATTTGGCCTCAAAGCCCAACCCCCAGGTTTCTCTCAGAGTCAGTCCTAGGGAAACACTCAGGGATTACAAGCTAAGGGATTCTATTAGAACCCAGCCGCTTCTGTCACCTGAAATTGCCAGCCCACACTCAGGATAGCAGAAAACTTCTTCATGTGTGTTCTGGTGGTGGGGATGCAGAGTCCACGCTTTTTTCAAGGAGCACAGGTATTCCCATGTTGTGGGCTTTTGGTTAATAACCTCCAAATCCCATGGAGAAGCACTCGCTAATACTTGGATTTAGAGCCCAACCCACCCTTTCCCCAGCACTCCGTATCAGGCAACCAAACAGGGTAGACAAGTTAAGCGATTTTATAAGAACCAAGGCCCTGCTCTCAGTTGGAGGAGGCTGCCCACTCTCAGGATAACTGTGCAAGTGTTCGTGTGTGTGCTGGAGGTGTGGAAACAGACTCCACGGATCTTTATGGGGGCACAGGTGTTCCCAGGTTAGGGATGTAGTTTAAACACCTCCACAAACCATAGAGAGGTCATCGCAAATACTTGGTTTTGGAGCCCAAACCACACTTTCCCCCGCACTCCCGCCTAGGCTTTCCATCAGGGAAGACAAGCAAAGGAATTCAATTAGAACCCAGGTGCTGCTGTCAGTTGGAGGAACTTCCCTGCACTCAGAATTCCAGGACACATTCTTAGGTGTGGGAGAGCTGTGCAGCCCCACTGCACCCAGATGAATGCAGAAAAAGGTGTTCCGTTTAGGGAGAAGTCCTCTAAGTACTTCCTCAATGGATCAGGGGGCACTCACTGCTACGTGGCCTCCAAGCCCAACCCCCAGCTTTCCCTCATGGCCTGGTCTAAGAGAACACTCAGGGAACAGAAGCTAAGGGATACGAATAGAATCCAGGTGCTGCTGTCAGTTTGAGGAACATCCCCACACTCAGAATACCAGAAAACATCTTCGTGTGTGTGCTGGATGTAGGGAAACAGTCAAAGCATCTTTCAGGGGGCACATTTATTCCATGGTTGTGGGTTGTAGGTTAAAAACCCACATCCCATGGATAGGCTCTCGCTTATACTTGTTTTAGAGCCCAACCCCCACTTTCCCCCACACTCCAGCCTAGGCATGCCATCAGGGAAGACAAGCTAAGGGATTCTTTTAGAACCCAGGCGCTGCTGTCATTTGGAGGAGCCTCCCCACAATCAGGATACCTGAGCACATCTCCGTGTGTGTGCTGGAGGTGGGGAAACAGATTCCACGCATCTTTATGGGGCACAGGTGTTCCAAGTTTGGGGAAGTAGTTTAAAACCCTCCACTACCCACAGAGATGCACTCGCTAATACTTGGCTTTAGAGCCCATCCCCCACCATCGCTTAGTGCTAGGCCTAGGAAAACACTTAGGGAAGTCAAGCTAAGGGATTCTATTACAACCCAGGTGCTGCTGTCTGTTGGAGGAACCTCCCCACACTCATAACCCCAGAACACTTCTTCCTGTGTGTGCTGGACGTGGGGAAACATAGCACACGCATTTTTCAGGGGTCACAGTAATTCCCAAGTTGTGGGTTATAGTTTAAACATCTCCACTACCCATGGAGAGGCACACGCTAATACTTAGTTTTAGATCCCAAATCCCACTTTCAACCACACACTGGCCTAGGCAAACCATCAGGGAAGACAAGCAAAGGGATTCTATTCAAACCAAGACGCTGATGTCAGTTGGAGGAACTACCCCACCCTCAGGATACTGGAACCCAACCTTGTGTGGTGGGGAGATTTGAAGCCCCACTCCACGCAGATGAATGGGTGCTCAGGTGTTTCCCTTTATGGAGAATTCATCTAAATACTTCCTCAGTCCATCATTGACACTCGCTACTATTTGGCCTCAAAGCCCAACCCCCAGGTTTCTCTCGGAGTCAGTCCTGGGGAAACACTCAGGGATTACAAGCTAAGGGATTCTATTAGAACCCAGCCGCTTCTGTCACCTGAAATTGCCAGCCCACACTCAGGATAGCAGAAAACTTCTTCATGTGTGTTCTGGTGGTGGGGATACAGAGTCCACGCTTTTTTCAAGGAGCACAGGTATTCCCATGTTGTGGGCTTTTGGTTAATAACCTCCAAATCCCATGGAGAAGCACTCGCTAATACTTGGATTTAGAGCCCAACCCACCCTTTCCCCAGCACTCCGTATCAGGCAACCAAACAGGGTAGACAAGTTAAGCGATTTTATAAGAACCAAGGCCCTGCTCTCAGTTGGAGGAGGCTGCCCACTCTCAGGATAACTGTGCAAGTGTTCGTGTGTGTGCTGGAGGTGTGGAAACAGACTCCACGGATCTTTATGGGGGCACAGGTGTTCCCAGGTTAGGGATGTAGTTTAAACACCTCCACAAACCATAGAGAGGTCATCGCAAATACTTGGTTTTGGAGCCCAAACCACACTTTCCCCCGCACTCCCGCCTAGGCTTTCCATCAGGGAAGACAAGCAAAGGAATTCAATTAGAACCCAGGCGCTGCTGTCAGTTGGAGGAACTTCCCTGCACTCAGAATTCCAGAACACATTCTTAGGTGTGGGAGAGGTGTGCAGCCCCACTGCACCCAGATGAATGGAGGAAAAGGTGTTCCGTTTAGGGAGAAGTCCTCTAAGTACTTCCTCAATGGATCAGGGGGCACTCACTGCTACGTGGCCTCCAAGCCCATCCCCCAGCTTTCCCTCATGGCCTGGTCTAAGAGAACACTCAGGGAACAGAAGCTAAGGGATACGAATAGAATCCAGGTGCTGCTGTCAGTTTGAGGAACATCCCCACACTCAGAATACCAGAACACATCTTCGTGTGTGTGCTGGATGTAGGGAAACAGTCAAAGCATCTTTCAGGGGGCACATTTATTCCATGGTTGTGGGTTGTAGGTTAAAAACCCACATCCCATGGATAGGCTCTCGCTTATACTTGGTTTAGAGCCCAACCCCCACTTTCCCCCACTCTCCAGCCTAGGCATGCCATCAGGGAAGACAAGCTAAGGGATTCTTTTAGAACCCAGGCGCTGCTGTCATTTGGAGGAGCCTCCCCACAATCAGGATACCTGAGCACGTCTCCGTGTGTGTGCTGGAGGTGGGGAAACAGATTCCACGCATCTTTATGGGGCACAGGTGTCCCAAGGTTGGGGAAGTAGTTTAAAACCCTCCACTACCCACAGAGATGCACTCGCTAATACTTGGCTTTAGAGCCCATCCCCCACCATCGCTTACTGCTAGGCCTAGGAAAACACGTAGGGAAGTCAAGCGAAGGGATTCTATTACAACCCAGGTGCTGCTGTCTGTTGGAGGAACCTCCCCACACTCACAACCCCAGAACACTTCTTCCTGTGTGTGCTGGACGTGGGGAAACATAACACACGCATTTTTCAGGGGTCACAGTAATTCCCAAGTTGTGGGTTGTAGTTTAAACATCTCCACTACCCATGGAGAGGCACACGCTAATACTTAGTTTTAGATCCCAAATCCCACTTTCAACCACACACTGGCCTAGGCAAACCATCAGGGAAGACAAGCAAAGGGATTCTATACAAACCAAGATGCTGATGTCAGTTGGAGAAACTACCCCACCCTCAGGATACTGGAACCCAACCTTGTGTGGTGGGGAGATTTGAAGCCCCACTCCACGCAGATGAATGGGTGCTCAGGTGTTTCCCTTTATGGAGAATTCATCTAAATACTTCCTCAGTCCATCGGGGACACTCGCTACTATTTGGCCTCAAAGCCCAACCCCCAGGTTTCTCTCAGAGTCAGTCCTAGGGAAACACTCAGGGATTACAAGCTAAGGGATTCTATTAGAACCCAGCCGCTTCTGTCACCTGAAATTGCCAGCCCACACTCAGGATAGCAGAAAACTTCTTCATGTGTGTTCTGGTGGTGGGGATACAGAGTCCACGCTTTTTTCAAGGAGCACAGGTATTCCCATGTTGTGGGCTTTTGGTTAATAACCTCCAAATCCCATGGAGAAGCACTCACTAATACTTGGATTTAGAGCCCAACCCACCCTTTCCCCAGCACTCCGTATCAGGCAACCAAACAGGGTAGACAAGTTAAGCGATTTTATAAGAACCAAGGCCCTGCTCTCAGTTGGAGGAGGCTGCCCACTCTCAGGATAACTGTGCAAGTGTTCGTGTGTGTGCTGGAGGTGTGGAAACAGACTCCACGGATCTTTATGGGGGCACAGGTGTTCCCAGGTTAGGGATGTAGTTTAAACACCTCCACAAACCATAGAGAGGTCATCGCAAATACTTGTTTTTGGAGCCCAAACCACACTTTCCCCCGCACTCCCGTCTAGGCTTTCCATCAGGGAAGACAAGCAAAGAATTCAATTAGCACCCAGGTGCTGCTGTCAGTTGGAGGAACTTCCCTGCACTCAGAATTCCAGAACACATTCTTAGGTGTGGGAGAGATGTGCAGCCCCACTGCACCCAGATGAATGGAGGAAAAGGTGTTCCGTTTAGGGAGAAGTCCTCTAAGTACTTCCTCAATGGATCAGGGGGCACTCACTGCTACGTGGCCTCCAAGCCCAACCCCCAGCTTTCCCTCATGGCCTGGTCTAAGAGAACACTCAGGGAACAGAAGCTAAGGGATACGAATAGAATCCAGGTGCTGCTGTCAGTTTGAGGAACATCCCCACACTCAGAATACCAGAACACATCTTCGTGTGTGTGCTGGATGTAGGGAAACAGTCAAAGCATCTTTCAGGGGGCACATTTATTCCATGGTTGTGGGTTGTAGGTTAAAAACCCACATCCCATTGATAGGCTCTGGCTTATACTTGTTTTAGAGCCCAACCCCCACTTTCCCCCACTCTCCAGCCTAGGCATGCCATCAGGGAAGACAAGCTAAGGGATTCTTTTAGAACCAAGGCGCTGCTGTCATTTGGAGGAGCCTCCCCACAATCAGGATACCTGAGCACGTCTCCGTGTGTGTGCTGGAGGTGGGGAAACAGATTCCACGCATCTTTATGGGGCACAGGTGTTCCAAGGTTGGGGAAGTAGTTTAAAACCCTCCACTACCCACAGAGATGCACTCGCTAATACTTGGCTTTAGAGCCCATCCCCCACCATCGCTTAGTGCTAGGCCTAGGAAAACACTTAGGGAAGTCAAGCTAAGGGATTCTATTACAACCCAGGTGCTGCTGTCTGTTGGAGGAACCTCCCCACACTCACAACCCCAGAACACTTCTTCATGTGTGTGCTGGACGTGGGGAAACATAGCACACGCATTTTTCAGGGGTCACAGTAATTCCCAAGTTGTGGGTTGTAGTTTAAACATCTCCTCTACCCATGGAGAGGCACACGCTAATACTTAGTTTTAGATCCCAAATCCCACTTTCAACCACACACTGGCCTAGGCAAACCATCAGGGAAGACAAGCAAAGGGATTCTATTCAAACCAAGACGCTGATGTCAGTTGGAGGAACTACCCCACCCTCAGGATACTGGAACCCAACCTTGTGTGGTGGGGAGATTTGAAGCCCCACTCCACGCAGATGAATGGGTGCTCAGGTGTTTCCCTTTATGGAGAATTCATCTAAATACTTCCTCAGTCCATCATTGACACTCGCTACTATTTGGCCTCAAAGCCCAACCCCCAGGTTTCTCTCAGAGTCACTCCTAGGGATACACTCAGGGATTACAAGCTAAGGGATTCTATTAGAACCCAGCCGCTTCTGTCACCTGAAATTGCCAGCCCACACTCAGGATAGCAGAAAACTTCTTCATGTGTGTTCTGGTGGTGGGGATACAGAGTCCACGCTTTTTTCAAGGAGCACAGGTATTCCCATGTTGTGGGCTTTTGGTTAATAACCTCCAAATCCCATGGAGAAGCACTCGCTAATACTTGGATTTAGAGCCCAACCCACCCTTTCCCCAGCACTCCGTATCAGGCAACCAAACAGGGTAGACAAGTTAAGCGATTTTATAAGAACCAAGGCCCTGCTCTCAGTTGGAGGAGGCTGCCCACTCTCAGGATAACTGTGCAAGTGTTCGTGTGTGTGCTGGAGGTGTGGAAACAGACTCCACGGATCCTTATGGGGGCACAGGTGTTCCCAGGTTAGGGATGTAGTTTAAACACCTCCACAAACCATAGAGAGGTCATCGCCAATACTTGGTTTTGGAGCCCAAACCACACTTTCCCCCGCACTCCCGCCTAGGCTTTCCATCAGGGAAGACAAGCAAAGGAATTCAATTAGAACCCAGGCGCTGCTGTCAGTTGGAGGAACTTCCCTGCACTCAGAATTCCAGAACACATTCTTAGGTGTGGGAGAGATGTGCAGCCCCACTGCACCCAGATGAATGCAGAAAAAGGTGTTCCGTTTAGGGAGAAGTCCTCTAAGTACTTCCTCAATGGATCAGGGGCACTCACTGCTACGTGGTCTCCAAGCCCATCCCCCAGCTTTCCCTCATGGCCTGGTCTAAGAGAACACTCAGGGAACAGAAGCTAATGGATACGAATAGAATCCAGGTGCTGCTGTCAGTTTGAGGAACATCCCCACACTCAGAATACCAGAACACATCTCCGTGTGTGTGCTGGATGTAGGGAAACAGTCAAAGCATCTTTCAGGGGGCACATTTATTCCATGGTTGTGGGTTGTAGATTAAAAACCCACATCCCATGGATAGGCTCTCGCTTATACTTGGTTTAGAGCCCAACCCCCACTTTCCCCCACTCTCCAGCCTAGGCATGCCATCAGGGAAGACAAGCTAAGGGATTCTTTTAGAACCCAGGCGCTGCTGTCATTTGGAGGAGCCTCCCCACAATCAGGATACCTGAGCACGTCTCCGTGTGTGTGCTGGAGGTGGGGAAACAGATTCCACGCATCTTTATGGGGCACAGGTGTTCCAAGGTTGGGGAAGTAGTTTAAAACCCTCCACTACCCACAGAGATGCACTCGCTAATACTTGGCTTTAGAGCCCATCCCCCACCATCGCTTACTGCTAGGCCTAGGAAAACACTTAGGGAAGTCAAGCTAAGGGATTCTATTACAACCCAGGTGCTGCTGTCTGTTGGAGGAACCTCCCCACACTCACAACCCCAGAACACTTCTTCCTGTGTGTGCTGGACGTGGGGAAACATAGCACACGCATTTTTCAGGGGTCACAGTAATTCCCAAGTTGTGGGTTATAGTTTAAACATCTCCACTACCCATGGAGAGGCACACGCTAATACTTAGTTTTAGATCCCAAATCCCACTTTCAACCACACACTGGCCTAGGCAAACCATCAGGGAAGACAAGCAAAGGGATTCTATTCAAACCAAGACGCTGATGTCAGTTGGAGGAACTACCCCACCCTCAAGATACTGGAACACAACCTTGTGTGGTGGGGAGATTTGAAGCCCCACTCCACGCAGATGAATGGGTGCTCAGGTGTTTCCCTTTATGGAGAATTCATCTAAATACTTCCTCAGTCCATCATTGACACTCGCTACTATTTGGCCTCAAAGCCCAACCCCCAGGTTTCTCTCAGAGTCAGTCCTAGGGATACACTCAGGGATTACAAGCTAAGGGATTCTATTAGAACCCAGCCGCTTCTGTCACCTGAAATTGCCAGCCCACACTCAGGATAGCAGAAAACTTCTTCATGTGTGTTCTGGTGGTGGGGATACAGAGTCCACGCTTTTTTCAAGGAGCACAGGTATTCCCATGTTGTGGGCTTTTGGTTAATAACCTCCAAATCCCATGGAGAAGCACTCGCTAATACTTGGATTTAGAGCCCAACCCACCCTTTCCCCAGCACTCCGTATCAGGCAACCAAACAGGGTAGACAAGTTAAGCGATTTTATAAGAACCAAGGCCCTGCTCTCAGTTGGAGGAGGCTGCCCACTCTCAGGATAACTGTGCAAGTGTTCGTGTGTGTGCTGGAGGTGTGGAAACAGACTCCACGGATCTTTATGGGGGCACAGGTGTTCCCAGGTTAGGGATGTAGTTTAAACACCTCCACAAACCATAGAGAGGTCATCGCAAATACTTGGTTTTGGAGCCCAAACCACACTTTCCCCCGCACTCCCGCCTAGGCTTTCCATCAGGGAAGACAAGCAAAGGAATTCAATTAGAACCCAGGCGCTGCTGTCAGTTGGAGGAACTTCCCTGCACTCAGAATTCCAGAACACATTCTTAGGTGTGGGAGAGATGTGCAGCCCCACTGCACCCAGATGAATGCAGAAAAAGGTGTTCCGTTTAGGGAGAAGTCCTCTAAGTACTTCCTCAATGGATCAGGGGGCACTCACTGCTACGTGGCCTCCAAGCCCAACCCCCAGCTTTCCCTCCTGGCCTGGTCTAAGAGAACACTCAGGGAACAGAAGCTAAGGGATACTAATAGAATCCAGGTGCTGCTGTCAGTTTGAGGAACATCCCCACACTCTGAATACCAGAAAACATCTTCGTGTGTGTGCTGGATGTAGGGAAACAGTCAAAGCATCTTTCAGGGGGCACATTTATTCCATGGTTGTGGGTTGTAGCTTAAAAACCCACATCCCATTGATAGGCTCTAGCTTATACTTGTTTTAGAGCCCAACCCCCACTTTCCCCCACTCTCCAGCCTAGGCATGCCATCAGGGAAGACAAGCTAAGGGATTCTTTTAGAACCCAGGCGCTGCTGTCATTTGGAGGAGCCTCCCCACAATCAGGATACCTGAGCACGTCTCCGTGTGTGTGCTGGAGGTGGGGAAACAGATTCCACGCATCTTTATGGGGCACAGGTGTTCCAAGGTTGGGGAAGTAGTTTAAAACCCTCCACTACCCACAGAGATGCACTCGCTAATACTTGGCTTTAGAGCCCATCCCCCACCATCGCTTAGTGCTAGGCCTAGGAAAACACTTAGGGAAGTCAAGCGAAGGGATTCTATTACAACCCAGGTGCTGCTGTCTGTTGGAGGAACCTCCCCAAACTCACAACCCCAGAACACTTCTTCCTGTGTGTGCTGGACGTGGGGAAACATAGCACACGCATTTTTCAGGGGTCACAGTAATTCCCAAGTTGTGGGTTATAGTTTAAACATCTCCACTACCCATGGAGAGGCACACGCTAATACTTAGTTTTAGATCCCAAATCCCACTTTCAACCACACACTGGCCTAGGCAAAGCATCAGGGAAGACAAGCAAAGGGATTCTATTCAAACCAAGACGCTGATGTCAGTTGGAGGAACTACCCCACCCTCAGGATACTGGAACCCAACCTTGTGTGGTGGGGAGATTTGAAGCCCCACTCCACGCAGATGAATGGGTGCTCAGGTGTTTCCCTTTATGGAGAATTCATCTAAATACTTCCTCAGTCCATCATTGACACTCGCTACTATTTGGCCTCAAAGCCCAACCCCCAGGTTTCTCTCAGAGTCACTCCTAGGGATACACTCAGGGATTACAAGCTAAGGGATTCTATTAGAACCCAGCCGCTTCTGTCACCTGAAATTGCCAGCCCACACTCAGGATAGCAGAAAACTTCTTCATGTGTGTTCTGGTGGTGGGGATACAGAGTCCACGCTTTTTTCAAGGAGCACAGGTATTCCCATGTTGTGGGCTTTTGGTTAATAACCTCCAAATCCCATGGAGAAGCACTCGCTAATACTTGGATTTAGAGCCCAACCCACCCTTTCCCCAGCACTCCGTATCAGGCAACCAAACAGGGTAGACAAGTTAAGCGATTTTATAAGAACCAAGGCCCTGCTCTCAGTTGGAGGAGGCTGCCCACTCTCAGGATAACTGTGCAAGTGTTCGTGTGTGTGCTGGAGGTGTGGAAACAGACTCCACGGATCCTTATGGGGGCACAGGTGTTCCCAGGTTAGGGATGTAGTTTAAACACCTCCACAAACCATAGAGAGGTCATCGCCAATACTTGGTTTTGGAGCCCAAACCACACTTTCCCCCGCACTCCCGCCTAGGCTTTCCATCAGGGAAGACAAGCAAAGGAATTCAATTAGAACCCAGGCGCTGCTGTCAGTTGGAGGAACTTCCCTGCACTCAGAATTCCAGAACACATTCTTAGGTGTGGGAGAGATGTGCAGCCCCACTGCACCCAGATGAATGCAGAAAAAGTGTTCCGTTTAGGGAGAAGTCCTCTAAGTACTTCCTCAATGGATCAGGGGCACTCACTGCTACGTGGTCTCCAAGCCCATCCCCCAGCTTTCCCTCATGGCCTGGTCTAAGAGAACACTCAGGGAACAGAAGCTAATGGATACGAATAGAATCCAGGTGCTGCTGTCAGTTTGAGGAACATCCCCACACTCAGAATACCAGAACACATCTCCGTGTGTGTGCTGGATGTAGGGAAACAGTCAAAGCATCTTTCAGGGGGCACATTTATTCCATGGTTGTGGGTTGTAGATTAAAAACCCACATCCCATGGATAGGCTCTCGCTTATACTTGGTTTAGAGCCCAACCCCCACTTTCCCCCACTCTCCAGCCTAGGCATGCCATCAGGGAAGACAAGCTAAGGGATTCTTTTAGAACCCAGGCGCTGCTGTCATTTGGAGGAGCCTCCCCACAATCAGGATACCTGAGCACGTCTCCGTGTGTGTGCTGGAGGTGGGGAAACAGATTCCACGCATCTTTATGGGGCACAGGTGTTCCAAGGTTGGGGAAGTAGTTTAAAACCCTCCACTACCCACAGAGATGCACTCGCTAATACTTGTCTTTAGAGCCCATCCCCCACCATCGCTTACTGCTAGGCCTAGGAAAACACTTAGGGAAGTCAAGCTAAGGGATTCTATTACAACCCAGGTGCTGCTGTCTGTTGGAGGAACCTCCCCACACTCACAACCCCAGAACACTTCTTCCTGTGTGTGCTGGACGTGGGGAAACATAGCACACGCATTTTTCAGGGGTCACAGTAATTCCCAAGTTGTGGGTTATAGTTTAAACATCTCCACTACCCATGGAGAGGCACACGCTAATACTTAGTTTTAGATCCCAAATCCCACTTTCAACCACACACTGGCCTAGGCAAACCATCAGGGAAGACAAGCAAAGGGATTCTATTCAAACCAAGACGCTGATGTCAGTTGGAGGAACTACCCCACCCTCAAGATACTGGAACCCAACCTTGTGTGGTGGGGAGATTTGAAGCCCCACTCCACGCAGATGAATGGGTGCTCAGGTGTTTCCCTTTATGGAGAATTCATCTAAATACTTCCTCAGTCCATCATTGACACTCGCTACTATTTGGCCTCAAAGCCCAACCCCCAGGTTTCTCTCAGAGTCAGTCCTAGGGATACACTCAGGGATTACAAGCTAAGGGATTCTATTAGAACCCAGCCGCTTCTGTCACCTGAAATTGCCAGCCCACACTCAGGATAGCAGAAAACTTCTTCATGTGTGTTCTGGTGGTGGGGATACAGAGTCCACGCTTTTTTCAAGGAGCACAGGTATTCCCATGTTGTGGGCTTTTGGTTAATAACCTCCAAATCCCATGGAGAAGCACTCGCTAATACTTGGATTTAGAGCCCAACCCACCCTTTCCCCAGCACTCCGTATCAGGCAACCAAACAGGGTAGACAAGTTAAGCGATTTTATAAGAACCAAGGCCCTGCTCTCAGTTGGAGGAGGCTGCCCACTCTCAGGATAACTGTGCAAGTGTTCGTGTGTGTGCTGGAGGTGTGGAAACAGACTCCACGGATCTTTATGGGGGCACAGGTGTTCCCAGGTTAGGGATGTAGTTTAAACACCTCCACAAACCATAGAGAGGTCATCGCAAATACTTGGTTTTGGAGCCCAAACCACACTTTCCCCCGCACTCCCGCCTAGGCTTTCCATCAGGGAAGACAAGCAAAGGAATTCAATTAGAACCCAGGCGCTGCTGTCAGTTGGAGGAACTTCCCTGCACTCAGAATTCCAGAACACATTCTTAGGTGTGGGAGAGATGTGCAGCCCCACTGCACCCAGATGAATGCAGAAAAAGGTGTTCCGTTTAGGGAGAAGTCCTCTAAGTACTTCCTCAATGGATCAGGGGGCACTCACTGCTACGTGGCCTCCAAGCCCAACCCCCAGCTTTCCCTCCTGGCCTGGTCTAAGAGAACACTCAGGGAACAGAAGCTAAGGGATACTAATAGAATCCAGGTGCTGCTGTCAGTTTGAGGAACATCCCCACACTCTGAATACCAGAAAACATCTTCGTGTGTGTGCTGGATGTAGGGAAACAGTCAAAGCATCTTTCAGGGGGCACATTTATTCCATGGTTGTGGGTTGTAGGTTAAAAACCCACATCCCATTGATAGGCTCTAGCTTATACTTGTTTTAGAGCCCAACCCCCACTTTCCCCCACTCTCCAGCCTAGGCATGCCATCAGGGAAGACAAGCTAAGGGATTCTTTTAGAACCCAGGCGCTGCTGTCATTTGGAGGAGCCTCCCCACAATCAGGATACCTGAGCACGTCTCCGTGTGTGTGCTGGAGGTGGGGAAACAGATTCCACGCATCTTTATGGGGCACAGGTGTTCCAAGGTTGGGGAAGTAGTTTAAAACCCTCCACTACCCACAGAGATGCACTCGCTAATACTTGGCTTTAGAGCCCATCCCCCACCATCGCTTAGTGCTAGGCCTAGGAAAACACTTAGGGAAGTCAAGCTAAGGGATTCTATTACAACCCAGGTGCTGCTGTCTGTTGGAGGAACCTCCCCAAACTCACAACCCCAGAACACTTCTTCCTGTGTGTGCTGGACGTGGGGAAACATAGCACACGCATTTTTCAGGGGTCACAGTAATTCCCAAGTTGTGGGTTATAGTTTAAACATCTCCACTACCCATGGAGAGGCACACGCTAATACTTAGTTTTAGATCCCAAATCCCACTTTCAACCACACACTGGCCTAGGCAAAGCATCAGGGAAGACAAGCAAAGGGATTCTATTCAAACCAAGACGCTGATGTCAGTTGGAGGAACTACCCCACCCTCAGGATACTGGAACCCAACCTTGTGTGGTGGGGAGATTTGAAGCCCCACTCCACGCAGATGAATGGGTGCTCAGGTGTTTCCCTTTATGGAGAATTCATCTAAATACTTCCTCAGTCCATCGGGGACACTCGCTACTATTTGGCCTCAAAGCCCAACCCCCAGGTTTCTCTCAGAGTCAGTCCTAGGGAAACACTCAGGGATTACAAGCTAAGGGATTCTATTAGAACCCAGCCGCTTCTGTCACCTGAAATTGCCAGCCCACACTCAGGATAGCAGAAAACTTCTTCATGTGTGTTCTGGTGGTGGGGATACAGAGTCCACGCTTTTTTCAAGGAGCACAGGTATTCCCATGTTGTGGGCTTTTGGTTAATAACCTCCAAATCCCATGGAGAAGCACTCGCTAATACTTGGATTTAGAGCCCAACCCACCCTTTCCCCAGCACTCCGTATCAGGCAACCAAACAGGGTAGACAAGTTAAGCGATTTTATAAGAACCAAGGCCCTGCTCTCAGTTGGAGGAGGCTGCCCACTCTCAGGATAACTGTGCAAGTGTTCGTGTGTGTGCTGGAGGTGTGGAAACAGACTCCACGGATCCTTATGGGGGCACAGGTGTTCCCAGGTTAGGGATGTAGTTTAAACACCTCCACAAACCATAGAGAGGTCATCGCCAATACTTGGTTTTGGAGCCCAAACCACACTTTCCCCCGCACTCCCGCCTAGGCTTTCCATCAGGGAAGACAAGCAAAGGAATTCAATTAGAACCCAGGCGCTGCTGTCAGTTGGAGGAACTTCCCTGCACTCAGAATTCCAGAACACATTCTTAGGTGTGGGAGAGATGTGCAGCCCCACTGCACCCAGATGAATGCAGAAAAAGGTGTTCCAATTAGGGAGAAGTCCTCTAAGTACTTCCTCAATGGATCAGGGGGCACTCACTGCTACGTGGCCTCCAAGCCCAACCCCCAGCTTTCCCTCATGGCCTGGTCTAAGAGAACACTCAGGGAACAGAAGCTAATGGATACGAATAGAATCCAGGTGCTGCTGTCAGTTTGAGGAACATCCCCACACTCAGAATACCAGAACACATCTTCGTGTGTGTGCTGGATGTAGGGAATCAGTCAAAGCATCTTTCAGGGGGCACATTTATTCCATGGTTGTGGGTTGTAGATTAAAAACCCACATCCCATGGATAGGCTCTCGCTTATACTTGGTTTAGAGCCCAACCCCCACTTTCCCCCACTCTCCAGCCTAGGCATGCCATCAGGGAAGACAAGCTAAGGGATTCTTTTAGAACCCAGGCGCTGCTGTCATTTGGAGGAGCCTCCCCACAATCAGGATACCTGAGCACGTCTCCGTGTGTGTGCTGGAGGTGGGGAAACAGATTCCACGCATCTTTATGGGGCACAGGTGTTCCAAGGTTGGGGAAGTAGTTTAAAACCCTCCACTACCCACAGAGATGCACTCGCTAATACTTGTCTTTAGAGCCCATCCCCCACCATCGCTTACTGCTAGGCCTAGGAAAACACTTAGGGAAGTCAAGCTAAGGGATTCTATTACAACCCAGGTGCTGCTGTCTGTTGGAGGAACCTCCCCACACTCACAACCCCAGAACACTTCTTCCTGTGTGTGCTGGACGTGGGGAAACATAGCACACGCATTTTTCAGGGGTCACAGTAATTCCCAAGTTGTGGGTTATAGTTTAAACATCTCCACTACCCATGGAGAGGCACACGCTAATACTTAGTTTTAGATCCCAAATCCCACTTTCAACCACACACTGGCCTAGGCAAACCATCAGGGAAGACAAGCAAAGGGATTCTATTCAAACCAAGACGCTGATGTCAGTTGGAGGAACTACCCCACCCTCAAGATACTGGAACCCAACCTTGTGTGGTGGGGAGATTTGAAGCCCCACTCCACGCAGATGAATGGGTGCTCAGGTGTTTCCCTTTATGGAGAATTCATCTAAATACTTCCTCAGTCCATCATTGACACTCGCTACTATTTGGCCTCAAAGCCCAACCCCCAGGTTTCTCTCAGAGTCAGTCCTAGGGATACACTCAGGGATTACAAGCTAAGGGATTCTATTAGAACCCAGCCGCTTCTGTCACCTGAAATTGCCAGCCCACACTCAGGATAGCAGAAAACTTCTTCATGTGTGTTCTGGTGGTGGGGATACAGAGTCCACGCTTTTTTCAAGGAGCACAGGTATTCCCATGTTGTGGGCTTTTGGTTAATAACCTCCAAATCCCATGGAGAAGCACTCGCTAATACTTGGATTTAGAGCCCAACCCACCCTTTCCCCAGCACTCCGTATCAGGCAACCAAACAGGGTAGACAAGTTAAGCGATTTTATAAGAACCAAGGCCCTGCTCTCAGTTGGAGGAGGCTGCCCACTCTCAGGATAACTGTGCAAGTGTTCGTGTGTGTGCTGGAGGTGTGGAAACAGACTCCACGGATCTTTATGGGGGCACAGGTGTTCCCAGGTTAGGGATGTAGTTTAAACACCTCCACAAACCATAGAGAGGTCATCGCAAATACTTGGTTTTGGAGCCCAAACCACACTTTCCCCCGCACTCCCGCCTAGGCTTTCCATCAGGGAAGACAAGCAAAGGAATTCAATTAGAACCCAGGCGCTGCTGTCAGTTGGAGGAACTTCCCTGCACTCAGAATTCCAGAACACATTCTTAGGTGTGGGAGAGATGTGCAGCCCCACTGCACCCAGATGAATGCAGAAAAAGGTGTTCCGTTTAGGGAGAAGTCCTCTAAGTACTTCCTCAATGGATCAGGGGGCACTCACTGCTACGTGGCCTCCAAGCCCAACCCCCAGCTTTCCCTCCTGGCCTGGTCTAAGAGAACACTCAGGGAACAGAAGCTAAGGGATACTAATAGAATCCAGGTGCTGCTGTCAGTTTGAGGAACATCCCCACACTCTGAATACCAGAAAACATCTTCGTGTGTGTGCTGGATGTAGGGAAACAGTCAAAGCATCTTTCAGGGGGCACATTTATTCCATGGTTGTGGGTTGTAGGTTAAAAACCCACATCCCATTGATAGGCTCTAGCTTATACTTGTTTTAGAGCCCAACCCCCACTTTCCCCCACTCTCCAGCCTAGGCATGCCATCAGGGAAGACAAGCTAAGGGATTCTTTTAGAACCCAGGCGCTGCTGTCATTTGGAGGAGCCTCCCCACAATCAGGATACCTGAGCACGTCTCCGTGTGTGTGCTGGAGGTGGGGAAACAGATTCCACGCATCTTTATGGGGCACAGGTGTTCCAAGGTTGGGGAAGTAGTTTAAAACCCTCCACTACCCACAGAGATGCACTCGCTAATACTTGGCTTTAGAGCCCATCCCCCACCATCGCTTAGTGCTAGGCCTAGGAAAACACTTAGGGAAGTCAAGCTAAGGGATTCTATTACAACCCAGGTGCTGCTGTCTGTTGGAGGAACCTCCCCAAACTCACAACCCCAGAACACTTCTTCCTGTGTGTGCTGGACGTGGGGAAACATAGCACACGCATTTTTCAGGGGTCACAGTAATTCCCAAGTTGTGGGTTATAGTTTAAACATCTCCACTACCCATGGAGAGGCACACGCTAATACTTAGTTTTAGATCCCAAATCCCACTTTCAACCACACACTGGCCTAGGCAAAGCATCAGGGAAGACAAGCAAAGGGATTCTATTCAAACCAAGACGCTGATGTCAGTTGGAGGAACTACCCCACCCTCAGGATACTGGAACCCAACCTTGTGTGGTGGGGAGATTTGAAGCCCCACTCCACGCAGATGAATGGGTGCTCAGGTGTTTCCCTTTATGGAGAATTCATCTAAATACTTCCTCAGTCCATCGGGGACACTCGCTACTATTTGGCCTCAAAGCCCAACCCCCAGGTTTCTCTCAGAGTCAGTCCTAGGGAAACACTCAGGGATTACAAGCTAAGGGATTCTATTAGAACCCAGCCGCTTCTGTCACCTGAAATTGCCAGCCCACACTCAGGATAGCAGAAAACTTCTTCATGTGTGTTCTGGTGGTGGGGATACAGAGTCCACGCTTTTTTCAAGGAGCACAGGTATTCCCATGTTGTGGGCTTTTGGTTAATAACCTCCAAATCCCATGGAGAAGCACTCGCTAATACTTGGATTTAGAGCCCAACCCACCCTTTCCCCAGCACTCCGTATCAGGCAACCAAACAGGGTAGACAAGTTAAGCGATTTTATAAGAACCAAGGCCCTGCTCTCAGTTGGAGGAGGCTGCCCACTCTCAGGATAACTGTGCAAGTGTTCGTGTGTGTGCTGGAGGTGTGGAAACAGACTCCACGGATCCTTATGGGGGCACAGGTGTTCCCAGGTTAGGGATGTAGTTTAAACACCTCCACAAACCATAGAGAGGTCATCGCCAATACTTGGTTTTGGAGCCCAAACCACACTTTCCCCCGCACTCCCGCCTAGGCTTTCCATCAGGGAAGACAAGCAAAGGAATTCAATTAGAACCCAGGCGCTGCTGTCAGTTGGAGGAACTTCCCTGCACTCAGAATTCCAGAACACATTCTTAGGTGTGGGAGAGATGTGCAGCCCCACTGCACCCAGATGAATGCAGAAAAAGGTGTTCCGATTAGGGAGAAGTCCTCTAAGTACTTCCTCAATGGATCAGGGGGCACTCACTGCTACGTGGCCTCCAAGCCCAACCCCCAGCTTTCCCTCATGGCCTGGTCTAAGAGAACACTCAGGGAACAGAAGCTAATGGATACGAATAGAATCCAGGTGCTGCTGTCAGTTTGAGGAACATCCCCACACTCAGAATACCAGAACACATCTTCGTGTGTGTGCTGGATGTAGGGAATCAGTCAAAGCATCTTTCAGGGGGCACATTTATTCCATGGTTGTGGGTTGTAGGTTAAAAACCCACATCCCATGGATAGGCTCTCGCTTATACTTGGTTTAGAGCCCAACCCCCACTTTCCCCCACTCTCCAGCCTAGGCATGCCATCAGGGAAGACAAGCTAGGGGATTCTTTTAGAACCCAGGCGCTGCTGTCATTTGGAGGAGCCTCCCCACAATCAGGATACCTGAGCACGTCTCCGTGTGTGTGCTGGAGGTGGGGAAACAGATTCCACGCATCTTTATGGGGCACAGGTGTTCCAAGGTTGGGGAAGTAGTTTAAAACCCTCCACTACCCACAGAGATGCACTCGCTAATACTTGGCTTTAGAGCCCATCCCCCACCATCGCTTACTGCTAGGCCTAGGAAAACACTTAGGGAAGTCAAGCGAAGGGATTCTATTACAACCCAGGTGCTGCTGTCTGTTGGAGGAACCTCCCCACACTCACAACCCCAGAACACTTCTTCCTGTGTGTGCTGGACGTGGGGAAACATAGCACACGCATTTTTCAGGGGTCACAGTAATTCCCAAGTTGTGGGTTATAGTTTAAACATCTCCACTACCCATGGAGAGGCACACGCTAATACTTAGTTTTAGATCCCAAATCCCACTTTCAACCACACACTGGCCTAGGCAAACCATCAGGAAAGTCAAGCAAATGGATTCTATTCAAACCAAGACGCTGATGTCAGTTGAAGGAACTACCCCACCCTCAGGATACTGGAACCCAACCTTGTGTGGTGGGGAGATTTGAAGCCCCACTCCACGCAGATGAATGGGTGCTCAGGTGTTTCCCTTTATGGAGAATTCATCTAAATACTTCCTCAGTCCATCGGGGACACTCGCTACTATTTGGCCTCAAAACCCAACCCCCAGGTTTCTCTCAGAGTCAGTCCTAGGGATACACTCAGGGATTACAAGCTAAGGGATTCTATTAGAACCCAGCCGCTTCTGTCACCTGAAATTGCCAGCCCACACTCAGGATAGCAGAAAACTTCTTCATGTGTGTTCTGGTGGTGGGGATACAGAGTCCACGCTTTTTTCAAGGAGCACAGGTATTCCCATGTTGTGGGCTTTTGGTTAATAACCTCCAAATCCCATGGAGAAGCACTCGCTAATACTTGGATTTAGAGCCCAACCCACCCTTTCCCCAGCACTCCGTATCAGGCAACCAAACAGGGTAGACAAGTTAAGCGATTTTATAAGAACCAAGGCCCTGCTCTCAGTTGGAGGAGGCTGCCCACTCTCAGGATAACTGTGCAAGTGTTCGTGTGTGTGCTGGAGGTGTGGAAACAGACTCCACGGATCTTTATGGGGGCACAGGTGTTCCCAGGTTAGGGATGTAGTTTAAACACCTCCACAAACCATAGAGAGGTCATCGCAAATACTTGGTTTTGGAGCCCAAACCACACTTTCCCCCGCACTCCCGCCTAGGCTTTCCATCAGGGAAGACAAGCAAAGGAATTCAATTAGAACCCAGGCGCTGCTGTCAGTTGGAGGAACTTCCCTGCACTCAGAATTCCAGAACACATTCTTAGGTGTGGGAGAGGTGTGCAGCCCCACTGCACCCAGATGAATGGAGGAAAAGGTGTTCCGTTTAGGGAGAAGTCCTCTAAGTACTTCCTCAATGGATCAGGGGGCACTCACTGCTACGTGGCCTCCAAGCCCATCCCCCAGCTTTCCCTCATGGCCTGGTCTAAGAGAACACTCAGGGAACAGAAGCTAAGGGATACGAATAGAATCCAGGTGCTGCTGTCAGTTTGAGGAACATCCCCACACTCAGAATACCAGAACACATCTTCGTGTGTGTGCTGGATGTAGGGAAACAGTCAAAGCATCTTTCAGGGGGCACATTTATTCCATGGTTGTGGGTTGTAGGTTAAAAACCCACATCCCATGGATAGGCTCTCGCTTATACTTGGTTTAGAGCCCAACCCCCACTTTCCCCCACTCTCCAGCCTAGGCATGCCATCAGGGAAGACAAGCTAAGGGATTCTTTTAGAACCCAGGCGCTGCTGTCATTTGGAGGAGCCTCCCCACAATCAGGATACCTGAGCACGTCTCCGTGTGTGTGCTGGAGGTGGGGAAACAGATTCCACGCATCTTTATGGGGCACAGGTGTTCCAAGGTTGGGGAAGTAGTTTAAAACCCTCCACTACCCACAGAGATGCACTCGCTAATACTTGGCTTTAGAGCCCATCCCCCACCATCGCTTACTGCTAGGCCTAGGAAAACACTTAGGGAAGTCAAGCGAAGGGATTCTATTACAACCCAGGTGCTGCTGTCTGTTGGAGGAACCTCCCCACACTCACAACCCCAGAACACTTCTTCCTGTGTGTGCTGGTCGTGGGGAAACATAGCACACGCATTTTTCAGGGGTCACAGTAATTCCCAAGTTGTGGGTTGTAGTTTAAACATCTCCACTACCCATGGAGAGGCACACGCTAATACTTAGTTTTAGATCCCAAATCCCACTTTCAACCACACACTGGCCTAGGCAAACCATCAGGGGAGACAAGCAAAGGGATTCTATTCAAACCAAGACGCTGATGTCAGTTGGAGGAACTACCCCACCCTCAGGATACTGGAACCCAACCTTGTGTGGTGGGGAGATTTGAAGCCCCACTCCACGCAGATGAATGGGTGCTCAGGTGTTTCCCTTTATGGAGAATTCATCTAAATACTTCCTCAGTCCATCGGGGACACTCGCTACTATTTGGCCTCAAAGCCCAACCCCGAGGTTTCTCTCAGAGTCAGTCCTAGGGAAACACTCAGGGATTACAAGCTAAGGGATTCTATTAGAACCCAGCCGCTTCTGTCACCTGAAATTGCCAGCCCACACTCAGGATAGCAGAAAACTTCTTCATGTGTGTTCTGGTGGTGGGGATACAGAGTCCACGCTTTTTTCAAGGAGCACAGGTATTCCCATGTTGTGGGCTTTTGGTTAATAACCTCCAAATCCCATGGAGAAGCACTCGCTAATACTTGGATTTAGAGCCCAACCCACCCTTTCCCCAGCACTCCGTATCAGGCAACCAAACAGGGTAGACAAGTTAAGCGATTTTATAAGAACCAAGGCCCTGCTCTCAGTTGGAGGAGGCTGCCCACTCTCAGGATAACTGTGCAAGTGTTCGTGTGTGTGCTGGAGGTGTGGAAACAGACTCCACGGATCTTTATGGGGGCACAGGTGTTCCCAGGTTAGGGATGTAGTTTAAACACCTCCACAAACCATAGAGAGGTCATCGCAAATACTTGGTTTTGGAGCCCAAACCACACTTTCCCCCGCACTCCCGCCTAGGCTTTCCATCAGGGAAGACAAGCAAAGGAATTCAATTAGAACCCAGGCGCTGCTGTCAGTTGGAGGAACTTCCCTGCACTCAGAATTCCAGAACACATTCTTAGGTGTGGGAGAGGTGTGCAGCCCCACTGCACCCAGATGAATGCAGAAAAAGGTGTTCCGTTTAGGGAGAAGTCCTCTAAGTACTTCCTCAATGGATCAGGGGGCACTCACTGCTACGTGGCCTCCAAGCCCATCCCCCAGCTTTCCCTCATGGCCTGGTCTAAGAGAACACTCAGGGAACAGAAGCTAAGGGATACGAATAGAATCCAGGTGCTGCTGTCAGTTTGAGGAACATCCCCACACTCAGAATACCAGAACACATCTTCGTGTGTGTGCTGGATGTAGGGAAACAGTCAAAGCATCATTCAGGGGGCACATTTATTCCATGGTTATGGGTTGTAGGTTAAAAACCCACATCCCATGGATAGGCTCTCGCTTATACTTGGTTTAGAGCCCAACCCCCACTTTCCCCCACTCTCCAGCCTAGGCATGCCATCAGGGAAGACAAGCTAAGGGATTCTTTTAGAACCCAGGCGCTGCTGTCATTTGGAGGAGCCTCCCCACAATCAGGATACCTGAGCACGTCTCCGTGTGTGTGCTGGAGGTGGGGAAACAGATTCCACGCATCTTTATGGGGCACAGGTGTTCCAAGCTTGGGAAGTAGTTTAATAACCTCCACTACCAACAGAGATGCACTCGCTAATACTTGGCTTTAGAGCCCATCCCCCACCATCGCTTACTGCTAGGCCTAGGAAAACACTTAGGGAAGTCAAGCGAAGGGATTCTATTACAACCCAGGTGCTGCTGTCTGTTGGAGGAACCTCCCCACACTCACAACCCCAGAACACTTCTTCCTGTGTGTGCTGGACGTGGGGAAACATAGCACACGCATTTTTCAGGGATCACAGTAATTCCCAAGTTGTGGGTTGTAGTTTAAACATCTCCACTACCCATGGAGAGGCACACGCTAATACTTAGTTTTAGATCCCAAATCCCACTTTCAACCACACACTGGCCTAGGCAAACCATCAGGGAAGACAAGCAAAGGGATTCTATTCAAACCAAGACGCTGATGTCAGTTGGAGGAACTACCCCACCCTCAGGATACTGGAACCCAACCTTGTGTGGTGGGGAGATTTGAAGCCCCACTCCACGCAGATGAATGGGTGCTCAGGTGTTTCCCTTTATGGAGAATTCATCTAAATACTTCCTCAGTCCATCGGGGACACTCGCTACTATTTGGCCTCAAAGCCCAACCCCCAGGTTTCTCTCAGAGTCAGTCCTAGGGAAACACTCAGGGATTACAAGCTAAGGGATTCTATTAGAACCCAGCCGCTTCTGTCACCTGAAATTGCCAGCCCACACTCAGGATAGCAGAAAACTTCTTCATGTGTGTTCTGGTGGTGGGGATACAGAGTCCACGCTTTTTTCAAGGAGCACAGGTATTCCCATGTTGTGGGCTTTTGGTTAATAACCTCCAAATCCCATGGAGAAGCACTCGCTTATACTTGGATTTAGAGCCCAACCCACCCTTTCCCCAGCACTCCGTATCAGGCAACCAAACAGGGTAGACAAGTTAAGCGATTTTATAAGAACCAAGGCCCTGCTCTCAGTTGGAGGAGGCTGCCCACTCTCAGGATAACTGTGCAAGTGTTCGTGTGTGTGCTGGAGGTGTGGAAACAGACTCCACGGATCTTTATGGGGGCACAGGTGTTCCCAGGTTAGGGATGTAGTTTAAACACCTCCACAAACCATAGAGAGGTCATCGCAAATACTTGGTTTTGGAGCCCAAACCACACTTTCCCCCGCACTCCCGCCTAGGCTTTCCATCAGGGAAGACAAGCAAAGGGATTCAATTAGAACCCAGGCGCTGCTGTCAGTTGGAGGAACTTCCCTGCACTCAGAATTCCAGAACACATTCTTAGGTGTGGGAGAGATGTGCAGCCCCACTGCACCCAGATGAATGCAGAAAAAGGTGTTCCGTTTATGGAGAAGTCCTCTAAGTACTTCCTCAATGGATCAGGGGGCACTCACTGCTACGTAGCCTCCAAGCCCAACCCCCAGCTTTCCCTCATGGCCTGGTCTAAGAGAACACTCAGGGAACAGAAGCTAAGGGATACGAATAGTATCCAGGTGCTGCTGTCAGTTTGAGGAACATCCCCACACTCAGAATACCAGAACACATCTTCGTGTGTGTGCTGGATGTAGGGAAACAGTCAAAGCATCTTTCAGGGGGCACATTTATTCCATGGTTGTGGGTTGTAGGTTAAAAACCCACATCCCATGGATAGGCTCTCGCTTATATTTGGTTTAGAGCCCAACCCCCACTTTCCCCCACTCTCCAGCCTAGGCATGCCATCAGGGAAGACAAGCTAAGGGATTCTTTTAGAACCCAGGCGCTGCTGTCATTTGGAGGAGCCTCCCCACAATCAGGATACCTGAGCACGTCTCCGTGTGTGTGCTGGAGGTGGGGAAACAGATTCCACGCATCTTTATGGGGCACAGGTGTTCCAAGGTTGGGGAAGTAGTTTAAAACCCTCCACTACCCACAGAGATGCACTCGCTAATACTTGGCTTTAGAGCCCATCCCCCACCATCGCTTACTGCTAGGCCTAGGAAAACACTTAGGGAAGTCAAGCGAAGGGATTCTATTACAACCCAGGTGCTGCTGTCTGTTGGAGGAACCTCCCCACACTCACAACCCCAGAACACTTCTTCCTGTGTGTGCTGGACGTGGGGAAACATAGCACACGCATTTTTCAGGGGTCACAGTAATTCCCAAGTTGTGGGTTATAGTTTAAACATCTCCACTACCCATGGAGAGGCACACGCTAATACTTAGTTTTAGATCCCAAATCCCACTTTCAACCACACACTGGCCTAGGCAAACCATCAGGGAAGACAAGCAAAGGGATTCTATTCAAACCAAGACGCTGATGTCAGTTGGAGGAACTACCCCACCCTCAGGATACTGGAACCCAACCTTGTGTGGTGGGGAGATTTGAAGCCCCACTCCACGCAGATGAATGGGTGCTCAGGTGTTTCCCTTTATGGAGAATTCATCTAAATACTTCCTCAGTCCATCGGGGACACTCGCTACTATTTGGCCTCAAAGCCCAACCCCCAGGTTTCTCTCAGAGTCAGTCCTAGGGAAACACTCAGGGATTACAAGCTAAGGGATTCTATTAGAACCCAGCCGCTTCTGTCACCTGAAATTGCCAGCCCACACTCAGGATAGCAGAAAACTTCTTCATGTGTGTTCTGGTGGTGGGGATACAGAGTCCACGCTGTTTTCAAGGATCACAGGTATTCCCATGTTGTGGGTTTTTGGTTAATAACCACCAAATCCCATGGAGAAGCACTCGCTAATACTTGGATTTAGAGCCCAACCCACCCTTTCCCCAGCACTCCGTATCAGGCAACCAAACAGGGTAGACAATTAAGCGATTTTATAAGAACCAAGGCCCTTCTCTCAGTTGGAGGAGGCTGCCCACTCTCAGGATAACTGTGCAAGTGTTCGTGTGTGTGCTGGAGGTGTGGAAACAGACTCCACGGATCTTTATGGGGGCACAGGTGTTCCCAGGTTAGGGATGTAGTTTAAACACCTCCACAAACCATAGAGAGGTCATCGCAAATACTTGGTTTTGGAGCCCAAACCACACTTTCCCCCGCACTCCCGCCTAGGCTTTCCATCAGGGAAGACAAGCAAAGGAATTCAATTAGAACCCAGGCGCTGCTGTCAGTTGGAGGAACTTCCGTGCACTCAGAATTCCAGAACACATTCTTAGGTGTGGGAGAGATGTGCAGCCCCACTGCACCCAGATGAATGCAGAAAAAGGTGTTCCGTTTAGGGAGAAGTCCTCTAAGTACTTCCTCAATGGATCAGGGGGCACTCACTGCTACGTGGCCTCCAAGCCCATCCCCCAGCTTTCCCTCATGGCCTGGTCTAAGAGAACACTCAGGGAACAGAAGCTAATGGATACGAATAGAATCCAGGTGCTGCTGTCAGTTTGAGGAACATCCCCACACTCAGAATACCAGAACACATCTTCGTGTGTGTGCTGGATGTAGGGAAACAGTCAAAGCATCTTTCAGGGGGCACATTTATTCCATGGTTGTGGGTTGTAGGTTAAAAACCCACATCCCATGGATAGGCTCTCGCTTATACTTGGTTTAGAGCCCAACCCCCACTTTCCCACACTCTCCAGCCTAGGCATGCCATCAGGGAAGACAAGCTAAGGGATTCTTTTAGAACCCAGGCGCTGCTGTCATTTGGAGGAGCCTCCCCACAATCAGGATACCTGAGCACGTCTCCGTGTGTGTGCTGGAGGTGGGGAAACAGATTCCACGCATCTTTATGGGGCACAGGTGTTCCAAGGTTGGGGAAGTAGTTTAAAACCCTCCACTACCCACAGAGATGCACTCGCTAATACTTGGCTTTAGAGCCCATCCCCCACCATCGCTTACTGCTAGGCCTAGGAAAACACTTAGGGAAGTCAAGCGAAGGGATTCTATTACAACCCAGGTGCTGCTGTCTGTTGGAGGAACCTCCCCACACTCACAACCCCAGAACACTTCTTCCTGTGTGTGCTGGACGTGGGGAAACATAGCACACGCATTTTTCAGGGGTCACAGTAATTCCCAAGTTGTGGGTTATAGTTTAAACATCTCCACTACCCATGGAGAGGCACACGCTAATACTTAGTTTTAGATCCCAAATCCCACTTTCAACCACACACTGGCCTAGGCAAACCATCAGGGAAGACAAGCAAAGGGATTCTATTCAAACCAAGACGCTGATGTCAGTTGGAGGAACTACCCCACCCTCAGGATACTGGAACCCAACCTTGTGTGGTGGGGAGATTTGAAGCCCCACTCCACGCAGATGAATGGGTGCTCAGGTGTTTCCCTTTATGGAGAATTCATCTAAATACTTCCTCAGTCCATCGGGGACACTCGCTACTATTTGGCCTCAAAGCCCAACCCCCAGGTTTCTCTCAGAGTCAGTCCTAGGGAAACACTCAGGGATTACAAGCTAAGGGATTCTATTAGAACCCAGCCGCTTCTGTCACCTGAAATTGCCAGCCCACACTCAGGATAGCAGAAAACTTCTTCATGTGTGTTCTGGTGGTGGGGATACAGAGTCCACGCTGTTTTCAAGGATCACAGGTATTCCCATGTTGTGGGTTTTTGGTTAATAACCACCAAATCCCATGGAGAAGCACTCGCTAATACTTGGATTTAGAGCCCAACCCACCCTTTCCCCAGCACTCCGTATCAGGCAACCAAACAGGGTAGACAATTAAGCGATTTTATAAGAACCAAGGCCCTTCTCTCAGTTGGAGGAGGCTGCCCACTCTCAGGATAACTGTGCAAGTGTTCGTGTGTGTGCTGGAGGTGTGGAAACAGACTCCACGGATCTTTATGGGGGCACAGGTGTTCCCAGGTTAGGGATGTAGTTTAAACACCTCCACAAACCATAGAGAGGTCATCGCAAATACTTGGTTTTGGAGCCCAAACCACACTTTCCCCCGCACTCCCGCCTAGGCTTTCCATCAGGGAAGACAAGCAAAGGAATTCAATTAGAACCCAGGCGCTGCTGTCAGTTGGAGGAACTTCCGTGCACTCAGAATTCCAGAACACATTCTTAGGTGTGGGAGAGATGTGCAGCCCCACTGCACCCAGATGAATGCAGAAAAAGGTGTTCCGTTTAGGGAGAAGTCCTCTAAGTACTTCCTCAATGGATCAGGGGGCACTCACTGCTACGTGGCCTCCAAGCCCATCCCCCAGCTTTCCCTCATGGCCTGGTCTAAGAGAACACTCAGGGAACAGAAGCTAATGGATACGAATAGAATCCAGGTGCTGCTGTCAGTTTGAGGAACATCCCCACACTCAGAATACCAGAACACATCTTCGTGTGTGTGCTGGATGTAGGGAAACAGTCAAAGCATCTTTCAGGGGGCACATTTATTCCATGGTTGTGGGTTGTAGGTTAAAAACCCACATCCCATGGATAGGCTCTCGCTTATACTTGGTTTAGAGCCCAACCCCCACTTTCCCACACTCTCCAGCCTATTCATGCCATCAGGGAAGACAAGCTAAGGGATTCTTTTAGAACCCAGGCGCTGCTGTCATTTGGAGGAGCCTCCCCACAATCAGGATACCTGAGCACGTCTCCGTGTGTGTGCTGGAGGTGGGGAAACAGATTCCACGCATCTTTATGGGGCACAGGTGTTCCAAGGTTGGGGAAGTAGTTTAAAACCCTCCACTACCCACAGAGATGCACTCGCTAATACTTGGCTTTAGAGCCCATCCCCCACCATCGCTTACTGCTAGGCCTAGGAAAACACTTAGGGAAGACAAGCTAAGGGATTCTATTACAACCCAGGTGCTGCTGTCTGTTGGAGGAACCTCCCCACACTCACAACCCCAGAACACTTCTTCCTGTGTGTGCTGGACGTGGGGAAACATAGCACACGCATTTTTCAGGGGTCACAGTAATTCCCAAGTTGTGGGTTGTAGTTTAAACATCTCCACTACCCATGGAGAGGCACACGCTAATACTTAGTTTTAGATCCCAAATCCCACTTTCAACCACACACTGGCCTAGGCAAACCATCAGGGAAGACAAGCAAAGGGATTCTATTCAAACCAAGACGCTAATGTCAGTTGGAGGAACTACCCCACCCTCAAGATACTGGAACCCAACCTTGTGTGGTGGGGAGATTTGAAGCCCCACTCCACGCAGATGAATGGGTGCTCAGGTGTTTCCCTTTATGGAGAATTCATCTAAATACTTCCTCAGTCCATCATTGACACTCGCTACTATTTGGCCTCAAAGCCCAACCCCCAGGTTTCTCTCAGAGTCAGTCCTAGGGATACACTCAGGGATTACAAGCTAAGGGATTCTATTAGAACCCAGCCGCTTCTGTCACCTGAAATTGCCAGCCCACACTCAGGATAGCAGAAAACTTCTTCATGTGTGTTCTGGTGGTGGGGATACAGAGTCCACGCTTTTTTCAAGGAGCACAGGTATTCCCATGTTGTGGGCTTTTGGTTAATAACCTCCAAATCCCATGGAGAAGCACTCGCTAATACTTGGATTTAGAGCCCAACCCACCCTTTCCCCAGCACTCCGTATCAGGCAACCAAACAGGGTAGACAAGTTAAGCGATTTTATAAGAACCAAGGCCCTGCTCTCAGTTGGAGGAGGCTGCCCACTCTCAGGATAACTGTGCAAGTGTTCGTGTGTGTGCTGGAGGTGTGGAAACAGACTCCACGGATCTTTATGGGGGCACAGGTGTTCCCAGGTTAGGGATGTAGTTTAAACACCTCCACAAACCATAGAGAGGTCATCGCAAATACTTGGTTTTGGAGCCCAAACCACACTTTCCCCCGCACTCCCGCCTAGGCTTTCCATCAGGGAAGACAAGCAAAGGAATTCAATTAGAACCCAGGCGCTGCTGTCAGTTGGAGGAACTTCCCTGCACTCAGAATTCCAGAACACATTCTTAGGTGTGGGAGAGGTGTGCAGCCCCACTGCACCCAGATGAATGGAGGAAAAGGTGTTCCGTTTAGGGAGAAGTCCACTAAGTACTTCCTCAATGGATCAGGGGGCACTCACTGCTACGTGGCCTCCAAGCCCATCCCCCAGCTTTCCCTCATGGCCTGGTCTAAGAGAACACTCAGGGAACAGAAGCTAAGGGATACGAATAGAATCCAGGTGCTGCTGTCAGTTTGAGGAACATCCCCACACTCAGAATACCAGAACACATCTTCGTGTGTGTGCTGGATGTAGGGAAACAGTCAAAGCATCTTTCAGGGGGCACATTTATTCCATGGTTGTGGGTTGTAGGTTAAAAACCCACATCCCATGGATAGGCTCTCGCTTATACTTGGTTTAGAGCCCAACCCCCACTTTCCCCCACTCTCCAGCCTAGGCATGCCATCAGGGAAGACAAGCTAAGGGATTCTTTTAGAACCCAGGCGCTGCTGTCATTTGGAGGAGCCTCCCCACAATCAGGATACCTGAGCACGTCTCCGTGTGTGTGCTGGAGGTGGGGAAACAGATTCCACGCATCTTTATGGGGCACAGGTGTTCCAAGGTTGGGGAAGTAGTTTAATACCCTCCACTACCCACAGAGATGTACTCGCTAATACTTGGCTTTAGAGCCCATCCCCACAATCGCTTACTGCTAGGCCTAGGAAAACACTTAGGGAAGTCAAGCGAAGGGATTCTATTACAACCCAGGTGCTGCTGTCTGTTGGAGGAACCTCCCCACACTCACAACCCCAGAACACTTCTTCCTGTGTGTGCTGGACGTGGGGAAACATAGCACACGCATTTTTCAGGGGTCACAGTAATTCCCAAGTTGTGGGTTGTAGTTTAAACATCTCCACTACCCATGGAGAGGCACACGCTAATACTTAGTTTTAGATCCCAAATCCCACTTTCAACCACACACTGGCCTAGGCAAACCATCAGGGAAGACAAGCAAAGGGATTCTATTCAAACCAAGACGCTGATGTCAGTTGGAGGAACTACCCCACCCTCAGGATACTGGAACCCAACCTTCTGTGGTGGGGAGATTTGAAGCCCCACTCCACGCAGATGAATGGGTGCTCAGGTGTTTCCCTTTATGGAGAATTCATCTAAATACTTCCTCAGTCCATCGGGGACACTCGCTACTATTTGGCCTCAAAGCCCAACCCCCAGGTTTCTCTCAGAGTCAGTCCTAGGGAAACACTCAGGGATTACAAGCTAAGGGATTCTATTAGAACCCAGCCGCTTCTGTCACCTGAAATTGCCAGCCCACACTCAGGATAGCAGAAAACTTCTTCATGTGTGTTCTGGTGGTGGGGATACAGAGTCCACGCTTTTTTCAAGGAGCACAGGTATTCCCATGTTGTGGGCTTTTGGTTAATAACCTCCAAATCCCATGGAGAAGCACTCGCTAATACTTGGATTTAGAGCCCAACCCACCCTTTCCCCAGCACTCCGTATCAGGCAACCAAACAGGGTAGACAAGTTAAGCGATTTTATAAGAACCAAGGCCCTGCTCTCAGTTGGAGGAGGCTGCCCACTCTCAGGATAACTGTGCAAGTGTTCGTGTGTGTGCTGGAGGTGTGGAAACAGACTCCACGGATCTTTATGGGGGCACAGGTGTTCCCAGGTTAGGGATGTAGTTTAAACACCTCCACAAACCATAGAGAGGTCATCGCAAATACTTGGTTTTGGAGCCCAAACCACACTTTCCCCCGCACTCCCGCCTAGGCTTTCCATCAGGGAAGACAAGCAAAGGAATTCAATTAGAACCCAGGCGCTGCTGTCAGTTGGAGGAACTTCCCTGCACTCAGAATTCCAGAACACATTCTTAGGTGTGGGAGAGATGTGCAGCCCCACTGCACCCAGATGAATGGAGGAAAAGGTGTTCCGTTTAGGGAGAAGTCCTCTAAGTACTTCCTCAATGGATCAGGGGGCACTCACTGCTACGTGGCCTCCAAGCCCATCCCCCAGCTTTCCCTCATGGCCTGGTCTAAGAGAACACTCAGGGAACAGAAGCTAAGGGATACGAATAGAATCCAGGTGCTGCTGTCAGTTTGAGGAACATCCCCACACTCAGAATACCAGAACACATCTTCGTGTGTGTGCTGGATGTAGGGAAACAGTCAAAGCATCTTTCAGGGGGCACATTTATTCCATGGTTGTGGGTTGTAGGTTAAAAACCCACATCCCATGGATAGGCTCTCGCTTATACTTGGTTTAGAGCCCAACCCCCACTTTCCCCCACTCTCCAGCCTAGGCATGCCATCAGGGAAGACAAGCTAAGGGATTCTTTTAGAACCCAGGCGCTGCTGTCATTTGGAGGAGCCTCCCCACAATCAGGATACCTGAGCACGTCTCCGTGTGTGTGCTGGAGGTGGGGAAACAGATTCCACGCATCTTTATGGGGCACAGGTGTTCCAAGGTTGGGGAAGTAGTTTAATACCCTCCACTACCCACAGAGATGCACTCGCTAATACTTGGCTTTAGAGCCCATCCCCACCATCACTTACTGCTAGGCCTAGGAAAACACTTAGGGAAGTCAAGCGAAGGGATTCTATTACAACCCAGGTGCTGCTGTCTGTTGGAGGAACCTCCCCACACTCACAACCCCAGAACACTTCTTCCTGTGTGTGCTGGGCGTGGGGAAACATAGCACACGCATTTTTCAGGGGTCACAGTAATTCCCAAGTTGTGGGTTGTAGTTTAAACATCTCCACTACCCATGGAGAGGCACACGCTAATACTTAGTTTTAGATCCCAAATCCCACTTTCAACCACACACTGGCCTAGGCAAACCATCAGGGAAGACAAGCAAAGGGATTCTATTCAAACCAAGACGCTGATGTCAGTTGGAGGAACTACCCCACCCTCAGGATACTGGAACCCAACCTTGTGTGGTGGGGAGATTTGAAGCCCCACTCCACGCAGATGAATGGGTGCTCAGGTGTTTCCCTTTATGGAGAATTCATCTAAATACTTCCTCAGTCCATCGGGGACACTCGCTACTATTTGGCCTCAAAGCCCAACCCCCAGGTTTCTCTCAGAGTCAGTCCTAGGGAAACACTCAGGGATTACAAGCTAAGGGATTCTATTAGAACCCAGCCGCTTCTGTCACCTGAAATTGCCAGCCCACACTCAGGATAGCAGAAAACTTCTTCATGTGTGTTCTGGTGGTGGGGATACAGAGTCCACGCTTTTTTCAAGGAGCACAGGTATTCCCATGTTGTGGGCTTTTGGTTAATAACCTCCAAATCCCATGGAGAAGCACTCGCTAATACTTGGATTTAGAGCCCAACCCACCCTTTCCCCAGCACTCCGTATCAGGCAACCAAACAGGGTAGACAAGTTAAGCGATTTTATAAGAACCAAGGCCCTGCTCTCAGTTGGAGGAGGCTGCCCACTCTCAGGATAACTGTGCAAGTGTTCGTGTGTGTGCTGGAGATGTGGAAACAGACTCCACGGATCTTTATGGGGGCACAGGTGTTCCCAGGTTAGGGATGTAGTTTAAACACCTCCACAAACCATAGAGAGGTCATCGCAAATACTTGGTTTTGGAGCCCAAACCACACTTTCCCCCGCACTCCCGCCTAGGCTTTCCATCAGGGAAGACAAGCAAAGGGATTCAATTAGAACCCAGGCGCTGCTGTCAGTTGGAGGAACTTCCCTGCACTCAGAATTCCAGAACACATTCTTAGGTGTGGGAGAGATGTGCAGCCCCACTGCACCCAGATGAATGCAGGAAAAGGTGTTCCCTTTAGGGAGAAGTCCTCTAAGTACTTCCTCAATGGATCAGGGGGCACTCACTGCTACGTGGCCTCCAAGCCCAACCCCCAGCTTTCCCTCATGGCCTGGCCTAAGAGAACACTCAGGGAACAGAAGCTAAGGGATACTAATTGAATCCAGGTGCTGCTGTCAGTTTGAGGAACTTCCCCACACTCAGAATACAAGACCACATCTTCCTGTGTGTGCTGGATGTAGGGAAACAGTCAAAGCATCTTTCAGGGGGCACATTTATTCCATGGTTGTGGGTTGTAGGTTAAAAACCCACATCCCATGGATAGGCTCTCGTTTATACTTGGTTTAGAGCCCAACCCCCGCTTTCCCCCACTCTCCAGCCTAGACATGCCATCAGGGAAGACAAGCTAAGGGATTCTTTTAGAACCCAGGCGCTGCTGTCATTTGGAGGAGCCTCCCCACAATCAGGATACCTGAGCACGTCTCCGTGTGTGTGCTGGAGGTGGGGAAACAGATTCCACGCATCTTTATGGGGCACAGGTTTTCCAAGGTTGGGGAAGTAGTTTAAAACCCTCCACTACCCACAGAGATGCACTCGCTAATACTTGGCTTTAGAGCCCATCCCCCACCATCGCTTAATACTAGGCCTAGGAAAACACTTAGGGAAGGCAAGCGAAGGGATTGTATTACAACCCAGGTGCTGCTGTCTGTTGGAGGAACCTCCCCACACTCACAACCCCAGAACACTTCTTCCTGTGTGTGCTGGACGTGGGGAAACATAGCACACGCATTTTTCAGGGGTCACAGTAATTCCCAAGTTGTGGGTTGTAGTTTAAACATCTCCACTACCCATGGAGAGGCACACGCTAATACTTAGTTTTAGATCCCAAATCCCACTTTCAACCACACACTGGCCTAGGCAAACCATCAGGGAAGACAAGCAAAGGGATTCTATTCAAACCAAGACGCTGATGTCAGTTGGAGGAACTACCCCACCCTCAGGATACTGGAACCCAACCTTGTGTGGTGGGGAGATTTGAAGCCCCACTCCACGCAGATGAATGGGTGCTCAGGTGTTTCCCTTTATGGAGAATTCATCTAAATACTTCCTCAGTCCATCGGGGACACTCGCTACTATTTGGCCTCAAAGCCCAACCCCCAGGTTTCTCTCAGAGTCAGTCCTAGGGAAACACTCAGGGATTACAAGCTAAGGGATTCTATTAGAACCCAGCCGCTTCTGTCACCTGAAATTGCCAGCCCACACTCAGGAGAGCAGAAAATTTCTTCATGTGTGTTCTGGTGGTGGGGATACAGAGTCCACGCTTTTTTCAAGGAGCACAGGTATTCCCATGTTGTGGGCTTTTGGTTAATAACCTCCAAATCCCATGGAGAAGCACTCGCTAATACTTGGATTTAGAGCCCAACCCACCCTTTCCCCAGCACTCCGTATCAGGCAACCAAACAGGGTAGACAAGTTAAGCGATTTTATAAGAACCAAGGCCCTGCTCTCAGTTGGAGGAGGCTGCCCACTCTCAGGATAACTGTGCAAGTGTTCGTGTGTGTGCTGGAGGTGTGGAAACAGACTCCACGGATCTTTATGGGGGCACAGGTGTTCCCAGGTTAGGGATGTAGTTTAAACACCTCCACAAACCATAGAGAGGTCATCGCAAATACTTGGTTTTGGAGCCCAAACCACACTTTCCCCCGCACTCCCGTCTAGGCTTTCCATCAGGGAAGACAAGCAAAGGAATTCAATTAGCACCCAGGTGCTGCTGTCAGTTGGAGGAACTTCCCTGCACTCAGAATTCCAGAACACATTCTTAGGTGTGGGAGAGATGTGCAGCCCCACTGCACCCAGATGAATGCAGAAAAAGGTGTTCCGTTTAGGGAGAAGTCCTCTAAGTACTTCCTCAATGGATCAGGGGGCACTCACTGCTACGTGGCCTCCAAGCCCAACCCCCAGCTTTCCCTCATGGCCTGGTCTAAGAGAACACTCAGGGAACAGAAGCTAAGGGATACGAATAGAATCCAGGTGCTGCTGTCAGTTTGAGGAACATCCCCACACTCAGAATACCAGAACACATCTTCGTGTGTGTGCTGGATGTAGGGAAACAGTCAAAGCATCTTTCAGGGGGCACATTTATTCCATGGTTGTGGGTTGTAGGTTAAAAACCCACATCCCATGGATAGGCTCTCGCTTATACTTGTTTTAGAGCCCAACCCCCACTTTCCCCCACTCTCCAGCCTAGGCATGCCATCAGGGAAGACAAGCTAAGGGATTCTTTTAGAACCCAGGCGCTGCTGTCATTTGGAGGAGCCTCCCCACAATCAGGATACCTGAGCACGTCTCCGTGTGTGTGCTGGAGGTGGGGAAACAGATTCCACGCATCTTTATGGGGCACAGGTGTTCCAAGGTTGGGGAAGTAGTTTAAAACCCTCCACTACCCACAGAGATGCACTCGCTAATACTTGGCTTTAGAGCCCATCCCCCACCATCGCTTACTGCTAGGCCTAGGAAAACACTTAGGGAAGTCAAGCGAAGGGATTCTATTACAACCCAGGTGCTGCTGTCTGTTGGAGGAACCTCCCCACACTCACAACCCCAGAACACTTCTTCCTGTGTGTGCTGGACGTGGGGAAACATAGCACACGCATTTTTCAGGGGTCACAGTAATTCCCAAGTTGTGGGTTGTAGTTTAAACATCTCCACTACCCATGGAGAGGCACACGCTAATACTTAGTTTTAGATCCCAAATCCCACTTTCAACCACACACTGGCCTAGGCAAACCATCAGGGAAGACAAGCAAAGGGATTCTATTCAAACCAAGACGCTGATGTCAGTTGGAGGAACTACCCCACCCTCAGGATACTGGAACCCAACCTTGTGTGGTGGGGAGATTTGAAGCCCCACTCCACGCAGATGAATGGGTGCTCAGGTGTTTCCCTTTATGGAGAATTCATCTAAATACTTCCTCAGTCCATCGGGGACACTCGCTACTATTTGGCCTCAAAGCCCAACCCCCAGGTTTCTCTCAGAGTCAGTCCTAGGGAAACACTCAGGGATTACAAGCTAAGGGATTCTATTAGAACCCAGCCGCTTCTGTCACCTGAAATTGCCAGCCCACACTCAGGATAGCAGAAAACTTCTTCATGTGTGTTCTGGTGGTGGGGATGCAGAGTCCACGCTTTTTTCAAGGAGCACAGGTATTCCCATGTTGTGGGCTTTTGGTTAATAACCTCCAAATCCCATGGAGAAGCACTCGCTAATACTTGGATTTAGAGCCCAACCCACCCTTTCCCCAGCACTCCGTATCAGGCAACCAAACAGGGTAGACAAGTTAAGCGATTTTATAAGAACCAAGGCCCTGCTCTCAGTTGGAGGAGGCTGCCCACTCTCAGGATAACTGTGCAAGTGTTCGTGTGTGTGCTGGAGGTGTGGAAACAGACTCCACGGATCTTTATGGGGGCACAGGTGTTCCCAGGTTAGGGATGTAGTTTAAACACCTCCACAAACCATAGAGAGGTCATCGCAAATACTTGGTTTTGGAGCCCAAACCACACTTTCCCCCGCACTCCCGCCTAGGCTTTCCATCAGGGAAGACAAGCAAAGGAATTCAATTAGAACCCAGGTGCTGCTGTCAGTTGGAGGAACGTCCCTGCACTCAGAATTCCAGAACACATTCTTAGGTGTGGGAGAGATGTGCAGCCCCACTGCACCCAGATGAATGCAGAAAAAGGTGTTCCGTTTAGGGAGAAGTCCTCTAAGTACTTCCTCAATGGATCAGGGGGCACTCACTGCTACGTGGCCTCCAAGCCCAACCCCCAGCTTTCCCTCATGGCCTGGTCTAAGAGAACACTCAGGGAACAGAAGCTAAGGGATACGAATAGAATCCAGGTGCTGCTGTCAGTTTGAGGAACATCCCCACACTCAGAATACCAGAAAACATCTTCGTGTGTGTGCTGGATGTAGGGAAAGAGTCAAAGCATCTTTCAGGGGGCACATTTATTCCATGGTTGTGGGTTGTAGGTTAAAAACCCACATCCCATGGATAGGCTCTCGCTTATACTTGGTTTAGAGCCCAACCCCCACTTTCCCCCACTCTCCAGCCTAGGCATGCCATCAGGGAAGACAAGCTAAGGGATTCTTTTAGAACCCAGGCGCTGCTGTCATTTGGAGGAGCCTCCCCACAATCAGGATACCTGAGCACGTCTCCGTGTGTGTGCTGGAGGTGGGGAAACAGATTCCACGCATCTTTATGGGGTACAGGTGTCCCAAGGTTGGGGAAGTAGTTTAAAACCCTCCACTACCCACAGAGATGCACTCGCTAATACTTGGCTTTAGAGCCCATCCCCCACCATCGCTTACTGCTAGGCCTAGGAAAACACTTAGGGAAGTCAAGCGAAGGGATTCTATTACAACCCAGGTGCTGCTGTCTGTTGGAGGAACCTCCCCACACTCACAACCCCAGAACACTTCTTCCTGTGTGTGCTGGACGTGGGGAAACATAGCACACGCATTTTTCAGGGGTCACAGTAATTCCCAAGTTGTGGGTTGTAGTTTAAACATCTCCACTACCCATGGAGAGGCACACGCTAATACTTAGTTTTAGATCCCAAATCCCACTTTCAACCACACACTGGCCTAGGCAAACCATCAGGGAAGACAAGCAAAGGGATTCTATTCAAACCAAGACGCTGATGTCAGTTGGAGGAACTACCCCACCCTCAGGATACTGGAACCCAACCTTGTGTGGTGGGGAGATTTGAAGCCCCACTCCACGCAGATGAATGGGTGCTCAGGTGTTTCCCTTTATGGAGAATTCATCTAAATACTTCCTCAGTCCATCGGGGACACTCGCTACTATTTGGCCTCAAAGCCCAACCCCCAGGTTTCTCTCAGAGTCAGTCCTAGGGAAACACTCAGGGATTACAAGCTAAGGGATTCTATTAGAACCCAGCCGCTTCTGTCACCTGAAATTGCCAGCCCACACTCAGGATAGCAGAAAACTTCTTCATGTGTGTTCTGGTGGTGGGGATACAGAGTCCACGCTTTTTTCAAGGAGCACAGGTATTCCCATGTTGTGGGCTTTTGGTTAATAACCTCCAAATCCCATGGAGAAGCACTCACTAATACTTGGATTTAGAGCCCAACCCACCCTTTCCCCAGCACTCCGTATCAGGCAACCAAACAGGGTAGACAAGTTAAGCGATTTTATAAGAACCAAGGCCCTGCTCTCAGTTGGAGGAGGCTGCCCACTCTCAGGATAACTGTGCAACTGTTCGTGTGTGTGCTGGAGGTGTGGAAACAGACTCCACGGATCTTTATGGGGGCACAGGTGTTCCCAGGTTAGGGATGTAGTTTAAACACCTCCACAAACCATAGAGAGGTCATCGCAAATACTTGGTTTTGGAGCCCAAACCACACTTTCCCCCGCACTCCCGTCTAGGCTTTCCATCAGGGAAGACAAGCAAAGGAATTCAATTAGCACCCAGGTGCTGCTGTCAGTTGGAGGAACTTCCCTGCACTCAGAATTCCAGAACACATTCTTAGGTGTGGGAGAGATGTGCAGCCCCACTGCACCCAGATGAATGCAGAAAAAGGTGTTCCGTTTAGGGAGAAGTCCTCTAAGTACTTCCTCAATGGATCAGGGGGCACTCACTGCTACGTGGCCTCCAAGCCCAACCCCCAGCTTTCCCTCATGGCCTGGTCTAAGAGAACACTCAGGGAACAGAAGCTAAGGGATACGAATATAATCCAGGTGCTGCTGTCAGTTTGAGGAACATCCCCACACTCAGAATACAAGAACACATCTTCGTGTGTGTGCTGGATGTAGGGAAACAGTCAAAGCATCTTTCAGGGGGCACATTTATTACATGGTTGTGGGTTGTAGGTTAAAAACCCACATCCCATTGATAGGCTCAGGCTTATACTTGTTTTAGAGCCCAACCCCCACTTTCCCCCACTCTCCAGCATAGGCATGCCATCAGGGAATACAAGCTAAGGGATTCTTTTAGAACCAAGGCGCTGCTGTCATTTGGAGGAGCCTCCCCACAATCAGGATACCTGAGCACGTCTCCGTGTGTGTGCTGGAGGTGGGGAAACAGATTCCACGCATCTTTATGGGGCACAGGTGTTCCAAGGTTGGGGAAGTAGTTTAAAACCCTCCACTACCCACAGAGATGCACTCGCTAATACTTGGCTTTAGAGCCCATCCCCCACCATCGCTTAGTGCTAGGCCTAGGAAAACACTTAGGGAAGTCAAGCTAAGGGATTCTATTACAACCCAGGTGCTGCTGTCTGTTGGAGGAACCTCCCCACACTCACAACCCCAGAACACTTCTTCATGTGTGTGCTGGACGTGGGGAAACATAGCACACGCATTTTTCAGGGGTCACAGTAATTCCCAAGTTGTGGGTTGTAGTTTAAACATCTCCTCTACCCATGGAGAGGCACACGCTAATACTTAGTTTTAGATCCCAAATCCCACTTTCAACCACACACTGGCCTAGGCAAACCATCAGGGAAGACAAGCAAAGGGATTCTATTCAAACCAAGACGCTGATGTCAGTTGGAGGAACTACCCCACCCTCAAGATACTGGAACCCAACCTTGTGTGGTGGGGAGATTTGAAGCCCCACTCCACGCAGATGAATGGGTGCTCAGGTGTTTCCCTTTATGGAGAATTCATCTAAATACTTCCTCAGTCCATCGGGGACACTCGCTACTATTTGGCCTCAAAGCCCAACCCCCAGGTTTCTCTCAGAGTCAGTCCTAGGGAAACACTCAGGGATTACAAGCTAAGGGATTCTATTAGAACCCAGCCGCTTCTGTCACCTGAAATTGCCAGCCCACACTCAGGATAGCAGAAAACTTCTTCATGTGTGTTCTGGTGGTGGGGATGCAGAGTCCACGCTTTTTTCAAGGAGCACAGGTATTCCCATGTTGTGGGCTTTTGGTTAATAACCTCCAAATCCCATGGAGAAGCACTCGCTAATACTTGGATTTAGAGCCCAACCCACCCTTTCCCCAGCACTCCGTATCAGGCAACCAAACAGGGTAGACAAGTTAAGCGATTTTATAAGAACCAAGGCCCTGCTCTCAGTTGGAGGAGGCTGCCCACTCTCAGGATAACTGTGCAAGTGTTCGTGTGTGTGCTGGAGGTGTGGAAACAGACTCCACGGATCTTTATGGGGGCACAGGTGTTCCCAGGTTAGGGATGTAGTTTAAACACCTCCACAAACCATAGAGAGGTCATCGCAAATACTTGGTTTTGGAGCCCAAACCACACTTTCCCCCGCACTCCCGCCTAGGCTTTCCATCAGGGAAGACAAGCAAAGGAATTCAATTAGAACCCAGGTGCTGCTGTCAGTTGGAGGAACTTCCCTGCACTCAGAATTCCAGGACACATTCTTAGGTGTGGGAGAGATGTGCAGCCCCACTGCACCCAGATGAATGGAGGAAAAGGTGTTCCGTTTAGGGAGAAGTCCTCTAAGTACTTCCTCAATGGATCAGGGGGCACTCACTGCTACGTGGCCTCCAAGCCCAACCCCCAGCTTTCCCTCATGGCCTGGTCTAAGAGAACACTCAGGGAACAGAAGCTAAGGGATACGAATAGAATCCAGGTGCTGCTGTCAGTTTGAGGAACATCCCCACACTCAGAATACCAGAAAACATCTTCGTGTGTGTGCTGGATGTAGGGAAACAGTCAAAGCATCTTTCAGGGGGCACATTTATTCCATGGTTGTGGGTTGTAGGTTAAAAACCCACATCCCATGGATAGGCTCTCGCTTATACTTGTTTTAGAGCCCAACCCCCACTTTCCCCCACACTCCAGCCTAGGCATGCCATCAGGGAAGACAAGCTAAGGGATTCTTTTAGAACCCAGGCGCTGCTGTCATTTGGAGGAGCCTCCCCACAATCAGGATACCTGAGCACATCTCCGTGTGTGTGCTGGAGGTGGGGAAACAGATTCCACGCATCTTTATGGGGCACAGGTGTTCCAAGTTTGGGGAAGTAGTTTAAAACCCTCCACTACCCACAGAGATGCACTCGCTAATACTTGGCTTTAGAGCCCATCCCCCACCATCGCTTAGTGCTAGGCCTAGGAAAACACTTAGGGAAGTCAAGCTAAGGGATTCTATTACAACCCAGGTGCTGCTGTCTGTTGGAGGAACCTCCCCACACTCACAACCCCAGAACACTTCTTCCTGTGTGTGCTGGACGTGGGGAAACATAGCACACGCATTTTTCAGGGGTCACAGTAATTCCCAAGTTGTGGGTTATAGTTTAAACATCTCCACTACCCATGGAGAGGCACACGCTAATACTTAGTTTTAGATCCCAAATCCCACTTTCAACCACACACTGGCCTAGGCAAACCATCAGGGAAGACAAGCAAAGGGATTCTATTCAAACCAAGACGCTGATGTCAGTTGGAGGAACTACCCCACCCTCAGGATACTGGAACCCAACCTTGTGTGGTGGGGAGATTTGAAGCCCCACTCCACGCAGATGAATGGGTGCTCAGGTGTTTCCCTTTATGGAGAATTCATCTAAATACTTCCTCAGTCCATCATTGACACTCGCTACTATTTGGCCTCAAAGCCCAACCCCCAGGTTTCTCTCGGAGTCAGTCCTGGGGAAACACTCAGGGATTACAAGCTAAGGGATTCTATTAGAACCCAGCCGCTTCTGTCACCTGAAATTGCCAGCCCACACTCAGGATAGCAGAAAACTTCTTCATGTGTGTTCTGGTGGTGGGGATACAGAGTCCACGCTTTTTTCAAGGAGCACAGGTATTCCCATGTTGTGGGCTTTTGGTTAATAACCTCCAAATCCCATGGAGAAGCACTCGCTAATACTTGGATTTAGAGCCCAACCCACCCTTTCCCCAGCACTCCGTATCAGGCAACCAAACAGGGTAGACAAGTTAAGCGATTTTATAAGAACCAAGGCCCTGCTCTCAGTTGGAGGAGGCTGCCCACTCTCAGGATAACTGTGCAAGTGTTCGTGTGTGTGCTGGAGGTGTGGAAACAGACTCCACGGATCTTTATGGGGGCACAGGTGTTCCCAGGTTAGGGATGTAGTTTAAACACCTCCACAAACCATAGAGAGGTCATCGCAAATACTTGGTTTTGGAGCCCAAACCACACTTTCCCCCGCACTCCCGCCTAGGCTTTCCATCAGGGAAGACAAGCAAAGGAATTCAATTAGAACCCAGGCGCTGCTGTCAGTTGGAGGAACTTCCCTGCACTCAGAATTCCAGAACACATTCTTAGGTGTGGGAGAGGTGTGCAGCCCCACTGCACCCAGATGAATGGAGGAAAAGGTGTTCCGTTTAGGGAGAAGTCCTCTAAGTACTTCCTCAATGGATCAGGGGGCACTCACTGCTACGTGGCCTCCAAGCCCATCCCCCAGCTTTCCCTCATGGCCTGGTCTAAGAGAACACTCAGGGAACAGAAGCTAAGGGATACGAATAGAATCCAGGTGCTGCTGTCAGTTTGAGGAACATCCCCACACTCAGAATACCAGAACACATCTTCGTGTGTGTGCTGGATGTAGGGAAACAGTCAAAGCATCTTTCAGGGGGCACATTTATTCCATGGTTGTGGGTTGTAGGTTAAAAACCCACATCCCATGGATAGGCTCTCGCTTATACTTGGTTTAGAGCCCAACCCCCACTTTCCCCCACTCTCCAGCCTAGGCATGCCATCAGGGAAGACAAGCTAAGGGATTCTTTTAGAACCCAGGCGCTGCTGTCATTTGGAGGAGCCTCCCCACAATCAGGATACCTGAGCACGTCTCCGTGTGTGTGCTGGAGGTGGGGAAACAGATTCCACGCATCTTTATGGGGCACAGGTGTCCCAAGGTTGGGGAAGTAGTTTAAAACCCTCCACTACCCACAGAGATGCACTCGCTAATACTTGGCTTTAGAGCCCATCCCCCACCATCGCTTACTGCTAGGCCTAGGAAAACACTTAGGGAAGTCAAGCGAAGGGATTCTATTACAACCCAGGTGCTGCTGTCTGTTGGAGGAACCTCCCCACACTCACAACCCCAGAACACTTCTTCCTGTGTGTGCTGGACGTGGGGAAACATAGCACACGCATTTTTCAGGGGTCACAGTAATTCCCAAGTTGTGGGTTGTAGTTTAAACATCTCCACTACCCATGGAGAGGCACACGCTAATACTTAGTTTTAGATCCCAAATCCCACTTTCAACCACACACTGGCCTAGGCAAACCATCAGGGAAGACAAGCAAAGGGATTCTATACAAACCAAGACGCTGATGTCAGTTGGAGGAACTACCCCACCCTCAGGATACTGGAACCCAACCTTGTGTGGTGGGGAGATTTGAAGCCCCACTCCACGCAGATGAATGGGTGCTCAGGTGTTTCCCTTTATGGAGAATTCATCTAAATACTTCCTCAGTCCATCGAGGACACTCGCTACTATTTGGCCTCAAAGCCCAACCCCCAGGTTTCTCTCAGAGTCAGTCCTAGGGAAACACTCAGGGATTACAAGCTAAGGGATTCTATTAGAACCCAGCCGCTTCTGTCACCTGAAATTGCCAGCCCACACTCAGGATAGCAGAAAACTTCTTCATGTGTGTTCTGGTGGTGGGGATACAGAGTCCACGCTTTTTTCAAGGAGCACAGGTATTCCCATGTTGTGGGCTTTTGGTTAATAACCTCCAAATCCCATGGAGAAGCACTCACTAATACTTGGATTTAGAGCCCAACCCACCCTTTCCCCAGCACTCCGTATCAGGCAACCAAACAGGGTAGACAAGTTAAGCGATTTTATAAGAACCAAGGCCCTGCTCTCAGTTGGAGGAGGCTGCCCACTCTCAGGATAACTGTGCAAGTGTTCGTGTGTGTGCTGGAGGTGTGGAAACAGACTCCACGGATCTTTATGGGGGCACAGGTGTTCCCAGGTTAGGGATGTAGTTTAAACACCTCCACAAACCATAGAGAGGTCATCGCAAATACTTGTTTTTGGAGCCCAAACCACACTTTCCCCCGCACTCCCGTCTAGGCTTTCCATCAGGGAAGACAAGCAAAGAATTCAATTAGCACCCAGGTGCTGCTGTCAGTTGGAGGAACTTCCCTGCACTCAGAATTCCAGAACACATTCTTAGGTGTGGGAGAGATGTGCAGCCCCACTGCACCCAGATGAATGGAGGAAAAGGTGTTCCGTTTAGGGAGAAGTCCTCTAAGTACTTCCTCAATGGATCAGGGGGCACTCACTGCTACGTGGCCTCCAAGCCCAACCCCCAGCTTTCCCTCATGGCCTGGTCTAAGAGAACACTCAGGGAACAGAAGCTAAGGGATACGAATAGAATCCAGGTGCTGCTGTCAGTTTGAGGAACATCCCCACACTCAGAATACCAGAACACATCTTCGTGTGTGTGCTGGATGTAGGGAAACAGTCAAAGCATCTTTCAGGGGGCACATTTATTCCATGGTTGTGGGTTGTAGGTTAAAAACCCACATCCCATTGATAGGCTCTGGCTTATACTTGTTTTAGAGCCCAACCCCCACTTTCCCCCACTCTCCAGCCTAGGCATGCCATCAGGGAAGACAAGCTAAGGGATTCTTTTAGAACCAAGGCGCTGCTGTCATTTGGAGGAGCCTCCCCACAATCAGGATACCTGAGCACGTCTCCGTGTGTGTGCTGGAGGTGGGGAAACAGATTCCACGCATCTTTATGGGGCACAGGTGTTCCAAGGTTGGGGAAGTAGTTTAAAACCCTCCACTACCCACAGAGATGCACTCGCTAATACTTGGCTTTAGAGCCCATCCCCCACCATCGCTTAGTGCTAGGCCTAGGAAAACACTTAGGGAAGTCAAGCTAAGGGATTCTATTACAACCCAGGTGCTGCTGTCTGTTGGAGGAACCTCCCCACACTCACAACCCCAGAACACTTCTTCATGTGTGTGCTGGACGTGGGGAAACATAGCACACGCATTTTTCAGGGGTCACAGTAATTCCCAAGTTGTGGGTTGTAGTTTAAACATCTCCTCTACCCATGGAGAGGCACACGCTAATACTTAGTTTTAGATCCCAAATCCCACTTTCAACCACACACTGGCCTAGGCAAACCATCAGGGAAGACAAGCAAAGGGATTCTATTCAAACCAAGACGCTGATGTCAGTTGGAGGAACTACCCCACCCTCAGGATACTGGAACCCAACCTTGTGTGGTGGGGAGATTTGAAGCCCCACTCCACGCAGATGAATGGGTGCTCAGGTGTTTCCCTTTATGGAGAATTCATCTAAATACTTCCTCAGTCCATCATTGACACTCGCTACTATTTGGCCTCAAAGCCCAACCCCCAGGTTTCTCTCAGAGTCACTCCTAGGGATACACTCAGGGATTACAAGCTAAGGGATTCTATTAGAACCCAGCCGCTTCTGTCACCTGAAATTGCCAGCCCACACTCAGGATAGCAGAAAACTTCTTCATGTGTGTTCTGGTGGTGGGGATACAGAGTCCACGCTTTTTTCAAGGAGCACAGGTATTCCCATGTTGTGGGCTTTTGGTTAATAACCTCCAAATCCCATGGAGAAGCACTCGCTAATACTTGGATTTAGAGCCCAACCCACCCTTTCCCCAGCACTCCGTATCAGGCAACCAAACAGGGTAGACAAGTTAAGCGATTTTATAAGAACCAAGGCCCTGCTCTCAGTTGGAGGAGGCTGCCCACTCTCAGGATAACTGTGCAAGTGTTCGTGTGTGTGCTGGAGGTGTGGAAACAGACTCCACGGATCCTTATGGGGGCACAGGTGTTCCCAGGTTAGGGATGTAGTTTAAACACCTCCACAAACCATAGAGAGGTCATCGCCAATACTTGGTTTTGGAGCCCAAACCACACTTTCCCCCGCACTCCCGCCTAGGCTTTCCATCAGGGAAGACAAGCAAAGGAATTCAATTAGAACCCAGGCGCTGCTGTCAGTTGGAGGAACTTCCCTGCACTCAGAATTCCAGAACACATTCTTAGGTGTGGGAGAGATGTGCAGCCCCACTGCACCCAGATGAATGCAGAAAAAGTGTTCCGTTTAGGGAGAAGTCCTCTAAGTACTTCCTCAATGGATCAGGGGCACTCACTGCTACGTGGTCTCCAAGCCCATCCCCCAGCTTTCCCTCATGGCCTGGTCTAAGAGAACACTCAGGGAACAGAAGCTAATGGATACGAATAGAATCCAGGTGCTGCTGTCAGTTTGAGGAACATCCCCACACTCAGAATACCAGAACACATCTCCGTGTGTGTGCTGGATGTAGGGAAACAGTCAAAGCATCTTTCAGGGGGCACATTTATTCCATGGTTGTGGGTTGTAGATTAAAAACCCACATCCCATGGATAGGCTCTCGCTTATACTTGGTTTAGAGCCCAACCCCCACTTTCCCCCACTCTCCAGCCTAGGCATGCCATCAGGGAAGACAAGCTAAGGGATTCTTTTAGAACCCAGGCGCTGCTGTCATTTGGAGGAGCCTCCCCACAATCAGGATACCTGAGCACGTCTCCGTGTGTGTGCTGGAGGTGGGGAAACAGATTCCACGCATCTTTATGGGGCACAGGTGTTCCAAGGTTGGGGAAGTAGTTTAAAACCCTCCACTACCCACAGAGATGCACTCGCTAATACTTGGCTTTAGAGCCCATCCCCCACCATCGCTTACTGCTAGGCCTAGGAAAACACTTAGGGAAGTCAAGCTAAGGGATTCTATTACAACCCAGGTGCTGCTGTCTGTTGGAGGAACCTCCCCACACTCACAACCCCAGAACACTTCTTCCTGTGTGTGCTGGACGTGGGGAAACATAGCACACGCATTTTTCAGGGGTCACAGTAATTCCCAAGTTGTGGGTTATAGTTTAAACATCTCCACTACCCATGGAGAGGCACACGCTAATACTTAGTTTTAGATCCCAAATCCCACTTTCAACCACACACTGGCCTAGGCAAACCATCAGGGAAGACAAGCAAAGGGATTCTATTCAAACCAAGACGCTGATGTCAGTTGGAGGAACTACCCCTCCCTCAAGATACTGGAACACAACCTTGTGTGGTGGGGAGATTTGAAGCCCCACTCCACGCAGATGAATGGGTGCTCAGGTGTTTCCCTTTATGGAGAATTCATCTAAATACTTCCTCAGTCCATCATTGACACTCGCTACTATTTGGCCTCAAAGCCCAACCCCCAGGTTTCTCTCAGAGTCAGTCCTAGGGATACACTCAGGGATTACAAGCTAAGGGATTCTATTAGAACCCAGCCGCTTCTGTCACCTGAAATTGCCAGCCCACACTCAGGATAGCAGAAAACTTCTTCATGTGTGTTCTGGTGGTGGGGATACAGAGTCCACGCTTTTTTCAAGGAGCACAGGTATTCCCATGTTGTGGGCTTTTGGTTAATAACCTCCAAATCCCATGGAGAAGCACTCGCTAATACTTGGATTTAGAGCCCAACCCACCCTTTCCCCAGCACTCCGTATCAGGCAACCAAACAGGGTAGACAAGTTAAGCGATTTTATAAGAACCAAGGCCCTGCTCTCAGTTGGAGGAGGCTGCCCACTCTCAGGATAACTGTGCAAGTGTTCGTGTGTGTGCTGGAGGTGTGGAAACAGACTCCACGGATCTTTATGGGGGCACAGGTGTTCCCAGGTTAGGGATGTAGTTTAAACACCTCCACAAACCATAGAGAGGTCATCGCAAATACTTGGTTTTGGAGCCCAAACCACACTTTCCCCCGCACTCCCGCCTAGGCTTTCCATCAGGGAAGACAAGCAAAGGAATTCAATTAGAACCCAGGCGCTGCTGTCAGTTGGAGGAACTTCCCTGCACTCAGAATTCCAGAACACATTCTTAGGTGTGGGAGAGATGTGCAGCCCCACTGCACCCAGATGAATGCAGAAAAAGGTGTTCCGTATAGGGAGAAGTCCTCTAAGTACTTCCTCAATGGATCAGGGGGCACTCACTGCTACGTGGCCTCCAAGCCCAACCCCCAGCTTTCCCTCCTGGCCTGGTCTAAGAGAACACTCAGGGAACAGAAGCTAAGGGATACTAATAGAATCCAGGTGCTGCTGTCAGTTTGAGGAACATCCCCACACTCTGAATACCAGAAAACATCTTCGTGTGTGTGCTGGATGTAGGGAAACAGTCAAAGCATCTTTCAGGGGGCACATTTATTCCATGGTTGTGGGTTGTAGGTTAAAAACCCACATCCCATTGATAGGCTCTAGCTTATACTTGTTTTAGAGCCCAACCCCCACTTTCCCCCACTCTCCAGCCTAGGCATGCCATCAGGGAAGACAAGCTAAGGGATTCTTTTAGAACCCAGGCGCTGCTGTCATTTGGAGGAGCCTCCCCACAATCAGGATACCTGAGCACGTCTCCGTGTGTGTGCTGGAGGTGGGGAAACAGATTCCACGCATCTTTATGGGGCACAGGTGTTCCAAGGTTGGGGAAGTAGTTTAAAACCCTCCACTACCCACAGAGATGCACTCGCTAATACTTGGCTTTAGAGCCCATCCCCCACCATCGCTTAGTGCTAGGCCTAGGAAAACACTTAGGGAAGTCAAGCGAAGGGATTCTATTACAACCCAGGTGCTGCTGTCTGTTGGAGGAACCTCCCCAAACTCACAACCCCAGAACACTTCTTCCTGTGTGTGCTGGACGTGGGGAAACATAGCACACGCATTTTTCAGGGGTCACAGTAATTCCCAAGTTGTGGGTTATAGTTTAAACATCTCCACTACCCATGGAGAGGCACACGCTAATACTTAGTTTTAGATCCCAAATCCCACTTTCAACCACACACTGGCCTAGGCAAAGCATCAGGGAAGACAAGCAAAGGGATTCTATTCAAACCAAGACGCTGATGTCAGTTGGAGGAACTACCCCACCCTCAGGATACTGGAACCCAACCTTGTGTGGTGGGGAGATTTGAAACCCCACTCCACGCAGATGAATGGGTGCTCAGGTGTTTCCCTTTATGGAGAATTCATCTAAATACTTCCTCAGTCCATCATTGACACTCGCTACTATTTGGCCTCAAAGCCCAACCCCCAGGTTTCTCTCAGAGTCACTCCTAGGGATACACTCAGGGATTACAAGCTAAGGGATTCTATTAGAACCCAGCCGCTTCTGTCACCTGAAATTGCCAGCCCACACTCAGGATAGCAGAAAACTTCTTCATGTGTGTTCTGGTGGTGGGGATACAGAGTCCACGCTTTTTTCAAGGAGCACAGGTATTCCCATGTTGTGGGCTTTTGGTTAATAACCTCCAAATCCCATGGAGAAGCACTCGCTAATACTTGGATTTAGAGCCCAACCCACCCTTTCCCCAGCACTCCGTATCAGGCAACCAAACAGGGTAGACAAGTTAAGCGATTTTATAAGAACCAAGGCCCTGCTCTCAGTTGGAGGAGGCTGCCCACTCTCAGGATAACTGTGCAAGTGTTCGTGTGTGTGCTGGAGGTGTGGAAACAGACTCCACGGATCCTTATGGGGGCACAGGTGTTCCCAGGTTAGGGATGTAGTTTAAACACCTCCACAAACCATAGAGAGGTCATCGCCAATACTTGGTTTTGGAGCCCAAACCACACTTTCCCCCGCACTCCCGCCTAGGCTTTCCATCAGGGAAGACAAGCAAAGGAATTCAATTAGAACCCAGGCGCTGCTGTCAGTTGGAGGAACTTCCCTGCACTCAGAATTCCAGAACACATTCTTAGGTGTGGGAGAGATGTGCAGCCCCACTGCACCCAGATGAATGCAGAAAAAGTGTTCCGTTTAGGGAGAAGTCCTCTAAGTACTTCCTCAATGGATCAGGGGCACTCACTGCTACGTGGTCTCCAAGCCCATCCCCCAGCTTTCCCTCATGGCCTGGTCTAAGAGAACACTCAGGGAACAGAAGCTAATGGATACGAATAGAATCCAGGTGCTGCTGTCACTTTGAGGAACATCCCCACACTCAGAATACCAGAACACATCTCCGTGTGTGTGCTGGATGTAGGGAAACAGTCAAAGCATCTTTCAGGGGGCACATTTATTCCATGGTTGTGGGTTGTAGATTAAAAACCCACATCCCATGGATAGGCTCTCGCTTATACTTGGTTTAGAGCCCAACCCCCACTTTCCCCCACTCTCCAGCCTAGGCATGCCATCAGGGAAGACAAGCTAAGGGATTCTTTTAGAACCCAGGCGCTGCTGTCATTTGGAGGAGCCTCCCCACAATCAGGATACCTGAGCACGTCTCCGTGTGTGTGCTGGAGGTGGGGAAACAGATTCCACGCATCTTTATGGGGCACAGGTGTTCCAAGGTTGGGGAAGTAGTTTAAAACCCTCCACTACCCACAGAGATGCACTCGCTAATACTTGGCTTTAGAGCCCATCCCCCACCATCGCTTACTGCTAGGCCTAGGAAAACACTTAGGGAAGTCAAGCTAAGGGATTCTATTACAACCCAGGTGCTGCTGTCTGTTGGAGGAACCTCCCCACACTCACAACCCCAGAACACTTCTTCCTGTGTGTGCTGGACGTGGGGAAACATAGCACACGCATTTTTCAGGGGTCACAGTAATTCCCAAGTTGTGGGTTATAGTTTAAACATCTCCACTACCCATGGAGAGGCACACGCTAATACTTAGTTTTAGATCCCAAATCCCACTTTCAACCACACACTGGCCTAGGCAAACCATCAGGGAAGACAAGCAAAGGGATTCTATTCAAACCAAGACGCTGATGTCAGTTGGAGGAACTACCCCACCCTCAAGATACTGGAACCCAACCTTGTGTGGTGGGGAGATTTGAAGCCCCACTCCACGCAGATGAATGGGTGCTCAGGTGTTTCCCTTTATGGAGAATTCATCTAAATACTTCCTCAGTCCATCATTGACACTCGCTACTATTTGGCCTCAAAGCCCAACCCCCAGGTTTCTCTCAGAGTCAGTCCTAGGGATACACTCAGGGATTACAAGCTAAGGGATTCTATTAGAACCCAGCCGCTTCTGTCACCTGAAATTGCCAGCCCACACTCAGGATAGCAGAAAACTTCTTCATGTGTGTTCTGGTGGTGGGGATACAGAGTCCACGCTTTTTTCAAGGAGCACAGGTATTCCCATGTTGTGGGCTTTTGGTTAATAACCTCCAAATCCCATGGAGAAGCACTCGCTAATACTTGGATTTAGAGCCCAACCCACCCTTTCCCCAGCACTCCGTATCAGGCAACCAAACAGGGTAGACAAGTTAAGCGATTTTATAAGAACCAAGGCCCTGCTCTCAGTTGGAGGAGGCTGCCCACTCTCAGGATAACTGTGCAAGTGTTCGTGTGTGTGCTGGAGGTGTGGAAACAGACTCCACGGATCTTTATGGGGGCACAGGTGTTCCCAGGTTAGGGATGTAGTTTAAACACCTCCACAAACCATAGAGAGGTCATCGCAAATACTTGGTTTTGGAGCCCAAACCACACTTTCCCCCGCACTCCCGCCTAGGCTTTCCATCAGGGAAGACAAGCAAAGGAATTCAATTAGAACCCAGGCGCTGCTGTCAGTTGGAGGAACTTCCCTGCACTCAGAATTCCAGAACACATTCTTAGGTGTGGGAGAGATGTGCAGCCCCACTGCACCCAGATGAATGCAGAAAAAGGTGTTCCGTTTAGGGAGAAGTCCTCTAAGTACTTCCTCAATGGATCAGGGGGCACTCACTGCTACGTGGCCTCCAAGCCCAACCCCCAGCTTTCCCTCCTGGCCTGGTCTAAGAGAACACTCAGGGAACAGAAGCTAAGGGATACTAATAGAATCCAGGTGCTGCTGTCAGTTTGAGGAACATCCCCACACTCTGAATACCAGAAAACATCTTCGTGTGTGTGCTGGATGTAGGGAAACAGTCAAAGCATCTTTCAGGGGGCACATTTATTCCATGGTTGTGGGTTGTAGGTTAAAAACCCACATCCCATTGATAGGCTCTAGCTTATACTTGTTTTAGAGCCCAACCCCCACTTTCCCCCACTCTCCAGCCTAGGCATGCCATCAGGGAAGACAAGCTAAGGGATTCTTTTAGAACCCAGGCGCTGCTGTCATTTGGAGGAGCCTCCCCACAATCAGGATACCTGAGCACGTCTCCGTGTGTGTGCTGGAGGTGGGGAAACAGATTCCACGCATCTTTATGGGGCACAGGTGTTCCAAGGTTGGGGAAGTAGTTTAAAACCCTCCACTACCCACAGAGATGCACTCGCTAATACTTGGCTTTAGAGCCCATCCCCCACCATCGCTTAGTGCTAGGCCTAGGAAAACACTTAGGGAAGTCAAGCTAAGGGATTCTATTACAACCCAGGTGCTGCTGTCTGTTGGAGGAACCTCCCCAAACTCACAACCCCAGAACACTTCTTCCTGTGTGTGCTGGACGTGGGGAAACATAGCACACGCATTTTTCAGGGGTCACAGTAATTCCCAAGTTGTGGGTTATAGTTTAAACATCTCCACTACCCATGGAGAGGCACACGCTAATACTTAGTTTTAGATCCCAAATCCCACTTTCAACCACACACTGGCCTAGGCAAAGCATCAGGGAAGACAAGCAAAGGGATTCTATTCAAACCAAGACGCTGATGTCAGTTGGAGGAACTACCCCACCCTCAGGATACTGGAACCCAACCTTGTGTGGTGGGGAGATTTGAAGCCCCACTCCACGCAGATGAATGGGTGCTCAGGTGTTTCCCTTTATGGAGAATTCATCTAAATACTTCCTCAGTCCATCGGGGACACTCGCTACTATTTGGCCTCAAAGCCCAACCCCCAGGTTTCTCTCAGAGTCAGTCCTAGGGAAACACTCAGGGATTACAAGCTAAGGGATTCTATTAGAACCCAGCCGCTTCTGTCACCTGAAATTGCCAGCCCACACTCAGGATAGCAGAAAACTTCTTCATGTGTGTTCTGGTGGTGGGGATACAGAGTCCACGCTTTTTTCAAGGAGCACAGGTATTCCCATGTTGTGGGCTTTTGGTTAATAACCTCCAAATCCCATGGAGAAGCACTCGCTAATACTTGGATTTAGAGCCCAACCCACCCTTTCCCCAGCACTCCGTATCAGGCAACCAAACAGGGTAGACAAGTTAAGCGATTTTATAAGAACCAAGGCCCTGCTCTCAGTTGGAGGAGGCTGCCCACTCTCAGGATAACTGTGCAAGTGTTCGTGTGTGTGCTGGAGGTGTGGAAACAGACTCCACGGATCTTTATGGGGGCACAGGTGTTCCCAGGTTAGGGATGTAGTTTAAACAACTCCACAAACCATAGAGAGGTCATCGCAAATACTTGGTTTTGGAGCCCAAACCACACTTTCCCCCGCACTCCCGCCTAGGCTTTCCATCAGGGAAGACAAGCAAAGGAATTCAATTAGAACCCAGGCGCTGCTGTCAGTTGGAGGAACTTCCCTGCACTCAGAATTCCAGAACACATTCTTAGGTGTGGGAGAGATGTGCAGCCCCACTGCACCCAGATGAATGCAGAAAAAGGTGTTCCGATTAGGGAGAAGTCCTCTAAGTACTTCCTCAATGGATCAGGGGGCACTCACTGCTACGTGGCCTCCAAGCCCAACCCCCAGCTTTCCCTCATGGCCTGGTCTAAGAGAACACTCAGGGAACAGAAGCTAATGGATACGAATAGAATCCAGGTGCTGCTGTCAGTTTGAGGAACATCCCCACACTCAGAATACCAGAACACATCTTCGTGTGTGTGCTGGATGTAGGGAATCAGTCAAAGCATCTTTCAGGGGGCACATTTATTCCATGGTTGTGGGTTGTAGGTTAAAAACCCACATCCCATGGATAGGCTCTCGCTTATACTTGGTTTAGAGCCCAACCCCCACTTTCCCCCACTCTCCAGCCTCGGCATGCCATCAGGGAAGACAAGCTAGGGGATTCTTTTAGAACCCAGGCGCTGCTGTCATTTGGAGGAGCCTCCCCACAATCAGGATACCTGAGCACGTCTCCGTGTGTGTGCTGGAGGTGGGGAAACAGATTCCACGCATCTTTATGGGGCACAGGTGTTCCAAGGTTGGGGAAGTAGTTTAAAACCCTCCACTACCCACAGAGATGCACTCGCTAATACTTGGCTTTAGAGCCCATCCCCCACCATCGCTTACTGCTAGGCCTAGGAAAACACTTAGGGAAGTCAAGCGAAGGGATTCTATTACAACCCAGGTGCTGCTGTCTGTTGGAGGAACCTCCCCACACTCACAACCCCAGAACACTTCTTCCTGTGTGTGCTGGACGTGGGGAAACATAGCACACGCATTTTTCAGGGGTCACAGTAATTCCCAAGTTGTGGGTTATAGTTTAAACATCTCCACTACCCATGGAGAGGCACACGCTAATACTTAGTTTTAGATCCCAAATCCCACTTTCAACCACACACTGGCCTAGGCAAACCATCAGGAAAGTCAAGCAAAGGGATTCTATTCAAACCAAGACGCTGATGTCAGTTGAAGGAACTACCCCACCCTCAGGATACTGGAACCCAACCTTGTGTGGTGGGGAGATTTGAAGCCCCACTCCACGCAGATGAATGGGTGCTCAGGTGTTTCCCTTTATGGAGAATTCATCTAAATACTTCCTCAGTCCATCGGGGACACTCGCTACTATTTGGCCTCAAAACCCAACCCCCAGGTTTCTCTCAGAGTCAGTCCTAGGGATACACTCAGGGATTACAAGCTAAGGGATTCTATTAGAACCCAGCCGCTTCTGTCACCTGAAATTGCCAGCCCACACTCAGGATAGCAGAAAACTTCTTCATGTGTGTTCTGGTGGTGGGGATACAGAGTCCACGCTTTTTTCAAGGAGCACAGGTATTCCCATGTTGTGGGCTTTTGGTTAATAACCTCCAAATCCCATGGAGAAGCACTCGCTAATACTTGGATTTAGAGCCCAACCCACCCTTTCCCCAGCACTCCGTATCAGGCAACCAAACAGGGTAGACAAGTTAAGCGATTTTATAAGAACCAAGGCCCTGCTCTCAGTTGGAGGAGGCTGCCCACTCTCAGGATAACTGTGCAAGTGTTCGTGTGTGTGCTGGAGGTGTGGAAACAGACTCCACGGATCTTTATGGGGGCACAGGTGTTCCCAGGTTAGGGATGTAGTTTAAACACCTCCACAAACCATAGAGAGGTCATCGCCAATACTTGGTTTTGGAGCCCAAACCACACTTTCCCCCGCACTCCCGCCTAGGCTTTCCATCAGGGAAGACAAGCAAAGGAATTCAATTAGAACCCAGGCGCTGCTGTCAGTTGGAGGAACTTCCCTGCACTCAGAATTCCAGAACACATTCTTAGGTGTGGGAGAGGTGTGCAGCCCCACTGCACCCAGATGAATGGAGGAAAAGGTGTTCCGTTTAGGGAGAAGTCCTCTAAGTACTTCCTCAATGGATCAGGGGGCACTCACTGCTACGTGGCCTCCAAGCCCATCCCCCAGCTTTCCCTCATGGCCTGGTCTAAGAGAACACTCAGGGAACAGAAGCTAAGGGATACGAATAGAATCCAGGTGCTGCTGTCAGTTTGAGGAACATCCCCACACTCAGAATACCAGAACACATCTTCGTGTGTGTGCTGGATGTAGGGAAACAGTCAAAGCATCTTTCAGGGGGCACATTTATTCCATGGTTGTGGGTTGTAGGTTAAAAACCCACATCCCATGGATAGGCTCTCGCTTATACTTGGTTTAGAGCCCAACCCCCACTTTCCCCCACTCTCCAGCCTAGGCATGCCATCAGGGAAGACAAGCTAAGGGATTCTTTTAGAACCCAGGCGCTGCTGTCATTTGGAGGAGCCTCCCCACAATCAGGATACCTGAGCACGTCTCCGTGTGTGTGCTGGAGGTGGGGAAACAGATTCCACGCATCTTTATGGGGCACAGGTGTTCCAAGGTTGGGGAAGTAGTTTAAAACCCTCCACTACCCACAGAGATGCACTCGCTAATACTTGGCTTTAGAGCCCATCCCCCACCATCGCTTACTGCTAGGCCTAGGAAAACACTTAGGGAAGTCAAGCGAAGGGATTCTATTACAACCCAGGTGCTGCTGTCTGTTGGAGGAACCTCCCCACACTCACAACCCCAGAACACTTCTTCCTGTGTGTGCTGGTCGTGGGGAAACATAGCACACGCATTTTTCAGGGGTCACAGTAATTCCCAAGTTGTGGGTTGTAGTTTAAACATCTCCACTACCCATGGAGAGGCACACGCTAATACTTAGTTTTAGATCCCAAATCCCACTTTCAACCACACACTGGCCTAGGCAAACCATCAGGGGAGACAAGCAAAGGGATTCTATTCAAACCAAGACGCTGATGTCAGTTGGAGGAACTACCCCACCCTCAGGATACTGGAACCCAACCTTGTGTGGTGGGGAGATTTGAAGCCCCACTCCACGCAGATGAATGGGTGCTCAGGTGTTTCCCTTTATGGAGAATTCATCTAAATACTTCCTCAGTCCATCGGGGACACTCGCTACTATTTGGCCTCAAAGCCCAACCCCGAGGTTTCTCTCAGAGTCAGTCCTAGGGAAACACTCAGGGATTACAAGCTAAGGGATTCTATTAGAACCCAGCCGCTTCTGTCACCTGAAATTGCCAGCCCACACTCAGGATAGCAGAAAACTTCTTCATGTGTGTTCTGGTGGTGGGGATACAGAGTCCACGCTTTTTTCAAGGAGCACAGGTATTCCCATGTTGTGGGCTTTTGGTTAATAACCTCCAAATCCCATGGAGAAGCACTCGCTAATACTTGGATTTAGAGCCCAACCCACCCTATCCCCAGCACTCCGTATCAGGCAACCAAACAGGGTAGACAAGTTAAGCGATTTTATAAGAACCAAGGCCCTGCTCTCAGTTGGAGGAGGCTGCCCACTCTCAGGATAACTGTGCAAGTGTTCGTGTGTGTGCTGGAGGTGTGGAAACAGACTCCACGGATCTTTATGGGGGCACAGGTGTTCCCAGGTTAGGGATGTAGTTTAAACACCTCCACAAACCATAGAGAGGTCATCGCAAATACTTGGTTTTGGAGCCCAAACCACACTTTCCCCCGCACTCCCGCCTAGGCTTTCCATCAGGGAAGACAAGCAAAGGAATTCAATTAGAACCCAGGCGCTGCTGTCAGTTGGAGGAACTTCCCTGCACTCAGAATTCCAGAACACATTCTTAGGTGTGGGAGAGGTGTGCAGCCCCACTGCACCCAGATGAATGCAGAAAAAGGTGTTCCGTTTAGGGAGAAGTCCTCTAAGTACTTCCTCAATGGATCAGGGGGCACTCACTGCTACGTGGCCTCCAAGCCCATCCCCCAGCTTTCCCTCATGGCCTGGTCTAAGAGAACACTCAGGGAACAGAAGCTAAAGGATACGAATAGAATCCAGGTGCTGCTGTCAGTTTGAGGAACATCCCCACACTCAGAATACCAGAACACATCTTCGTGTGTGTGCTGGATGTAGGGAAACAGTCAAAGCATCATTCAGGGGGCACATTTATTCCATGGTTGTGGGTTGTAGGTTAAAAACCCACATCCCATGGATAGGCTCTCGCTTATACTTGGTTTAGAGCCCAACCCCCACTTTCCCCCACTCTCCAGCCTAGGCATGCCATCAGGGAAGACAAGCTAAGGGATTCTTTTAGAACCCAGGCGCTGCTGTCATTTGGAGGAGCCTCCCCACAATCAGGATACCTGAGCACGTCTCCGTGTGTGTGCTGGAGGTGGGGAAACAGATTCCACGCATCTTTATGGGGCACAGGTGTTCCAAGCTTGGGAAGTAGTTTAATAACCTCCACTACCAACAGAGATGCACTCGCTAATACTTGGCTTTAGAGCCCATCCCCCACCATCGCTTACTGCTAGGCCTAGGAAAACACTTAGGGAAGTCAAGCGAAGGGATTCTATTACAACCCAGGTGCTGCTGTCTGTTGGAGGAACCTCCCCACACTCACAACCCCAGAACACTTCTTCCTGTGTGTGCTGGACGTGGGGAAACATAGCACACGCATTTTTCAGGGATCACAGTAATTCCCAAGTTGTGGGTTGTAGTTTAAACATCTCCACTACCCATGGAGAGGCACACGCTAATACTTAGTTTTAGATCCCAAATCCCACTTTCAACCACACACTGGCCTAGGCAAACCATCAGGGAAGACAAGCAAAGGGATTCTATTCAAACCAAGACGCTGATGTCAGTTGGAGGAACTACCCCACCCTCAGGATACTGGAACCCAACCTTGTGTGGTGGGGAGATTTGAAGCCCCACTCCACGCAGATGAATGGGTGCTCAGGTGTTTCCCTTTATGGAGAATTCATCTAAATACTTCCTCAGTCCATCGGGGACACTCGCTACTATTTGGCCTCAAAGCCCAACCCCCAGGTTTCTCTCAGAGTCAGTCCTAGGGAAACACTCAGGGATTACAAGCTAAGGGATTCTATTAGAACCCAGCCGCTTCTGTCACCTGAAATTGCCAGCCCACACTCAGGATAGCAGAAAACTTCTTCATGTGTGTTCTGGTGGTGGGGATACAGAGTCCACGCTTTTTTCAAGGAGCACAGGTATTCCCATGTTGTGGGCTTTTGGTTAATAACCTCCAAATCCCATGGAGAAGCACTCGCTTATACTTGGATTTAGAGCCCAACCCACCCTTTCCCCAGCACTCCGTATCAGGCAACCAAACAGGGTAGACAAGTTAAGCGATTTTATAAGAACCAAGGCCCTGCTCTCAGTTGGAGGAGGCTGCCCACTCTCAGGATAACTGTGCAAGTGTTCGTGTGTGTGCTGGAGGTGTGGAAACAGACTCCACGGATCTTTATGGGGGCACAGGTGTTCCCAGGTTAGGGATGTAGTTTAAACACCTCCACAAACCATAGAGAGGTCATCGCAAATACTTGGTTTTGGAGCCCAAACCACACTTTCCCCCGCACTCCCGCCTAGGCTTTCCATCAGGGAAGACAAGCAAAGGGATTCAATTAGAACCCAGGCGCTGCTGTCAGTTGGAGGAACTTCCCTGCACTCAGAATTCCAGAACACATTCTTAGGTGTGGGAGAGATGTGCAGCCCCACTGCACCCAGATGAATGCAGAAAAAGGTGTTCCGTTTATGGAGAAGTCCTCTAAGTACTTCCTCAATGGATCAGGGGGCACTCACTGCTACGTAGCCTCCAAGCCCAACCCCCAGCTTTCCCTCATGGCCTGGTCTAAGAGAACACTCAGGGAACAGAAGCTAAGGGATACGAATAGTATCCAGGTGCTGCTGTCAGTTTGAGGAACATCCCCACACTCAGAATACCAGAACACATCTTCGTGTGTGTGCTGGATGTAGGGAAACAGTCAAAGCATCTTTCAGGGGGCACATTTATTCCATGGTTGTGGGTTGTAGGTTAAAAACCCACATCCCATGGATAGGCTCTCGCTTATATTTGGTTTAGAGCCCAACCCCCACTTTCCCCCACTCTCCAGCCTAGGCATGCCATCAGGGAAGACAAGCTAAGGGATTCTTTTAGAACCCAGGCGCTGCTGTCATTTGGAGGAGCCTCCCCACAATCAGGATACCTGAGCACGTCTCCGTGTGTGTGCTGGAGGTGGGGAAACAGATTCCACGCATCTTTATGGGGCACAGGTGTTCCAAGGTTGGGGAAGTAGTTTAAAACCCTCCACTACCCACAGAGATGCACTCGCTAATACTTGGCTTTAGAGCCCATCCCCCACCATCGCTTACTGCTAGGCCTAGGAAAACACTTAGGGAAGTCAAGCGAAGGGATTCTATTACAACCCAGGTGCTGCTGTCTGTTGGAGGAACCTCCCCACACTCACAACCCCAGAACACTTCTTCCTGTGTGTGCTGGACGTGGGGAAACATAGCACACGCATTTTTCAGGGGTCACAGTAATTCCCAAGTTGTGGGTTATAGTTTAAACATCTCCACTACCCATGGAGAGGCACACGCTAATACTTAGTTTTAGATCCCAAATCCCACTTTCAACCACACACTGGCCTAGGCAAACCATCAGGGAAGACAAGCAAAGGGATTCTATTCAAACCAAGACGCTGATGTCAGTTGGAGGAACTACCCCACCCTCAGGATACTGGAACCCAACCTTGTGTGGTGGGGAGATTTGAAGCCCCACTCCACGCAGATGAATGGGTGCTCAGGTGTTTCCCTTTATGGAGAATTCATCTAAATACTTCCTCAGTCCATCGGGGACACTCGCTACTATTTGGCCTCAAAGCCCAACCCCCAGGTTTCTCTCAGAGTCAGTCCTAGGGAAACACTCAGGGATTACAAGCTAAGGGATTCTATTAGAACCCAGCCGCTTCTGTCACCTGAAATTGCCAGCCCACACTCAGGATAGCAGAAAACTTCTTCATGTGTGTTCTGGTGGTGGGGATACAGAGTCCACGCTGTTTTCAAGGATCACAGGTATTCCCATGTTGTGGGTTTTTGGTTAATAACCACCAAATCCCATGGAGAAGCACTCGCTAATACTTGGATTTAGAGCCCAACCCACCCTTTCCCCAGCACTCCGTATCAGGCAACCAAACAGGGTAGACAATTAAGCGATTTTATAAGAACCAAGGCCCTTCTCTCAGTTGGAGGAGGCTGCCCACTCTCAGGATAACTGTGCAAGTGTTCGTGTGTGTGCTGGAGGTGTGGAAACAGACTCCACGGATCTTTATGGGGGCACAGGTGTTCCCAGGTTAGGGATGTAGTTTAAACACCTCCACAAACCATAGAGAGGTCATCGCAAATACTTGGTTTTGGAGCCCAAACCACACTTTCCCCCGCACTCCCGCCTAGGCTTTCCATCAGGGAAGACAAGCAAAGGAATTCAATTAGAACCCAGGCGCTGCTGTCAGTTGGAGGAACTTCCGTGCACTCAGAATTCCAGAACACATTCTTAGGTGTGGGAGAGATGTGCAGCCCCACTGCACCCAGATGAATGCAGAAAAAGGTGTTCCGTTTAAGGAGAAGTCCTCTAAGTACTTCCTCAATGGATCAGGGGGCACTCACTGCTACGTGGCCTCCAAGCCCATCCCCCAGCTTTCCCTCATGGCCTGGTCTAAGAGAACACTCAGGGAACAGAAGCTAATGGATACGAATAGAATCCAGGTGCTGCTGTCAGTTTGAGGAACATCCCCACACTCAGAATACCAGAACACATCTTCGTGTGTGTGCTGGATGTAGGGAAACAGTCAAAGCATCTTTCAGGGGGCACATTTATTCCATGGTTGTGGGTTGTAGGTTAAAAACCCACATCCCATGGATAGGCTCTCGCTTATACTTGGTTTAGAGCCCAACCCCCACTTTCCCACACTCTCCAGCCTAGGCATGCCATCAGGGAAGACAAGCTAAGGGATTCTTTTAGAACCCAGGCGCTGCTGTCATTTGGAGGAGCCTCCCCACAATCAGGATACCTGAGCACGTCTCCGTGTGTGTGCTGGAGGTGGGGAAACAGATTCCACGCATCTTTATGGGGCACAGGTGTTCCAAGGTTGGGGAAGTAGTTTAAAACCCTCCACTACCCACACAGATGCACTCGCTAATACTTGGCTTTAGAGCCCATCCCCCACCATCGCTTACTGCTAGGCCTAGGAAAACACTTAGGGAAGTCAAGCGAAGGGATTCTATTACAACCCAGGTGCTGCTCTCTGTTGGAGGAACCTCCCCACACTCACAACCCCAGAACACTTCTTCCTGTGTGTGCTGGACGTGGGGAAACATAGCACACGCATTTTTCAGGGGTCACAGTAATTCCCAAGTTGTGGGTTGTAGTTTAAACATCTCCACTACCCATGGAGAGGCACACGCTAATACTTAGTTTTAGATCCCAAATCCCACTTTCAACCACACACTGGCCTAGGCAAACCATCAGGGAAGACAAGCAAAGGGATTCTATTCAAACCAAGACGCTAATGTCAGTTGGAGGAACTACCCCACCCTCAAGATACTGGAACCCAACCTTGTGTGGTGGGGAGATTTGAAGCCCCACTCCACGCAGATGAATGGGTGCTCAGGTGTTTCCCTTTATGGAGAATTCATCTAAATACTTCCTCAGTCCATCATTGACACTCGCTACTATTTGGCCTCAAAGCCCAACCCCCAGGTTTCTCTCAGAGTCAGTCCTAGGGATACACTCAGGGATTACAAGCTAAGGGATTCTATTAGAACCCAGCCGCTTCTGTCACCTGAAATTGCCAGCCCACACTCAGGATAGCAGAAAACTTCTTCATGTGTGTTCTGGTGGTGGGGATACAGAGTCCACGCTTTTTTCAAGGAGCACAGGTATTCCCATGTTGTGGGCTTTTGGTTAATAACCTCCAAATCCCATGGAGAAGCACTCGCTAATACTTGGATTTAGAGCCCAACCCACCCTTTCCCCAGCACTCCGTATCAGGCAACCAAACAGGGTAGACAAGTTAAGCGATTTTATAAGAACCAAGGCCCTGCTCTCAGTTGGAGGAGGCTGCCCACTCTCAGGATAACTGTGCAAGTGTTCGTGTGTGTGCTGGAGGTGTGGAAACAGACTCCACGGATCTTTATGGGGGCACAGGTGTTCCCAGGTTAGGGATGTAGTTTAAACACCTCCACAAACCATAGAGAGGTCATCGCAAATACTTGGTTTTGGAGCCCAAACCACACTTTCCCCCGCACTCCCGCCTAGGCTTTCCATCAGGGAAGACAAGCAAAGGAATTCAATTAGAACCCAGGCGCTGCTGTCAGTTGGAGGAACTTCCCTGCACTCAGAATTCCAGAACACATTCTTAGGTGTGGGAGAGATGTGCAGCCCCACTGCACCCAGATGAATGGAGGAAAAGGTGTTCCGTTTAGGGAGAAGTCCACTAAGTACTTCCTCAATGGATCAGGGGGCACTCACTGCTACGTGGCCTCCAAGCCCATCCCCCAGCTTTCCCTCATGGCCTGGTCTAAGAGAACACTCAGGGAACAGAAGCTAAGGGATACGAATAGAATCCAGGTGCTGCTGTCAGTTTGAGGAACATCCCCACACTCAGAATACCAGAACACATCTTCGTGTGTGTGCTGGATGTAGGGAAACAGTCAAAGCATCTTTCAGGGGGCACATTTATTCCATGGTTGTGGGTTGTAGGTTAAAAACCCACATCCCATGGATAGGCTCTCGCTTATACTTGGTTTAGAGCCCAACCCCCACTTTCCCCCACTCTCCAGCCTAGGCATGCCATCAGGGAAGACAAGCTAAGGGATTCTTTTAGAACCCAGGCGCTGCTGTCATTTGGAGGAGCCTCCCCACAATCAGGATACCTGAGCACGTCTCCGTGTGTGTGCTGGAGGTGGGGAAACAGATTCCACGCATCTTTATGGGGCACAGGTGTTCCAAGGTTGGGGAAGTAGTTTAATACCCTCCACTACCCACAGAGATGTACTCGCTAATACTTGGCTTTAGAGCCCATCCCCACAATCGCTTACTGCTAGGCCTAGGAAAACACTTAGGGAAGTCAAGCGAAGGGATTCTATTACAACCCAGGTGCTGCTGTCTGTTGGAGGAACCTCCCCACACTCACAACCCCAGAACACTTCTTCCTGTGTGTGCTGGACGTGGGGAAACATAGCACACGCATTTTTCAGGGGTCACAGTAATTCCCAAGTTGTGGGTTGTAGTTTAAACATCTCCACTACCCATGGAGAGGCACACGCTAATACTTAGTTTTAGATCCCAAATCCCAATTTCAACCACACACTGGCCTAGGCAAACCATCAGGGAAGACAAGCAAAGGGATTCTATTCAAACCAAGACGCTGATGTCAGTTGGAGGAACTACCCCACCCTCAGGATACTGGAACCCAACCTTGTGTGGTGGGGAGATTTGAAGCCCCACTCCACGCAGATGAATGGGTGCTCAGGTGTTTCCCTTTATGGAGAATTCATCTAAATACTTCCTCAGTCCATCGGGGACACTCGCTACTATTTGGCCTCAAAGCCCAACCCCCAGGTTTCTCTCAGAGTCAGTCCTAGGGAAACACTCAGGGATTACAAGCTAAGGGATTCTATTAGAACCCAGCCGCTTCTGTCACCTGAAATTGCCAGCCCACACTCAGGATAGCAGAAAACTTCTTCATGTGTGTTCTGGTGGTGGGGATACAGAGTCCACGCTTTTTTCAAGGAGCACAGGTATTCCCATGTTGTGGGCTTTTGGTTAATAACCTCCAAATCCCATGGAGAAGCACTCGCTAATACTTGGATTTAGAGCCCAACCCACCCTTTCCCCAGCACTCCGTATCAGGCAACCAAACAGGGTAGACAAGTTAAGCGATTTTATAAGAACCAAGGCCCTGCTCTCAGTTGGAGGAGGCTGCCCACTCTCAGGATAACTGTGCAAGTGTTCGTGTGTGTGCTGGAGGTGTGGAAACAGACTCCACGGATCTTTATGGGGGCACAGGTGTTCCCAGGTTAGGGATGTAGTTTAAACACCTCCACAAACCATAGAGAGGTCATCGCAAATACTTGGTTTTGGAGCCCAAACCACACTTTCCCCCGCACTCCCGCCTAGGCTTTCCATCAGGGAAGACAAGCAAAGGAATTCAATTAGAACCCAGGCGCTGCTGTCAGTTGGAGGAACTTCCCTGCACTCAGAATTCCAGAACACATTCTTAGGTGTGGGAGAGATGTGCAGCCCCACTGCACCCAGATGAATGGAGGAAAAGGTGTTCCGTTTAGGGAGAAGTCCTCTAAGTACTTCCTCAATGGATCAGGGGGCACTCACTGCTACGTGGCCTCCAAGCCCATCCCCCAGCTTTCCCTCATGGCCTGGTCTAAGAGAACACTCAGGGAACAGAAGCTAAGGGATACGAATAGAATCCAGGTGCTGCTGTCAGTTTGAGGAACATCCCCACACTCAGAATACCAGAACACATCTTCGTGTGTGTGCTGGATGTAGGGAAACAGTCAAAGCATCTTTCAGGGGGCACATTTATTCCATGGTTGTGGGTTGTAGGTTAAAAACCCACATCCCATGGATAGGCTCTCGCTTATACTTGGTTTAGAGCCCAACCCCCACTTTCCCCCACTCTCCAGCCTAGGCATGCCATCAGGGAAGACAAGCTAAGGGATTCTTTTAGAACCCAGGCGCTGCTGTCATTTGGAGGAGCCTCCCCACAATCAGGATACCTGAGCACGTCTCCGTGTGTGTGCTGGAGGTGGGGAAACAGATTCCACGCATCTTTATGGGGCACAGGTGTTCCAAGGTTGGGGAAGTAGTTTAATACCCTCCACTACCCACAGAGATGCACTCGCTAATACTTGGCTTTAGAGCCCATCCCCACCATCACTTACTGCTAGGCCTAGGAAAACACTTAGGGAAGTCAAGCGAAGGGATTCTATTACAACCCAGGTGCTGCTGTCTGTTGGAGGAACCTCCCCACACTCACAACCCCAGAACACTTCTTCCTGTGTGTGCTGGGCGTGGGGAAACATAGCACACGCATTTTTCAGGGGTCACAGTAATTCCCAAGTTGTGGGTTGTAGTTTAAACATCTCCACTACCCATGGAGAGGCACACGCTAATACTTAGTTTTAGATCCCAAATCCCACTTTCAACCACACACTGGCCTAGGCAAACCATCAGGGAAGACAAGCAAAGGGATTCTATTCAAACCAAGACGCTGATGTCAGTTGGAGGAACTACCCCACCCTCAGGATACTGGAACCCAACCTTGTGTGGTGGGGAGATTTGAAGCCCCACTCCACGCAGATGAATGGGTGCTCAGGTGTTTCCCTTTATGGAGAATTCATCTAAATACTTCCTCAGTCCATCATTGACACTCGCTACTATTTGGCCTCAAAGCCCAACCCCCAGGTTTCTCTCAGAGTCAGTCCTAGGGATACACTCAGGGATTACAAGCTAAGGGATTCTATTAGAACCCAGCCGCTTCTGTCACCTGAAATTGCCAGCCCACACTCAGGATAGCAGAAAACTTCTTCATGTGTGTTCTGGTGGTGGGGATACAGAGTCCACGCTTTTTTCAAGGATCACAGGTATTCCCATGTTGTGGGCTTTTGGTTAATAACCTCCAAATCCCATGGAGAAGCACTCGCCAATACTTGGATTTAGAGCCCAACCCACCCTTTCCCCAGCACTCCGTATCAGGCAACCAAACAGGGTAGACAAGTTAAGCGATTTTATAAGAACCAAGGCCCTGCTCTCAGTTGGAGGAGGCTGCCCACTCTCAGGATAACTGTGCAAGTGTTCGTGTGTGTGCTGGAGGTGTGGAAACAGACTCCACGGATCTTTATGGGGGCACAGGTGTTCCCAGGTTAGGGATGTAGTTTAAACACCTCCACAAACCATAGAGAGGTCATCGCAAATACTTGGTTTTGGAGCCCAAACCACACTTTCCCCCGCACTCCCGCCTAGGCTTTCCATCAGGGAAGACAAGCAAAGGAATTCAATTAGAACCCAGGCGCTGCTGTCAGTTGGAGGAACTTCCCTGCACTCAGAATTCCAGAACACATTCTTAGGTGTGGGAGAGGTGTGCAGCCCCACTGCACCCAGATGAATGGAGGAAAAGGTGTTCCGTTAAGGGAGAAGTCCACTAAGTACTTCCTCAATGGATCAGGGGGCACTCACTGCTACGTGGCCTCCAAGCCCATCCCCCAGCTTTCCCTCATGGCCTGGTCTAAGAGAACACTCAGGGAACAGAAGCTAAGGGATACGAATAGAATCCAGGTGCTGCTGTCAGTTTGAGGAACATCCCCACACTCAGAATACCAGAACACATCTTCGTGTGTGTGCTGGATGTAGGGAAACAGTCAAAGCATCTTTCAGGGGGCACATTTATTCCATGGTTGTGGGTTGTAGGTTAAAAACCCACATCCCATGGATAGGCTCTCGCTTATACTTGGTTTAGAGCCCAACCCCCACTTTCCCCCACTCTCCAGCCTAGGCATGCCATCAGGGAAGACAAGCTAAGGGATTCTTTTAGAACCCAGGCGCTGCTGTCATTTGGAGGAGCCTCCCCACAATCAGGATACCTGAGCACGTCTCCGTGTGTGTGCTGGAGGTGGGGAAACAGATTCCACGCATCTTTATGGGGCACAGGTGTTCCAAGGTTGGGGAAGTAGTTTAATACCCTCCACTACCCACAGAGATGCACTCGCTAATACTTGGCTTTAGAGCCCATCCCCACCATCGCTTACTGCTAGGCCTAGGAAAACACTTAGGGAAGTCAAGCGAAGGGATTCTATTACAACCCAGGTGCTGCTGTCTGTTGGAGGAACCTCCCCACACTCAGAACCCCAGAACACTTCTTCCTGTGTGTGCTGGACGTGGGGAAACATAGCACACGCATTTTTCAGGGGTCACAGTTATTCCCAAGTTGTGGGTTGTAGTTTAAACATCTCCACTACCCATGGAGAGGCACACGCTAATACTTAGTTTTAGATCCCAAATCCCACTTTCAACCACACACTGGCCTAGGCAAACCATCAGGGAAGACAAGCAAAGGGATTCTATTCAAACCAAGACGCTGATGTCAGTTGGAGGAACTACCCCACCCTCAGGATACTGGAACCCAACCTTGTGTGGTGGGGAGATTTGAAGCCCCACTCCACGCAGATGAATGGGTGCTCAGGTGTTTCCCTTTATGGAGAATTCATCTAAATACTTCCTCAGTCCATCGGGGACACTCGCTACTATTTGGCCTCAAAGCCCAACCCCCAGGTTTCTCTCAGAGTCAGTCCTAGGGAAACACTCAGGGATTACAAGCTAAGGGATTCTATTAGAACCCAGCCGCTTCTGTCACCTGAAATTGCCAGCCCACACTCAGGATAGCAGAAAACTTCTTCATGTGTGTTCTGGTGGTGGGGATACAGAGTCCACGCTTTTTTCAAGGAGCACAGGTATTCCCATGTTGTGGGCTTTTGGTTAATAACCTCCAAATCCCATGGAGAAGCACTCGCTAATACTTGGATTTAGAGCCCAACCCACCCTTTCCCCAGCACTCCGTATCAGGCAACCAAACAGGGTAGACAAGTTAAGCGATTTTATAAGAACCAAGGCCCTGCTCTCAGTTGGAGGAGGCTGCCCACTCTCAGGATAACTGTGCAAGTGTTCGTGTGTGTGCTGGAGGTGTGGAAACAGACTCCACGGATCTTTATGGGGGCACAGGTGTTCCCAGGTTAGGGATGTAGTTTAAACACCTCCACAAACCATAGAGAGGTCATCGCAAATACTTGGTTTTGGAGCCCAAACCACACTTTGCCCCGCACTCCCGCCTAGGCTTTCCATCAGGGAAGACAAGCAAAGGGATTCAATTAGAACCCAGGCGCTGCTGTCAGTTGGAGGAACTTCCCTGCACTCAGAATTCCAGAACACATTCTTAGGTGTGGGAGAGATGTGCAGCCCCACTGCACCCAGATGAATGCAGAAAAAGGTGTTCCGTTTAGGGAGAAGTCCTCTAAGTACTTCCTCAATGGATCAGGGGGCACTCACTGCTACGTGGCCTCCAAGCCCATCCCCCAGCTTTCCCTCATGGCCTGGTCTAAGAGAACACTCAGGGAACAGAAGCTAAGGGATACGAATAGAATCCAGGTGCTGCTGTCAGTTTGAGGAACATCCCCACACTCAGAATACCAGAACACATCTTCGTGTGTGTGCTGGATGTAGGGAAACAGTCAAAGCATCTTTCAGGGGGCACATTTATTCCATGGTTGTGGGTTGTAGGTTAAAAACCCACATCCCATGGATAGGCTCTCGCTTATACTTGGTTTAGAGCCCAACCCCCACTTTCCCCCACTCTCCAGCCTAGGCATGCAATCAGGGAAGACAAGCAAAGGGATTCTTTTAGAACCCAGGCGCTGCTGTCATTTGGAGGAGCCTCCCCACAATCAGGATACCTGAGCACGTCTCCGTGTGTGTGCTGGAGGTGGGGAAACAGATTCCACGCATCTTTATGGGGCACAGGTGTTCCAAGGTTGGGGAAGTAGTTTAATACCCTCCACTACCCACAGAGATGCACTCGCTAATACTTGGCTTTAGAGCCCATCCCCCACCATCGCTTACTGCTAGGCCTAGGAAAACACTTAGGGAAGTCAAGCGAAGGGATTCTATTACAACCCAGGTGCTGCTGTCTGTTGGAGGAACCTCCCCACACTCAGAACCCCAGAACACTTCTTCCTGTGTGTGCTGGACGTGGGGAAACATATCACATGCATTTTTCAGGGGTCACAGTAATTCCCAAGTTGTGGGTTGTAGTTTAAACATCTCCACTACCCATGGAGAGGCACACGCTAATACTTAGTTTTAGATCTCAAATCCCACTTTCAACCACACACTGGCCTAGGCAAACCATCAGGGAAGACAAGCAAAGGGATCCTATTCAAAGCAAGACGCTGATGTCAGTTGGAGGAACTACCCCACCCTCAGGATACTGGAACCCAACCTTGTGTGGTGGGGAGATTTGAAGCCCCACTCCACGCAGATGAATGGGTGCTCAGGTGTTTCCCTTTATGGAGAATTCATCTAAATACTTCATCAGTCCATCGGGGACACTCGCTACTATTTGGCCTCAAAGCCCAACCCCCAGGTTTCTCTCAGAGTCAGTCCTAGGGAAACACTCAGGGATTACAAGCTAAGGGATTCTATTAGAACCCAGCCGCTTCTGTCACCTGAAATTGCCAGCCCACACTCAGGATAGCAGAAAACTTCTTCATGTGTGTTCTGGTGGTGGGGATACAGAGTCCACGCTTTTTTCAAGGAGCACAGGTATTCCCATGTTGTGGGCTTTTGGTTAATAACCTCCAAATCCCATGGAGAAGCACTCGCCAATACTTGGATTTAGAGCCCAACCCACCCTTTCCCCAGCACTCCGTATCAGGCAACCAAACAGGGTAGACAAGTTAAGCGATTTTATAAGAACCAAGGCCCTGCTCTCAGTTGGAGGAGGCTGCCCACTCTCAGGATAACTGTGCAAGTGTTCGTGTGTGTGCTGGAGGTGTGGAAACAGACTCCACGGATCTTTATGGGGGCACAGGTGTTCCCAGGTTAGGGATGTAGTTTAAACACCTCCACAAACCATAGAGAGGTCATCGCAAATACTTGGTTTTGGAGCCCAAACCACACTTTCCCCCGCACTCCCGCCTAGTCATTCCATCAGGGAAGACAAGCAAAGGAATTCAATTAGAACCCAGGTGCTGCTGTCAGTTGGAGGAACTTCCCTGCACTCAGAATTCCAGAACACATTCTTAGGTGTGGGAGAGATGTGCAGCCCCACTGCACCCAGATGAATGCAGAAAAATGTGTTCCGTTTAGGGAGAAGTCCTCTAAGTACTTCCTCAATGGATCAGGTGGCACTCACTGCTACGTAGCCTCCAAGCCCAACCCCCAGCTTTCCCTCATGGCCTGGTCTAAGAGAACACTCAGGGAACAGAAGCTAAGGGATACTAATAGAATCCAGGTGCTGCTGTCAGTTTGAGGAACATCCCCACACTCAGAATACCAGAACACATCTTCGTGTGTGTGCTGGATGTAGGGAAACAGTCAAAGCATCTTTCAGGGGGCACATTTATTCCATGGTTGTGGGTTGTAGGTTAAAAACCCACATCCCATGGATAGGCTCTCGATTATACTTGGTTTAGAGCCCAACCCCCACTTTCCCCCAATCTACAGCCTAGGCATGCCATCAGGGAAGACAAGCTAAGGGATTCTTTTAGAACCCAGGCGCTGCTGTCATTTGGAGGAGCCTCCCCACAATCAGGATACCTGAGCAGGTCTCCGTGTGTGTGCTGGAGGTGGGGAAACAGATTCCACGCATCTTCATGGGGCACAGGTGTTCCAAGGTTGGGGAAGTAGTTTAAAACCCTCCACTACCCACAGAGATGCACTCGCTAATACTTGGCTTTAGAGCCCATCCCCCACCATCGCTTACTGCTAGGCCTAGGAAAACACTTAGGGAAGTCAAGCTAAGGGATTCTATTACAACCCAGGTGCTGCTGTTTGTTGGAGGAACCTCCCCACACTCACAACCCCAGAACACTTCTTCCTGTGTGTGCTGGACGTGGGGAAACATAGCACACGCATTTTTCAGGGGTCACAGTAATTCCCAAGTTGTGGGTTGTAGTTTAAACATCTCCACTACCCATGGAGAGGCACACGCTAATACTTAGTTTTAGATCCCAAATCCCACTTTCAACCACACACTGGCCTAGGCAAACCATCAGGGAAGACAAGCAAAGGGATTCTATTCAAACCAAGACGCTGATGTCAGTTGGAGGAACTACCCCACCCTCAGGATACTGGAACCCAACCTTGTGTGGTGGGGAGATTTGAAGCCCCACTCCACGCAGATGAATGGGTGCTCAGGTGTTTCCCTTTATGGAGAATTCATCTAAATACTTCCTCAGTCCATCGGGGACACTCGCTACTATTTGGCCTCAAAGCCCAACCCCCAGGTTTCTCTCAGAGTCAGTCCTAGGGAAACACTCAGGGATTACAAGCTAAGGGATTCTATTAGAACCCAGCCGCTTCTGTCACCTGAAATTGCCAGCCCACACTCAGGATAGCAGAAAACTTCTTCATGTGTGTTCTGGTGGTGGGGATACAGAGTCCACGCTTTTTTCAAGGAGCACAGGTATTCCCATGTTGTGGGCTTTTGGTTAATAACCTCCAAATCCCATGGAGAAGCACTCGCCAATACTTGGATTTAGAGCCCAACCCACCCTTTCCCCAGCACTCCGTATCAGGCAACCAAACAGGGTAGACAAGTTAAGCGATTTTATAAGAACCAAGGCCCTGCTCTCAGTTGGAGGAGGCTGCCCACTCTCAGGATAACTGTGCAAGTGTTCGTGTGTGTGCTGGAGGTGTGGAAACAGACTCCACGGATCTTTATGGGGGCACAGGTGTTCCCAGGTTAGGGATGTAGTTTAAACACCTCCACAAACCATAGAGAGGTCATCGCAAATACTTGGTTTTGGAGCCCAAACCACACTTTCCCCCGCACTCCCGCCTAGGCTTTCCATCAGGGAAGACAAGCAAAGGAATTCAATTAGAACCCAGGCGCTGCTGTCAGTTGGAGGAACTTCCCTGCACTCAGAATTCCAGAACACATTCTTAGGTGTGGGAGAGATGTGCAGCCCCACTGCACCCAGATGAATGGAGGAAAAGGTGTTCCGTTTAGGGAGAAGTCCTCTAAGTACTTCCTCAATGGATCAGGGGGCACTCACTGCTACGTGGCCTCCAAGCCCATCCCCCAGCTTTCCCTCATGGCCTGGTCTAAGAGAACACTCAGGGAACAGAAGCTAAGGGATACGAATAGAATCCAGGTGCTGCTGTCAGTTTGAGGAACATCCGCACACTCAGAATACCAGAACACATCTTCGTGTGTGTGCTGGATGTAGGGAAACAGTCAAAGCATCTTTCAGGGGGCACATTTATTCCATGGTTGTGGGTTGTAGGTTAAAAACCCACATCCCATGGATAGGCTCTCGCTTATACTTGGTTTAGAGCCCAACCCCCACTTTCCCCCACTCTCCAGCCTAGGCATGCCATCAGGGAAGACAAGCTAAGGGATTCTTTTAGAACCCAGGCGCTGCTGTCATTTGGAGGAGCCTCCCCACAATCAGGATACCTGAGCACGTCTCCGTGTGTGTGCTGGAGGTGGGGAAACAGATTCCACGCATCTTTATGGGGCACAGGTGTCCCAAGGTTGGGGAAGTAGTTTAAAACCCTCCACTACCCACAGAGATGCACTCGCTAATACTTGGCTTTAGAGCCCATCCCCCACCATCGCTTACTGCTAGGCCTAGGAAAACACTTAGGGAAGTCAAGCGAAGGGATTCTATTACAACCCAGGTGCTGCTGTCTGTTGGAGGAACCTCCCCACACTCACAACCCCAGAACACTTCTTCCTGTGTGTGCTGGACGTGGGGAAACATAGCACACGCATTTTTCAGGGGTCACAGTAATTCCCAAGTTGTGGGTTGTAGTTTAAACATCTCCACTACCCATGGAGAGGCACACGCTAATACTTAGTTTTAGATCCCAAATCCCACTTTCAACCACACACTGGCCTAGGCAAACCATCAGGGAAGACAAGCAAAGGGATTCTATTCAAACCAAGACGCTGATGTCAGTTGGAGGAACTACCCCACCCTCAGGATACTGGAACCCAACCTTGTGTGGTGGGGAGATTTGAAGCCCCACTCCACGCAGATGAATGGGTGCTCAGGTGTTTCCCTTTATGGAGAATTCATCTAAATACTTCCTCAGTCCATCGGGGACACTCGCTACTATTTGGCCTCAAAGCCCAACCCCCAGGTTTCTCTCAGAGTCAGTCCTAGGGAAACACTCAGGGATTACAAGCTAAGGGATTCTATTAGAACCCAGCCGCTTCTGTCACCTGAAATTGCCAGCCCACACTCAGGATAGCAGAAAACTTCTTCATGTGTGTCCTGGTGGTGGGGATACAGAGTCCACGCTTTTTTCAAGGAGCACAGGTATTCCCATGTTGTGGGCTTTTGGTTAATAACCTCCAAATCCCATGGAGAAGCACTCGCTAATACTTGGATTTAGAGCCCAACCCACCCTTTCCCCAGCACTCCGTATCAGGCAACCAAACAGGGTAGACAAGTTAAGCGATTTTATAAGAACCAAGGCCCTGCTCTCAGTTGGAGGAGGCTGCCCACTCTCAGGATAACTGTGCAAGTGTTCGTGTGTGTGCTGGAGGTGTGGAAACAGACTCCACGGATCTTTATGGGGGCACAGGTGTTCCCAGGTTAGGGATGTAGTTTAAACACCTCCACAAACCATAGAGAGGTCATCGCAAATACTTGGTTTTGGAGCCCAAACCACACTTTCCCCCGCACTCCCGCCTAGGCTTTCCATCAGGGAAGACAATCAAAGGAATTCAATTAGAACCCAGGTGCTGCTGTCAGTTGGAGGAACTTCCCTGCACTCAGAATTCCAGGACACATTCTTAGGTGTGGGAGAGATGTGCAGCCCCACTGCACCCAGATGAATGCAGAAAAATGTGTTCCGTTTAGGGAGAAGTCCTCTAAGTACTTCCTCAATGGATCAGGGGGCACTCACTGCTACGTGGCCTCCAAGCCCAACCCCCAGCTTTCCCTCATGGCCTGGTCTAAGAGAACACTCAGGGAACAGAAGCTAAGGGATACGAATAGAATCCAGGTGCTGCTGTCAGTTTGAGGAACATCCCCACACTCAGAATACCAGAAAACATCTTCGTGTGTGTGCTGGATGTAGGGAAACAGTCAAAGCATCTTTCAGGGGGCACATTTATTCCATGGTTGTGGGTTGTAGGTTAAAAACCCACATCCCATGGATAGGCTCTCGCTTATACTTGTTTTAGAGCCCAACCCCCACTTTCCCCCACACTCCAGCCTAGGCATGCCATCAGGGAAGACAAGCTAAGGGATTCTTTTAGAACCCAGGCGCTGCTGTCATTTGGAGGAGACTCCCCACAATCAGGATACCTGAGCACATCTCCGTGTGTGTGCTGGAGGTGGGGAAACAGATTCCACGCATCTTTATGGGGCACAGGTGTTCCAAGTTTGGGGAAGTAGTTTAAAACCCTCCACTACCCACAGAGATGCACTCGCTAATACTTGGCTTTAGAGCCCATCCCCCACCATCGCTTAGTGCTAGGCCTAGGAAAACACTTAGGGAAGTCAAGCTAAGGGATTCTATTACAACCCAGGTGCTGCTGTCTGTTGGAGGAACCTCCCCACACTCACAACCCCAGAACACTTCTTCCTGTGTGTGCTGGACGTGGGGAAACATAGCACACGCATTTTTCAGGGGTCACAGTAATTCCCAAGTTGTGGGTTATAGTTTAAACATCTCCACTACCCATGGAGAGGCACACGCTAATACTTAGTTTTAGATCCCAAATCCCACTTTCAACCACACACTGGCCTAGGCAAACCATCAGGGAAGACAAGCAAAGGGATTCTATTCAAACCAAGACGCTGATGTCAGTTGGAGGAACTACCCCACCCTCAGGATACTGGAACCCAACCTTGTGTGGTGGGGAGATTTGAAGCCCCACTCCACGCAGATGAATGGGTGCTCAGGTGTTTCCCTTTATGGAGAATTCATCTAAATACTTCCTCAGTCCATCGGGGACACTCGCTACTATTTGGCCTCAAAGCCCAACCCCCAGGTTTCTCTCGGAGTCAGTCCTAGGGATACACTCAGGGATTACAAGCTAAGGGATTCTATTAGAACCCAGCCGCTTCTGTCACCTGAAATTGCCAGCCCACACTCAGGATAGCAGAAAACTTCTTCATGTGTGTTCTGGTGGTGGGGATACAGAGTCCACGCTTTTTTCAAGGAGCACAGGTATTCCCATGTTGTGGGCTTTTGGTTAATAACCTCCAAATCCCATGGAGAAGCACTCGCAAATACTTGGATTTAGAGCCCAACCCAACCTTTCCCCAGCACTCCGTATCAGGCAACCAAACAGGGTAGACAAGTTAAGCGATTTTATAAGAACCAAGGCCCTGCTCTCAGTTGGAGGAGGCTGCCCACTCTCAGGATAACTGTGCAAGTGTTCGTGTGTGTGCTGGAGGTGTGGAAACAGACTCCACGGATCTTTATGGGGGCACAGGTGTTCCCAGGTTAGGGATGTAGTTTAAACACCTCCACAAACCATAGAGAGGTCATCGCAAATACTTGGTTTTGGAGCCCAAACCACACTTTCCCCCGCACTCCCGCCTAGGCTTTCCATCAGGGAAGACAAGCAAAGGAATTCAATTAGAACCCAGGCGCTGCTGTCAGTTGGAGGAACTTCCCTGCACTCAGAATTCCAGAACACATTCTTAGGTGTGGGAGAGGTGTGCAGCCCCACTGCACCCAGATGAATGGAGGAAAAGGTGTTCCGTTTAGGGAGAAGTCCTCTAAGTACTTCCTCAATGGATCAGGGGGCACTCACTGCTACGTGGCCTCCAAGCCCATCCCCCAGCTTTCCCTCATGGCCTGGTCTAAGAGAACACTCAGGGAACAGAAGCTAAAGGATACGAATAGAATCCAGGTGCTGCTGTCAGTTTGAGGAACATCCCCACACTCAGAATACCAGAACACATCTTCGTGTGTGTGCTGGATGTAGGGAAACAGTCAAAGCATCTTTCAGGGGGCACATTTATTCCATGGTTGTGGGTTGTAGGTTAAAAACCCACATCCCATGGATAGGCTCTCGCTTATACTTGGTTTAGAGCCCAACCCCCACTTTCCCCCACTCTCCAGCCTAGGCATGCCATCAGGGAAGACAAGCTAAGGGATTCTTTTAGAACCCAGGCGCTGCTGTCATTTGGAGGAGCCTCCCCACAATCAGGATACCTGAGCACGTCTCCGTGTGTGTGCTGGAGGTGGGGAAACAGATTCCACGCATCTTTATGGGGCACAGGTGTCCCAAGGTTGGGGAAGTAGTTTAAAACCCTCCACTACCCACAGAGATGCACTCGCTAATACTTGGCTTTAGAGCCCATCCCCCACCATCGCTTACTGCTAGGCCTAGGAAAACACTTAGGGAAGTCAAGCGAAGGGATTCTATTACAACCCAGGTGCTGCTGTCTGTTGGAGGAACCTCCCCACACTCACAACCCCAGAACACTTCTTCCTGTGTGTGCTGGACGTGGGGAAACATAGCACACGCATTTTTCAGGGGTCACAGTAATTCCCAAGTTGTGGGTTGTAGTTTAAACATCTCCACTACCCATGGAGAGGCACACGCTAATACTTAGTTTTAGATCCCAAATCCCACTTTCAACCACACACTGGCCTAGGCAAACCATCAGGGAAGACAAGCAAAGGGATTCTATTCAAACCAAGACGCTGATGTCAGTTGGAGGAACTACCCCACCCTCAGGATACTGGAACCCAACCTTGTGTGGTGGGGAGATTTGAAGCCCCACTCCACGCAGATGAATGGGTGCTCAGGTGTTTCCCTTTATGGAGAATTCATCTAAATACTTCCTCAGTCCATCGGGGACACTCGCTACTATTTGGCCTCAAAGCCCAACCCCCAGGTTTCTCTCAGAGTCAGTCCTAGGGATACACTCAGGGATTACAAGCTAAGGGATTCTATTAGAACCCAGCCGCTTCTGTCACCTGAAATTGCCAGCCCACACTCAGGATAGCAGAAAACTTCTTCATGTGTGTTCTGGTGGTGGGGATACAGAGTCCACGCTTTTTTCAAGGAGCACAGGTATTCCCATGTTGTGGGCTTTTGGTTAATAACCTCCAAATCCCATGGAGAAGCAATCGCTAATACTTGGATTTAGAGCCCAACCCACCCTTTCCCCAGCACTCCGTATCAGGCAACCAAACAGGGTAGACAAGTTAAGCGATTTTATAAGAACCAAGGCCCTGCTCTCAGTTGGAGGAGGCTGCCCACTCTCAGGATAACTGTGCAAGTGTTCGTGTGTGTGCTGGAGGTGTGGAAACAGACTCCACGGATCTTTATGGGGGCACAGGTGTTCCCAGGTTAGGGATGTAGTTTAAACACCTCCACAAACCATAGAGAGGTCATCGCAAATACTTGGTTTTGGAGCCCAAACCACACTTTCCCCCGCACTCCCGTCTAGGCTTTCCATCAGGGAAGACAAGCAAAGGAATTCAATTAGCACCCAGGTGCTGCTGTCAGTTGGAGGAACTTCCCTGCACTCAGAATTCCAGAACACATTCTTAGGTGTGGGAGAGATGTGCAGCCCCACTGCACCCAGATGAATGCAGAAAAAGGTGTTCCGTTTAGGGAGAAGTCCTCTAAGTACTTCCTCAATGGATCAGGGGGCACTCACTGCTACGTGGCCTCCAAGCCCAACCCCCAGCTTTCCCTCATGGCCTGGTCTAAGAGAACACTCAGGGAACAGAAGCTAAGGGATACGAATAGAATCCAGGTGCTGCTGTCAGTTTGAGGAACATCCCCACACTCAGAATACCAGAACACATCTTCGTGTGTGTGCTGGATGTAGGGAAACAGTCAAAGCATCTTTCAGGGGGCACATTTATTCCATGGTTGTGGGTTGTAGGTTAAAAACCCACATCCCATGGATAGGCTCTCGCTTATACTTGTTTTAGAGCCCAACCCCCACTTTCCCCCACTCTCCAGCCTAGGCATGCCATCAGGGAAGACAAGCTAAGGGATTCTTTTAGAACCAAGGCGCTGCTGTCATTTGGAGGAGCCTCCCCACAATCAGGATACCTGAGCACGTCTCCGTGTGTGTGCTGGAGGTGGGGAAACAGATTCCACGCATCTTTATGGGGCACAGGTGTTCCAAGGTTGGGGAAGTAGTTTAAAACCCTCCACTACCCACAGAGATGCACTCGCTAATACTTGGCTTTAGAGCCCATCCCCCACCATCGCTTAGTGCTAGGCCTAGGAAAACACTTAGGGAAGTCAAGCTAAGGGATTCTATTACAACCCAGGTGCTGCTGTCTGTTGGAGGAACCTCCCCACACTCACAACCCCAGAACACTTCTTCATGTGTGTGCTGGACGTGGGGAAACATAGCACACGCATTTTTCAGGGGTCACAGTAATTCCCAAGTTGTGGGTTGCAGTTTAAACATCTCCTCTACCCATGGAGAGGCACACGCTAATACTTAGTTTTAGATCCCAAATCCCACTTTCAACCACACACTGGCCTAGGCAAACCATCAGGGAAGACAAGCAAAGGGATTCTATTCAAACCAAGACGCTGATGTCAGTTGGAGGAACTACCCCACCCTCAGGATACTGGAACCCAACCTTGTGTGGTGGGGAGATTTGAAGCCCCACTCCACGCAGATGAATGGGTGCTCAGGTGTTTCCCTTTATGGAGAATTCTTCTAAATACTTCCTCAGTCCATCATTGACACTCGCTACTATTTGGCCTCAAAGCCCAACCCCCAGGTTTCTCTCAGAGTCAGTCCTAGGGATACACTCAGGGATTACAAGCTAAGGGATTCTATTAGAACCCAGCCGCTTCTGTCACCTGAAATTGCCAGCCCACACTCAGGATAGCAGAAAACTTCTTCATGTGTGTTCTGGTGGTGGGGATACAGAGTCCACGCTTTTTTCAAGGAGCACAGGTATTCCCATGTTGTGGGCTTTTGGTTAATAACCTCCAAATCCCATGGAGAAGCACTCGCTAATACTTGGATTTAGAGCCCAACCCACCCTTTCCCCAGCACTCCGTATCAGGCAACCAAACAGGGTAGACAAGTTAAGCGATTTTATAAGAACCAAGGCCCTGCTCTCAGTTGGAGGAGGCTGCCCACTCTCAGGATAACTGTGCAAGTGTTCGTGTGTGTGCTGGAGGTGTGGAAACAGACTCCACGGATCTTTATGGGGGCACAGGTGTTCCCAGGTTAGGGATGTAGTTTAAACACCTCCACAAACCATAGAGAGGTCATCGCAAATACTTGGTTTTGGAGCCCAAACCACACTTTCCCCCGCACTCCCGCCTAGGCTTTCCATCAGGGAAGACAAGCAAAGGAATTCAATTAGAACCCAGGCGCTGCTGTCAGTTGGAGGAACTTCCCTGCACTCAGAATTCCAGAACACATTCTTAGGTGTGGGAGAGGTGTGCAGCCCCACTGCACCCAGATGAATGGAGGAAAAGGTGTTCCGTTTAGGGAGAAGTCCTCTAAGTACTTCCTCAATGGATCAGGGGGCACTCACTGCTACGTGGCCTCCAAGCCCATCCCCCAGCTTTCCCTCATGGCCTGGTCTAAGAGAACACTCAGGGAACAGAAGCTAAGGGATACGAATAGAATCCAGGTGCTGCTGTCAGTTTGAGGAACATCCCCACACTCAGAATACCAGAACACATCTTCGTGTGTGTGCTGGATGTAGGGAAACAGTCAAAGCATCTTTCAGGGGGCACATTTATTCCATGGTTGTGGGTTGTAGGTTAAAAACCCACATCCCATGGATAGGCTCTCGCTTATACTTTGTTTAGAGCCCAACCCCCACTTTCCCCCACTCTCCAGCCTAGGCATGCCATCAGGGAAGACAAGCTAAGGGATTCTTTTAGAACCCAGGCGCTGCTGTCATTTGGAGGAGCCTCCCCACAATCAGGATACCTGAGCACGTCTCCGTGTGTGTGCTGGAGGTGGGGAAACAGATTCCACGCATCTTTATGGGGCACAGGTGTTCCAAGGTTGGGGAAGTAGTTTAAAACCCTCCACTACCCACAGAGATGCACTCGCTAATACTTGGCTTTAGAGCCCATCCCCCACCATCGCTTACTGCTAGGCCTAGGAAAACACTTAGGGAAGTCAAGCGAAGGGATTCTATTACAACCCAGGTGCTGCTGTCTGTTGGAGGAACCTCCCCACACTCACAACCCCAGAACACTTCTTCCTGTGTGTGCTGGACGTGGGGAAACATAGCACACGCATTTTTCAGGGGTCACAGTAATTCCCAAGTTGTGGGTTATAGTTTAAACATCTCCACTACCCATGGAGAGGCACACGCTAATACTTAGTTTTAGATCCCAAATCCCACTTTCAACCACACACTGGCCTAGGCAAACCATCAGGGAAGACAAGCAAAGGGATTCTATTCAAACCAAGACGCTGATGTCAGTTGGAGGAACTACCCCACCCTCAAGATACTGGAACCCAACCTTGTGTGGTGGGGAGATTTGAAGCCCCACTCCACGCAGATGAATGGGTGCTCAGGTGTTTCCCTTTATGGAGAATTCATCTAAATACTTCCTCAGTCCATCATTGACACTCGCTACTATTTGGCCTCAAAGCCCAACCCCCAGGTTTCTCTCAGAGTCAGTCCTAGGGATACACTCAGGGATTACAAGCTAAGGGATTCTATTAGAACCCAGCCGCTTCTGTCACCTGAAATTGCCAGCCCACACTCAGGAGAGCAGAAAACTTCTTCATGTGTGTTCTGGTGGTGGGGATACAGAGTCCACGCTTTTTTCAAGGAGCACAGGTATTCCCATGTTGTGGGCTTTTGGTTAATAACCTCCAAATCCCATGGAGAAGCACTCGCTAATACTTGGATTTAGAGCCCAACCCACCCTTTCCCCAGCACTCCGTATCAGGCAACCAAACAGGGTAGACAAGTTAAGCGATTTTATAAGAACCAAGGCCCTGCTCTCAGTTGGAGGAGGCTGCCCACTCTCAGGATAACTGTGCAAGTGTTCGTGTGTGTGCTGGAGGTGTGGAAACAGACTCCACGGATCTTTATGGGGGCACAGGTGTTCCCAGGTTAGGGATGTAGTTTAAACACCTCCACAAACCATAGAGAGGTCATCGCAAATACTTGGTTTTGGAGCCCAAACCACACTTTCCCCCGCACTCCCGCCTAGGCTTTCCATCAGGGAAGACAAGCAAAGGAATTCAATTAGAACCCAGGCGCTGCTGTCAGTTGGAGGAACTTCCCTGCACTCAGAATTCCAGAACACATTCTTAGGTGTGGGAGAGATGTGCAGCCCCACTGCACCCAGATGAATGCAGAAAAAGGTGTTCCGTTTAGGGAGAAGTCCTCTAAGTACTTCCTCAATGGATCAGGGGGCACTCACTGCTACGTGGTCTCCAAGCCCATCCCCCAGCTTTCCCTCATGGCCTGGTCTAAGAGAACACTCAGGGAACAGAAGCTAATGGATACGAATAGAATCCAGGTGCTGCTGTCAGTTTGAGGAACATCCCCACACTCAGAATACCAGAACACATCTCCGTGTGTGTGCTGGATGTAGGGAAACAGTCAAAGCATCTTTCAGGGGGCACATTTATTCCATGGTTGTGGGTTGTAGATTAAAAACCCACATCCCATGGATAGGCTCTCGCTTATACTTGGTTTAGAGCCCAACCCCCACTTTCCCCCACTCTCCAGCCTAGGCATGCCATCAGGGAAGACAAGCTAAGGGATTCTTTTAGAACCCAGGCGCTGCTGTCATTTGGAGGAGCCTCCCCACAATCAGGATACCTGAGCACGTCTCCGTGTGTGTGCTGGAGGTGGGGAAACAGATTCCACGCATCTTTATGGGGCACAGGTGTTCCAAGGTTGGGGAAGTAGTTTAAAACCCTCCACTACCCACAGAGATGCACTCGCTAATACTTGTCTTTAGAGCCCATCCCCCACCATCGCTTACTGCTAGGCCTAGGAAAACACTTAGGGAAGTCAAGCTAAGGGATTCTATTACAACCCAGGTGCTGCTGTCTGTTGGAGGAACCTCCCCACACTCACAACCCCAGAACACTTCTTCCTGTGTGTGCTGGACGTGGGGAAACATAGCACACGCATTTTTCAGGGGTCACAGTAATTCCCAAGTTGTGGGTTATAGTTTAAACATCTCCACTACCCATGGAGAGGCACACGCTAATACTTAGTTTTAGATCCCAAATCCCACTTTCAACCACACACTGGCCTAGGCAAACCATCAGGGAAGACAAGCAAAGGGATTGTATTCAAACCAAGACGCTGATGTCAGTTGGAGGAACTACCCCACCCTCAAGATACTGGAACCCAACCTTGTGTGGTGGGGAGATTTGAAGCCCCACTCCACGCAGATGAATGGGTGCTCAGGTGTTTCCCTTTATGGAGAATTCATCTAAATACTTCCTCAGTCCATCATTGACACTCGCTACTATTTGGCCTCAAAGCCCAACCCCCAGGTTTCTCTCAGAGTCAGTCCTAGGGATACACTCAGGGATTACAAGCTAAGGGATTCTATTAGAACCCAGCCGCTTCTGTCACCTGAAATTGCCAGCCCACACTCAGGATAGCAGAAAACTTCTTCATGTGTGTTCTGGTGGTGGGGATACAGAGTCCACGCTTTTTTCAAGGAGCACAGGTATTCCCATGTTGTGGGCTTTTGGTTAATAACCTCCAAATCCCATGGAGAAGCACTCGCTAATACTTGGATTTAGAGCCCAACCCACCCTTTCCCCAGCACTCCGTATCAGGCAACCAAACAGGGTAGACAAGTTAAGCGATTTTATAAGAACCAAGGCCCTGCTCTCAGTTGGAGGAGGCTGCCCACTCTCAGGATAACTGTGCAAGTGTTCGTGTGTGTGCTGGAGGTGTGGAAACAGACTCCACGGATCTTTATGGGGGCACAGGTGTTCCCAGGTTAGGGATGTAGTTTAAACACCTCCACAAACCATAGAGAGGTCATCGCAAATACTTGGTTTTGGAGCCCAAACCACACTTTCCCCCGCACTCCCGCCTAGGCTTTCCATCAGGGAAGACAAGCAAAGGAATTCAATTAGAACCCAGGCGCTGCTGTCAGTTGGAGGAACTTCCCTGCACTCAGAATTCCAGAACACATTCTTAGGTGTGGGAGAGATGTGCAGCCCCACTGCACCCAGATGAATGCAGAAAAAGGTGTTCCGTTTAGGGAGAAGTCCTCTAAGTACTTCCTCAATGGATCAGGGGGCACTCACTGCTACGTGGCCTCCAAGCCCAACCCCCAGCTTTCCCTCCTGGCCTGGTCTAAGAGAACACTCAGGGAACAGAAGCTAAGGGATACTAATAGAATCCAGGTGCTGCTGTCAGTTTGAGGAACATCCCCACACTCTGAATACCAGAACACATCTTCGTGTGTGTGCTGGATGTAGGGAAACAGTCAAAGCATCTTTCAGGGGGCACATTTATTCCATGGTTGTGGGTTGTAGGTTAAAAACCCACATCCCATTGATAGGCTCTAGCTTATACTTGTTTTAGAGCCCAACCCCCACTTTCCCCCACTCTCCAGCCTAGGCATGCCATCAGGGAAGACAAGCTAAGGGATTCTTTTAGAACCCAGGCGCTGCTGTCATTTGGAGGAGCCTCCCCACAATCAGGATACCTGAGCACGTCTCCGTGTGTGTGCTGGAGGTGGGGAAACAGATTCCACGCATCTTTATGGGGCACAGGTGTTCCAAGGTTGGGGAAGTAGTTTAAAACCCTCCACTACCCACAGAGATGCACTCGCTAATACTTGGCTTTAGAGCCCATCCCCCACCATCGCTTACTGCTAGGCCTAGGAAAACACTTAGGGAAGTCAAGCGAAGGGATTCTATTACAACCCAGGTGCTGCTGTCTGTTGGAGGAACCTCCCCAAACTCACAACCCCAGAACACTTCTTCCTGTGTGTGCTGGACGTGGGGAAACATAGCACACGCATTTTTCAGGGGTCACAGTAATTCCCAAGTTGTGGGTTATAGTTTAAACATCTCCACTACCCATGGAGAGGCACACGCTAATACTTAGTTTTAGATCCCAAATCCCACTTTCAACCACACACTGGCCTAGGCAAACCATCAGGGAAGACAAGCAAAGGGATTCTATTCAAACCAAGACGCTGATGTCAGTTGGAGGAACTACCCCACCCTCAGGATACTGGAACCCAACTTTGTGTGGTGGGGAGATTTGAAGCCCCACTCCACGCAGATGAATGGGTGCTCAGGTGTTTCCCTTTATGGAGAATTCATCTAAATACTTCCTCAGTCCATCATTGACACTCGCTACTATTTGGCCTCAAAGCCCAACCCCCAGGTTTCTCTCAGAGTCAGTCCTAGGGAAACACTCAGGGATTACAAGCTAAGGGATTCTATTAGAACCCAGCCGCTTCTGTCACCTGAAATTGCCAGCCCACACTCAGGATAGCAGAAAACTTCTTCATGTGTGTTCTGGTGGTGGGGATACAGAGTCCACGCTTTTTTCAAGGAGCACAGGTATTCCCATGTTGTGGGCTTTTGGTTAATAACCTCCAAATCCCATGGAGAAGCACTCGCTAATACTTGGATTTAGAGCCCAACCCACCCTTTCCCCAGCACTCCGTATCAGGCAACCAAACAGGGTAGACAAGTTAAGCGATTTTATAAGAACCAAGGCCCTGCTCTCAGTTGGAGGAGGCTGCCCACTCTCAGGATAACTGTGCAAGTGTTCGTGTGTGTGCTGGAGGTGTGGAAACAGACTCCACGGATCTTTATGGGGGCACAGGTGTTCCCAGGTTAGGGATGTAGTTTAAACACCTCCACAAACCATAGAGAGGTCATCACCAATACTTGGTTTTGGAGCCCAAACCACACTTTCCCCCGCACTCCCGCCTAGGCTTTCCATCAGGGAAGACAAGCAAAGGAATTCAATTAGAACCCAGGCGCTGCTGTCAGTTGGAGGAACTTCCCTGCACTCAGAATTCCAGAACACATTCTTAGGTGTGGGAGAGATGTGCAGCCCCACTGCACCCAGATGAATGCAGAAAAAGGTGTTCCGATTAGGGAGAAGTCCTCTAAGTACTTCCTCAATGGATCAGGGCGCACTCACTGCTACGTGGCCTCCAAGCCCAACCCCCAGCTTTCCCTCATGGCCTGGTCTAAGAGAACACTCAGGGAACAGAAGCTAAGGGATACTAATAGAATCCAGGTGCTGCTGTCAGTTTGAGGAACATCCCCACACTCAGAATACCAGAACACATCTTCGTGTGTGTGCTGGATGTAGGGAAACAGTCAAAGCATCTTTCAGGGGGCACATTTATTCCATGGTTGTGGGTTGTAGGTTAAAAACCCACATCCCATTGATAGGCTCTCGCTTATACTTGTTTTAGAGCCCAACCACCACTTTCACCCACTCTCCAGCCTAGGCATGCCATCAGGGAAGGCAAGCTAAGGGATTCTTTTAGAACCCAGGCGCTGCTGTCATTTGGAGGAGCCTCCCCACAATCAGGATACCTGAGCACGTCTCCGTGTGTGTGCTGGAGGTGGGGAAACAGATTCCACGCATCTTTATGGGGCACAGGTGTTCCAAGGTTGGGGAAGTAGTTTAAAACCCTCCACTACCCACAGAGATGCACTCGCTAATACTTGGCTTTAGAGCCCATCCCCCACCATCGCTTAGTGCTAGGCCTAGGAAAACACTTAGGGAAGTCAAGCGAAGGGATTCTATTACAACCCAGGTGCTGCTGTCTGTTGGAGGAACCTCCCCACACTCACAACCCCAGAACACTTCTTCCTGTGTGTGCTGGACGTGGGGAAACATAGCACACGCATTTTTCAGGGGTCACAGTAATTCCCAAGTTGTGGGTTATAGTTTAAACATCTCCAATACCCATGGAGAGGCACACGCTAATACTTAGTTTTAGATCCCAAATCCCACTTTCAACCACACACTGGCCTAGGCAAACCATCAGGGAAGTCAAGCAAAGGGATTCTATTCAAACCAAGACGCTGATGTCAGTTGGAGGAACTACCCCACCCTCAGGATACTGGAACCCAACGTTGTGTGGTGGGGAGATTTGAAGCCCCACTCCACGCAGATGAATGGGTGCTCAGGTGTTTCCCTTTATGGAGAATTCATCTAAATACTTCCTCAGTCCATCATTGACACTCGCTACTATTTGGCCTCAAAGCCCAACCCCCAGGTATCTCTCAGAGTCAGTCCTAGGGATACACTCAGGGATTACAAGCTAAGGGATTCTATTAGAACCCAGCCGCTTCTGTCACCTGAAATTGCCAGCCCACACTCAGGATAGCAGAAAACTTCTTCATGTGTGTTCTGGTGGTGGGGATACAGAGTCCACGCTTTTTTCAAGGAGCACAGGTATTCCCATGTTGTGGGCTTTTGGTTAATAACCTCCAAATCCCATGGAGAAGCACTCGCTAATACTTGGATTTAGAGCCCAACCCACCCTTTCCCCAGCACTCCGTATCAGGCAACCAAACAGGGTAGACAAGTTAAGCGATTTTATAAGAACCAAGGCCCTGCTCTCAGTTGGAGGAGGCTGCCCACTCTCAGGATAACTGTGCAAGTGTTCGTGTGTGTGCTGGAGGTGTGGAAACAGACTCCACGGATCTTTATGGGGGCACAGGTGTTCCCAGGTTAGGGATGTAGTTTAAACACCTCCACAAACCATAGAGAGGTCATCGCAAATACTTGGTTTTGGAGCCCAAACCACACTTTCCCCCGCACTCCCGCCTAGGCTTTCCATCAGGGAAGACAAGCAAAGGAATTCAATTAGAACCCAGGCGCTGCTGTCAGTTGGAGGAACTTCCCTGCACTCAGAATTCCAGAACACATTCTTAGGTGTGGGAGAGGTGTGCAGCCCCACTGCACCCAGATGAATGGAGGAAAAGGTGTTCCGTTTAGGGAGAAGTCCTCTAAGTACTTCCTCAATGGATCAGGGGGCACTCACTGCTACGTGGCCTCCAAGACCATCCCCCAGCTTTCCCTCATGGCCTGGTCTAAGAGAACACTCAGGGAACAGAAGCTAATGGATACGAATAGAATCCAGGTGCTGCTGTCAGTTTGAGGAACATCCCCACACTCAGAATACCAGAACACATCTTCGTGTGTGTGCTGGATGTAGGGAAACAGTCAAAGCATCTTTCAGGGGGCACATTTATTCCATGGTTGTGGGTTGTAGGTTAAAAACCCACATCCCATGGATAGGCTCTCGCTTATACTTGGTTTAGAGCCCAACCCCCACTTTCCCCCACTCTCCAGCCTAGGCATGCCATCAGGGAAGACAAGCTAAGGGATTCTTTTAGAACCCAGGCGCTGCTGTCATTTGGAGGAGCCTCCCCACAATCAGGATACCTGAGCACGTCTCCGTGTGTGTGCTGGAGGTGGGGAAACAGATTCCACGCATCTTTATGGGGCACAGGTGTTCCAAGGTTGGGGAAGTAGTTTAAAACCCTCCACTACCCACAGAGATGCACTCGCTAATACTTGGCTTTAGAGCCCATCCCCCACCATCGCTTACTGCTAGGCCTAGGAAAACACTTAGGGAAGTCAAGCTAAGGGATTCTATTACAACCCAGGTGCTGCTGTCTGTTGGAGGAACCTCCCCACACTCACAACCCCAGAACACTTCTTCCTGTGTGTGCTGGACGTGGGGAAACATAGCACACGCATTTTTCAGGGGTCACAGTAATTCCCAAGTTGTGGGTTATAGTTTAAACATCTCCACTACCCATGGAGAGGCACACGCTAATACTTAGTTTTAGATCCCAAATCCCACTTTCAACCACACACTGGCCTAGGCAAACCATCAGGAAAGTCAAGCAAAGGGATTCTATTCAAACCAAGACGCTGATGTCAGTTGGAGGAACTACCCCACCCTCAGGATACTGGAACCCAACCTTGTGTGGTGGGGAGATTTGAAGCCCCACTCCACGCAGATGAATGGGTGCTCAGGTGTTTCCCTTTATGGAGAATTCATCTAAATACTTCCTCAGTCCATCGGGGACACTCGCTACTATTTGGCCTCAAAACCCAACCCCCAGGTATCTCTCAGAGTCAGTCCTAGGGATACACTCAGGGATTACAAGCTAAGGGATTCTATTAGAACCCAGCCGCTTCTGTCACCTGAAATTGCCAGCCCACACTCAGGATAGCAGAAAACTTCTTCATGTGTGTTCTGGTGGTGGGGATACAGAGTCCACGCTTTTTTCAAGGAGCACAGGTATTCCCATGTTGTGGGCTTTTGGTTAATAACCTCCAAATCCCATGGAGAAGCACTCGCTAATACTTGGATTTAGAGCCCAACCCACCCTTTCCCCAGCACTCCGTATCAGGCAACCAAACAGGGTAGACAAGTTAAGCGATTTTATAAGAACCAAGGCCCTGCTCTCAGTTGGAGGAGGCTGCCCACTCTCAGGATAACTGTGCAAGTGTTCGTGTGTGTGCTGGAGGTGTGGAAACAGACTCCACGGATCTTTATGGGGGCACAGGTGTTCCCAGGTTAGGGATGTAGTTTAAACACCTCCACAAACCATAGAGAGGTCATCGCAAATACTTGGTTTTGGAGCCCAAACCACACTTTCCCCCGCACTCCCGCCTAGGCTTTCCATCAGGGAAGACAAGCAAAGGAATTCAATTAGAACCCAGGCGCTGCTGTCAGTTGGAGGAACTTCCCTGCACTCAGAATTCCAGAACACATTCTTAGGTGTGGGAGAGGTGTGCAGCCCCACTGCACCCTGATGAATGGAGGAAAAGGTGTTCCGTTTAGGGAGAAGTCCTCTAAGTACTTCCTCAATGGATCAGGGGGCACTCACTGCTACGTGGCCTCCAAGCCCATCCCCCAGCTTTCCCTCATGGCCTGGTCTAAGAGAACACTCAGGGAACAGAAGCTAAGGGATACGAATAGAATCCAGGTGCTGCTGTCAGTTTGAGGAACATCCCCACACTCAGAATACCAGAACACATCTTCGTGTGTGTGCTGGATGTAGGGAAACAGTCAAAGCATCTTTCAGGGGGCACATTTATTCCATGGTTGTGGGTTGTAGGTTAAAAACCCACATCCCATGGATAGGCTCTCGCTTATACTTGGTTTAGAGACCAACCCCCACTTTCCCCCACTCTCCAGCCTAGGCATGCCATCAGGGAAGACAAGCTAAGGGATTCTTTTAGAACCCAGGCGCTGCTGTCATTTGGAGGAGCCTCCCCACAATCAGGATACCTGAGCACGTCTCCGTGTGTGTGCTGGAGGTGGGGAAACAGATTCCACGCATCTTTATGGGGCACAGGTGTTCCAAGCTTGGGAAGTAGTTTAATACCCTCCACTACCAACAGAGATGCACTCGCTAATACTTGGCTTTAGAGCCCATCCCCCACCATCGCTTACTGCTAGGCCTAGGAAAACACTTAGGGAAGTCAAGCGAAGGGATTCTATTACAACCCAGGTGCTGCTGTCTGTTGGAGGAACCTCCCCACACTCACAACCCCAGAACACTTCTTCCTGTGTGTGCTGGACGTGGGGAAACATAGCACACGCATTTTTCAGGGGTCACAGTAATTCCCAAGTTGTGGGTTGTAGTTTAAACATCTCCACTACCCATGGAGAGGCACACGCTAATACTTAGTTTTAGATCCCAAATCCCACTTTCAACCACACACTGGCCTAGGCAAACCATCAGGGAAGACAAGCAAAGGGATTCTATTCAAACCAAGACGCTGATGTCAGTTGGAGGAACTACCCCACCCTCAGGATACTGGAACCCAACCTTGTGTGGTGGGGAGATTTGAAGCCCCACTCCACGCAGATGAATGGGTGCTCAGGTGTTTCCCTTTATGGAGAATTCATCTAAATACTTCCTCAGTCCATCGGGGACACTCGCTACTATTTGGCCTCAAAGCCCAACCCCCAGGTATCTCTCAGAGTCAGTCCTAGGGATACACTCAGGGATTACAAGCTAAGGGATTCTATTAGAACCCAGCCGCTTCTGTCACCTGAAATTGCCAGCCCACACTCAGGATAGCAGAAAACTTCTTCATGTGTGTTCTGGTGGTGGGGATACAGAGTCCACGCTTTTTTCAAGGAGCACAGGTATTCCCATGTTGTGGGCTTTTGGTTAATAACCTCCAAATCCCATGGAGAAGCACTCGCTAATACTTGGATTTAGAGCCCAACCCACCCTTTCCCCAGCACTCCGTATCAGGCAACCAAACAGGGTAGACAAGTTAAGCGATTTTATAAGAACCAAGGCCCTGCTCTCAGTTGGAGGAGGCTGCCCACTCTCAGGATAACTGTGCAAGTGTTCGTGTGTGTGCTGGAGGTGTGGAAACAGACTCCACGGATCTTTATGGGGGCACAGGTGTTCCCAGGTTAGGGATGTAGTTTAAACACCTCCACAAACCATAGAGAGGTCATCGCAAATACTTGGTTTTGGAGCCCAAACCACACTTTCCCCCGCACTCCCGCCTAGGCTTTCCATCAGGGAAGACAAGCAAAGGAATTCAATTAGAACCCAGGCGCTGCTGTCAGTTGGAGGAACTTCCCTGCACTCAGAATTCCAGAACACATTCTTAGGTGTGGGAGAGGTGTGCAGCCCCACTGCACCCAGATGAATGGAGGAAAAGGTGTTCCGTTTAGGGAGAAGTCCTCTAAGTACTTCCTCAATGGATCAGGGGGCACTCACTGCTACGTGGCCTCCAAGACCATCCCCCAGCTTTCCCTCATGGCCTGGTCTAAGAGAACACTCAGGGAACAGAAGCTAAGGGATACGAATAGAATCCAGGTGCTGCTGTCAGTTTGAGGAACATCCCCACACTCAGAATACCAGAACACATCTTCGTGTGTGTGCTGGATGTAGGGAAACAGTCAAAGCATCTTTCAGGGGGCACATTTATTCCATGGTTGTGGGTTGTAGGTTAAAAACCCACATCCCATGGATAGGCTCTCGCTTATACTTGGTTTAGAGCCCAACCCCCACTTTCCCCCACTCTCCAGCCTAGGCATGCCATCAGGGAAGACAAGCTAAGGGATTCTTTTAGAACCCAGGCGCTGCTGTCATTTGGAGGAGCCTCCCCACAATCAGGATACCTGAGCACGTCTCCGTGTGTGTGCTGGAGGTGGGGAAACAGATTCCACGCATCTTTATGGGGCACAGGTGTTCCAAGGTTGGGGAAGTAGTTTAAAACCCTCCACTACCCACAGAGATGCACTCGCTAATACTTGGCTTTAGAGCCCATCCCCCACCATCGCTTACTGCTAGGCCTAGGAAAACACTTAGGGAAGTCAAGCTAAGGGATTCTATTACAACCCAGGTGCTGCTGTCTGTTGGAGGAACCTCCCCACACTCACAACCCCAGAACACTTCTTCCTGTGTGTGCTGGACGTGGGGAAACATAGCACACGCATTTTTCAGGGGTCACAGTAATTCCCAAGTTGTGGGTTATAGTTTAAACATCTCCACTACCCATGGAGAGGCACACGCTAATACTTAGTTTTAGATCCCAAATCCCACTTTCAACCACACACTGGCCTAGGCAAACCATCAGGAAAGTCAAGCAAAGGGATTCTATTCAAACCAAGACGCTGATGTCAGTTGGAGGAACTACCCCACCCTCAGGATACTGGAACCCAACCTTGTGTGGTGGGGAGATTTGAAGCCCCACTCCACGCAGATGAATGGGTGCTCAGGTGTTTCCCTTTATGGAGAATTCATCTAAATACTTCCTCAGTCCATCGGGGACACTCGCTACTATTTGGCCTCAAAACCCAACCCCCAGGTTTCTCTCAGAGTCAGTCCTAGGGATACACTCAGGGATTACAAGCTAAGGGATTCTATTAGAACCCAGCCGCTTCTGTCACCTGAAATTGCCAGCCCACACTCAGGATAGCAGAAAACTTCTTCATGTGTGTTCTGGTGGTGGGGATACAGAGTCCACGCTTTTTTCAAGGAGCACAGGTATTCCCATGTTGTGGGCTTTTGGTTAATAACCTCCAAATCCCATGGAGAAGCACTCGCTAATACTTGGATTTAGAGCCCAACCCACCCTTTCCCCAGCACTCCGTATCAGGCAACCAAACAGGGTAGACAAGTTAAGCGATTTTATAAGAACCAAGGCCCTGCTCTCAGTTGGAGGAGGCTGCCCACTCTCAGGATAACTGTGCAAGTGTTCGTGTGTGTGCTGGAGGTGTGGAAACAGACTCCACGGATCTTTATGGGGGCACAGGTGTTCCCAGGTTAGGGATGTAGTTTAAACACCTCCACAAACCATAGAGAGGTCATCGCAAATACTTGGTTTTGGAGCCCAAACCACACTTTCCCCCGCACTCCCGCCTAGGCTTTCCATCAGGGAAGACAAGCAAAGGAATTCAATTAGAACCCAGGCGCTGCTGTCAGTTGGAGGAACTTCCCTGCACTCAGAATTCCAGAACACATTCTTAGGTGTGGGAGAGGTGTGCAGCCCCACTGCACCCTGATGAATGGAGGAAAAGGTGTTCCGTTTAGGGAGAAGTCCTCTAAGTACTTCCTCAATGGATCAGGGGGCACTCACTGCTACGTGGCCTCCAAGCCCATCCCCCAGCTTTCCCTCATGGCCTGGTCTAAGAGAACACTCAGGGAACAGAAGCTAAGGGATACGAATAGAATCCAGGTGCTGCTGTCAGTTTGAGGAACATCCCCACACTCAGAATACCAGAACACATCTTCGTGTGTGTGCTGGATGTAGGGAAACAGTCAAAGCATCTTTCAGGGGGCACATTTATTCCATGGTTGTGGGTTGTAGGTTAAAAACCCACATCCCATGGATAGGCTCTCGCTTATACTTGGTTTAGAGCCCAACCCCCACTTTCCCCCACTCTCCAGCCTAGGCATGCCATCAGGGAAGACAAGCTAAGGGATTCTTTTAGAACCCAGGCGCTGCTGTCATTTGGAGGAGCCTCCCCACAATCAGGATACCTGAGCACGTCTCCGTGTGTGTGCTGGAGGTGGGGAAACAGATTCCACGCATCTTTATGGGGCACAGGTGTTCCAAGGTTGGGGAAGTAGTTTAAAACCCTCCACTACCCACAGAGATGCACTCGCTAATACTTGGCTTTAGAGCCCATCCCCCACCATCGCTTACTGCTAGGCCTAGGAAAACACTTAGGGAAGTCAAGCGAAGGGATTCTATTACAACCCAGGTGCTGCTGTCTGTTGGAGGAACCTCCCCACACTGACAACCCCAGAACACTTCTTCCTGTGTGTGCTGGACGTGGGGAAACATAGCACACGCATTTTTCAGGGGTCACAGTAATTCCCAAGTTGTGGGTTGTAGTTTAAACATCTCCACTACCCATGGAGAGGCACACGCTAATACTTAGTTTTAGATCCCAAATCCCACTTTCAACCACACACTGGCCTAGGCAAACCATCAGGGAAGACAAGCAAAGGGATTCTATTCAAACCAAGACGCTGATGTCAGTTGGAGGAACTACCCCACCCTCAGGATACTGGAACCCAACCTTGTGTGGTGGGGAGATTTGAAGCCCCACTCCACGCAGATGAATGGGTGCTCAGGTGTTTCCCTTTATGGAGAATTCATCTAAATACTTCCTCAGTCCATCGGGGACACTCGCTACTATTTGGCCTCAAAGCCCAACCCCCAGGTTTCTCTCAGAGTCAGTCCTAGGGAAACACTCAGGGATTACAAGCTAAGGGATTCTATTAGAACCCAGCCGCTTCTGTCACCTGAAATTGCCAGCAAACACTCAGGATAGCAGAAAACTTCTTCATGTGTGTTCTGGTGGTGGGGATACAGAGTCCACGCTTTTTTCAAGGAGCACAGGTATTCCCATGTTGTGGGCTTTTGGTTAATAACCTCCAAATCCCATGGAGAAGCAATCACTAATACTTGGATTTAGAGCCCAACCCACCCTTTCCCCAGCACTCCGTATCAGGCAACCAAACAGGGTAGACAAGTTAAGCGATTTTATAAGAACCAAGGCCCTGCTCTCAGTTGGAGGAGGCTGCCCACTCTCAGGATAACTGTGCAAGTGTTCGTGTGTGTGCTGGAGGTGTGGAAACAGACTCCACGGATCTTTATGGGGGCACAGGTGTTCCCAGGTTAGGGATGTAGTTTAAACACCTCCACAAACCATAGAGAGGTCATCGCAAATACTTGGTTTTGGAGCCCAAACCACACTTTCCCCCGCACTCCCGTCTAGGCTTTCCATCAGGGAAGACAAGCAAAGGAATTCAATTAGCACCCAGGTGCTGCTGTCAGTTGGAGGAACTTCCCTGCACTCAGAATTCCAGAACACATTCTTAGGTGTGGGAGAGATGTGCAGCCCCACTGCACCCAGATGAATGCAGAAAAAGGTGTTCCGTTTAGGGAGAAGTCCTCTAAGTACTTCCTCAATGGATCAGGGGGCACTCACTGCTACGTGGCCTCCAAGCCCAACCCCCAGCTTTCCCTCATGGCCTGGTCTAAGAGAACACTCAGGGAACAGAAGCTAAGGGATACGAATAGAATCCAGGTGCTGCTGTCAGTTTGAGGAACATCCCCACACTCAGAATACCAGAACACATCTTCGTGTGTGTGCTGGATGTAGGGAAACAGTCAAAGCATCTTTCAGGGGGCACATTTATTCCATGGTTGTGGGTTGTAGGTTAAAAACCCACATCCCATGGATAGGCTCTCGCTTATACTTGGTTTAGAGCCCAACCCCCACTTTCCCCCACTCTCCAGCCTAGGCATGCCATCAGGGAAGACAAGCTAAGGGATTCTTTTAGAACCCAGGCGCTGCTGTCATTTGGAGGAGCCTCCCCACAATCAGGATACCTGAGCACGTCTCCGTGTGTGTGCTGGAGGTGGGGAAACAGATTCCACGCATCTTTATGGGGCACAGGTGTTCCAAGGTTGGGGAAGTAGTTTAAAACCCTCCACTACCCACAGAGATGCACTCGCTAATACTTGGCTTTAGAGCCCATCCCCCACCATCGCTTAGTGCTAGGCCTAGGAAAACACTTAGGGAAGTCAAGCTAAGGGATTCTATTACAACCCAGGTGCTGCTGTCTGTTGGAGGAACCTCCCCACACTCACAACCCCAGAACACTTCTTCATGTGTGTGCTGGACGTGGGGAAACATAGCACACGCATTTTTCAGGGGTCACAGTAATTCCCAAGTTGTGGGTTGCAGTTTAAACATCTCCTCTACCCATGGAGAGGCACACGCTAATACTTAGTTTTAGATCCCAAATCCCACTTTCAACCACACACTGGCCTAGGCAAACCATCAGGGAAGACAAGCAAAGGGATTCTATTCAAACCAAGACGCTGATGTCAGTTGGAGGAACTACCCCACCCTCAGGATACTGGAACCCAACCTTGTGTGGTGGGGAGATTTGAAGCCCCACTCCACGCAGATGAATGGGTGCTCAGGTGTTTCCCTTTATGGAGAATTCTTCTAAATACTTCCTCAGTCCATCATTGACACTCGCTACTATTTGGCCTCAAAGCCCAACCCCCAGGTTTCTCTCAGAGTCAGTCCTAGGGATACACTCAGGGATTACAAGCTAAGGGATTCTATTAGAACCCAGCCGCTTCTGTCACCTGAAATTGCCAGCCCACACTCAGGATAGCAGAAAACTTCTTCATGTGTGTTCTGGTGGTGGGGATACAGAGTCCACGCTTTTTTCAAGGAGCACAGGTATTCCCATGTTGTGGGCTTTTGGTTAATAACCTCCAAATCCCATGGAGAAGCACTCGCTAATACTTGGATTTAGAGCCCAACCCACCCTTTCCCCAGCACTCCGTATCAGGCAACCAAACAGGGTAGACAAGTTAAGCGATTTTATAAGAACCAAGGCCCTGCTCTCAGTTGGAGGAGGCTGCCCACTCTCAGGATAACTGTGCAAGTGTTCGTGTGTGTGCTGGAGGTGTGGAAACAGACTCCACGGATCTTTATGGGGGCACAGGTGTTCCCAGGTTAGGGATGTAGTTTAAACACCTCCACAAACCATAGAGAGGTCATCGCAAATACTTGGTTTTGGAGCCCAAACCACACTTTCCCCCGCACTCCCGCCTAGGCTTTCCATCAGGGAAGACAAGCAAAGGAATTCAATTAGAACCCAGGCGCTGCTGTCAGTTGGAGGAACTTCCCTGCACTCAGAATTCCAGAACACATTCTTAGGTGTGGGAGAGGTGTGCAGCCCCACTGCACCCAGATGAATGGAGGAAAAGGTGTTCCGTTTAGGGAGAAGTCCTCTAAGTACTTCCTCAATGGATCAGGGGGCACTCACTGCTACGTGGCCTCCAAGCCCATCCCCCAGCTTTCCCTCATGGCCTGGTCTAAGAGAACACTCAGGGAACAGAAGCTAAGGGATACGAATAGAATCCAGGTGCTGCTGTCAGTTTGAGGAACATCCCCACACTCAGAATACCAGAACACATCTTCGTGTGTGTGCTGGATGTAGGGAAACAGTCAAAGCATCTTTCAGGGGGCACATTTATTCCATGGTTGTGGGTTGTAGGTTAAAAACCCACATCCCATGGATAGGCTCTCGCTTATACTTTGTTTAGAGCCCAACCCCCACTTTCCCCCACTCTCCAGCCTAGGCATGCCATCAGGGAAGACAAGCTAAGGGATTCTTTTAGAACCCAGGCGCTGCTGTCATTTGGAGGAGCCTCCCCACAATCAGGATACCTGAGCACGTCTCCGTGTGTGTGCTGGAGGTGGGGAAACAGATTCCACGCATCTTTATGGGGCACAGGTGTTCCAAGGTTGGGGAAGTAGTTTAAAACCCTCCACTACCCACAGAGATGCACTCGCTAATACTTGGCTTTAGAGCCCATCCCCCACCATCGCCTACTGCTAGGCCTAGGAAAACACTTAGGGAAGTCAAGCGAAGGGATTCTATTACAACCCAGGTGCTGCTGTCTGTTGGAGGAACCTCCCCACACTCACAACCCCAGAACACTTCTTCCTGTGTGTGCTGGACGTGGGGAAACATAGCACACGCATTTTTCAGGGGTCACAGTAATTCCCAAGTTGTGGGTTATAGTTTAAACATCTCCACTACCCATGGAGAGGCACACGCTAATACTAAGTTTTAGATCCCAAATCCCACTTTCAACCACACACTGGCCTAGGCAAACCATCAGGGAAGACAAGCAAAGGGATTCTATTCAAACCAAGACGCTGATGTCAGTTGGAGGAACTACCCCACCCTCAAGATACTGGAACCCAACCTTGTGTGGTGGGGAGATTTGAAGCCCCACTCCACGCAGATGAATGGGTGCTCAGGTGTTTCCCTTTATGGAGAATTCATCTAAATACTTCCTCAGTCCATCATTGACACTCGCTACTATTTGGCCTCAAAGCCCAACCCCCAGGTTTCTCTCAGAGTCAGTCCTAGGGATACACTCAGGGATTACAAGCTAAGGGATTCTATTAGAACCCAGCCGCTTCTGTCACCTGAAATTGCCAGCCCACACTCAGGAGAGCAGAAAACTTCTTCATGTGTGTTCTGGTGGTGGGGATACAGAGTCCACGCTTTTTTCAAGGAGCACAGGTATTCCCATGTTGTGGGCTTTTGGTTAATAACCTCCAAATCCCATGGAGAAGCACTCGCTAATACTTGGATTTAGAGCCCAACCCACCCTTTCCCCAGCACTCCGTATCAGGCAACCAAACAGGGTAGACAAGTTAAGCGATTTTATAAGAACCAAGGCCCTGCTCTCAGTTGGAGGAGGCTGCCCACTCTCAGGATAACTGTGCAAGTGTTCGTGTGTGTGCTGGAGGTGTGGAAACAGACTCCACGGATCTTTATGGGGGCACAGGTGTTCCCAGGTTAGGGATGTAGTTTAAACACCTCCACAAACCATAGAGAGGTCATCGCAAATACTTGGTTTTGGAGCCCAAACCACACTTTCCCCCGCACTCCCGCCTAGGCTTTCCATCAGGGAAGACAAGCAAAGGAATTCAATTAGAACCCAGGCGCTGCTGTCAGTTGGAGGAACTTCCCTGCACTCAGAATTCCAGAACACATTCTTAGGTGTGGGAGAGATGTGCAGCCCCACTGCACCCAGATGAATGCAGAAAAAGGTGTTCCGTTTAGGGAGAAGTCCTCTAAGTACTTCCTCAATGGATCAGGGGGCACTCACTGCTACGTGGTCTCCAAGCCCATCCCCCAGCTTTCCCTCATGGCCTGGTCTAAGAGAACACTCAGGGAACAGAAGCTAATGGATACGAATAGAATCCAGGTGCTGCTGTCAGTTTGAGGAACATCCCCACACTCAGAATACCAGAACACATCTCCGTGTGTGTGCTGGATGTAGGGAAACAGTCAAAGCATCTTTCAGGGGGCACATTTATTCCATGGTTGTGGGTTGTAGATTAAAAACCCACATCCCATGGATAGGCTCTCGCTTATACTTGGTTTAGAGCCCAACCCCCACTTTCCCCCACTCTCCAGCCTAGGCATGCCATCAGGGAAGACAAGCTAAGGGATTCTTTTAGAACCCAGGCGCTGCTGTCATTTGGAGGAGCCTCCCCACAATCAGGATACCTGAGCACGTCTCCGTGTGTGTGCTGGAGGTGGGGAAACAGATTCCACGCATCTTTATGGGGCACAGGTGTTCCAAGGTTGGGGAAGTAGTTTAAAACCCTCCACTACCCACAGAGATGCACTCGCTAATACTTGTCTTTAGAGCCCATCCCCCACCATCGCTTACTGCTAGGCCTAGGAAAACACTTAGGGAAGTCAAGCTAAGGGATTCTATTACAACCCAGGTGCTGCTGTCTGTTGGAGGAACCTCCCCACACTCACAACCCCAGAACACTTCTTCCTGTGTGTGCTGGACGTGGGGAAACATAGCACACGCATTTTTCAGGGGTCACAGTAATTCCCAAGTTGTGGGTTATAGTTTAAACATCTCCACTACCCATGGAGAGGCACACGCTAATACTTAGTTTTAGATCCCAAATCCCACTTTCAACCACACACTGGCCTAGGCAAACCATCAGGGAAGACAAGCAAAGGGATTCTATTCAAACCAAGACGCTGATGTCAGTTGGAGGAACTACCCCACCCTCAGGATACTGGAACCCAACTTTGTGTGGTGGGGAGATTTGAAGCCCCACTCCACGCAGATGAATGGGTGCTCAGGTGTTTCCCTTTATGGAGAATTCATCTAAATACTTCCTCAGTCCATCATTGACACTCGCTACTATTTGGCCTCAAAGCCCAACCCCCAGGTTTCTCTCAGAGTCAGTCCTAGGGAAACACTCAGGGATTACAAGCTAAGGGATTCTATTAGAACCCAGCCGCTTCTGTCACCTGAAATTGCCAGCCCACACTCAGGATAGCAGAAAACTTCTTCATGTGTGTTCTGGTGGTGGGGATACAGAGTCCACGCTTTTTTCAAGGAGCACAGGTATTCCCATGTTGTGGGCTTTTGGTTAATAACCTCCAAATCCCATGGAGAAGCACTCGCTAATACTTGGATTTAGAGCCCAACCCACCCTTTCCCCAGCACTCCGTATCAGGCAACCAAACAGGGTAGACAAGTTAAGCGATTTTATAAGAACCAAGGCCCTGCTCTCAGTTGGAGGAGGCTGCCCACTCTCAGGATAACTGTGCAAGTGTTCGTGTGTGTGCTGGAGGTGTGGAAACAGACTCCACGGATCTTTATGGGGGCACAGGTGTTCCCAGGTTAGGGATGTAGTTTAAACACCTCCACAAACCATAGAGAGGTCATCACCAATACTTGGTTTTGGAGCCCAAACCACACTTTCCCCCGCACTCCCGCCTAGGCTTTCCATCAGGGAAGACAAGCAAAGGAATTCAATTAGAACCCAGGCGCTGCTGTCAGTTGGAGGAACTTCCCTGCACTCAGAATTCCAGAACACATTCTTAGGTGTGGGAGAGATGTGCAGCCCCACTGCACCCAGATGAATGCAGAAAAAGGTGTTCCGATTAGGGAGAAGTCCTCTAAGTACTTCCTCAATGGATCAGGGCGCACTCACTGCTACGTGGCCTCCAAGCCCAACCCCCAGCTTTCCCTCATGGCCTGGTCTAAGAGAACACTCAGGGAACAGAAGCTAAGGGATACTAATAGAATCCAGGTGCTGCTGTCAGTTTGAGGAACATCCCCACACTCAGAATACCAGAACACATCTTCGTGTGTGTGCTGGATGTAGGGAAACAGTCAAAGCATCTTTCAGGGGGCACATTTATTCCATGGTTGTGGGTTGTAGGTTAAAAACCCACATCCCATTGATAGGCTCTCGCTTATACTTGTTTTAGAGCCCAACCACCACTTTCCCCCACTCTCCAGCCTAGGCATGCCATCAGGGAAGGCAAGCTAAGGGATTCTTTTAGAACCCAGGCGCTGCTGTCATTTGGAGGAGCCTCCCCACAATCAGGATACCTGAGCACGTCTCCGTGTGTGTGCTGGAGGTGGGGAAACAGATTCCACGCATCTTTATGGGGCACAGGTGTTCCAAGGTTGGGGAAGTAGTTTAAAACCCTCCACTACCCACAGAGATGCACTCGCTAATACTTGGCTTTAGAGCCCATCCCCCACCATCGCTTAGTGCTAGGCCTAGGAAAACACTTAGGGAAGTCAAGCGAAGGGATTCTATTACAACCCAGGTGCTGCTGTCTGTTGGAGGAACCTCCCCACACTCACAACCCCAGAACACTTCTTCCTGTGTGTGCTGGACGTGGGGAAACATAGCACACGCATTTTTCAGGGGTCACAGTAATTCCCAAGTTGTGGGTTATAGTTTAAACATCTCCACTACCCATGGAGAGGCACACGCTAATACTTAGTTTTAGATCCCAAATCCCACTTTCAACCACACACTGGCCTAGGCAAACCATCAGGGAAGTCAAGCAAAGGGATTCTATTCAAACCAAGACGCTGATGTCAGTTGGAGGAACTACCCCACCCTCAGGATACTGGAACCCAACGTTGTGTGGTGGGGAGATTTGAAGCCCCACTCCACGCAGATGAATGGGTGCTCAGGTGTTTCCCTTTATGGAGAATTCATCTAAATACTTCCTCAGTCCATCATTGACACTCGCTACTATTTGGCCTCAAAGCCCAACCCCCAGGTATCTCTCAGAGTCAGTCCTAGGGATACACTCAGGGATTACAAGCTAAGGGATTCTATTAGAACCCAGCCGCTTCTGTCACCTGAAATTGCCAGCCCACACTCAGGATAGCAGAAAACTTCTTCATGTGTGTTCTGGTGGTGGGGATACAGAGTCCACGCTTTTTTCAAGGAGCACAGGTATTCCCATGTTGTGGGCTTTTGGTTAATAACCTCCAAATCCCATGGAGAAGCACTCGCTAATACTTGGATTTAGAGCCCAACCCACCCTTTCCCCAGCACTCCGTATCAGGCAACCAAACAGGGTAGACAAGTTAAGCGATTTTATAAGAACCAAGGCCCTGCTCTCAGTTGGAGGAGGCTGCCCACTCTCAGGATAACTGTGCAAGTGTTCGTGTGTGTGCTGGAGGTGTGGAAACAGACTCCACGGATCTTTATGGGGGCACAGGTGTTCCCAGGTTAGGGATGTAGTTTAAACACCTCCACAAACCATAGAGAGGTCATCGCCAATACTTGGTTTTGGAGCCCAAACCACACTTTCCCCCGCACTCCCGCCTAGGCTTTCCATCAGGGAAGACAAGCAAAGGAATTCAATTAGAAGCCAGGCGCTGCTGTCAGTTGGAGGAACTTCCCTGCACTCAGAATTCCAGAACACATTCTTAGGTGTGGGAGAGGTGTGCAGCCCCACTGCACCCAGATGAATGGAGGAAAAGGTGTTCCGTTTAGGGAGAAGTCCTCTAAGTACTTCCTCAATGGATCAGGGGGCACTCACTGCTACGTGGCCTCCAAGCCCATCCCCCAGCTTTCCCTCATGGCCTGGTCTAAGAGAACACTCAGGGAACAGAAGCTAATGGATACGAATAGAATCCAGGTGCTGCTGTCAGTTTGAGGAACATCCCCACACTCAGAATACCAGAACACATCTTCGTGTGTGTGCTGGATGTAGGGAAACAGTCAAAGCATCTTTCAGGGGGCATATTTATTCCATGGTTGTGGGTTGTAGGTTAAAAACCCACATCCCATGGATAGGCTCTCGCTTATACTTGGTTTAGAGCCCAACCCCCACTTTCCCCCACTCTCCAGCCTAGGCATGCCATCAGGGAAGACAAGCTAAGGGATTCTTTTAGAACCCAGGCGCTGCTGTCATTTGGAGGAGCCTCCCCACAATCAGGATACCTGAGCACGTCTCCGTGTGTGTGCTGGAGGTGGGGAAACAGATTCCACGCATCTTTATGGGGCACAGGTGTTCCAAGGTTGGGGAAGTAGTTTAAAACCCTCCACTACCCACAGAGATGCACTCGCTAATACTTGGCTTTAGAGCCCATCCCCCACCATCGCTTAGTGCTAGGCCTAGGAAAACACTTAGGGAAGTCAAGCTAAGGGATTCTATTACAACCCAGGTGCTGCTGTCTGTTGGAGGAACCTCCCCACACTCACAACCCCAGAACACTTCTTCCTGTGTGTGCTGGACGTGGGGAAACATAGCACACGCATTTTTCAGGGGTCACAGTAATTCCCAAGTTGTGGGTTATAGTTTAAACATCTCCACTACCCATGGAGAGGCACACGCTAATACTTAGTTTTAGATCCCAAATCCCACTTTCAACCACACACTGGCCTAGGCAAACCATCAGGAAAGTCAAGCAAAGGGATTCTATTCAAACCAAGACGCTGATGTCAGTTGGAGGAACTACCCCACCCTCAGGATACTGGAACCCAACCTTGTGTGGTGGGGAGATTTGAAGCCCCACTCCACGCAGATGAATGGGTGCTCAGGTGTTTCCCTTTATGGAGAATTCATCTAAATACTTCCTCAGTCCATCGGGGACACTCGCTACTATTTGGCCTCAAAACCCAACCCCCAGGTTTCTCTCAGAGTCAGTCCTAGGGATACACTCAGGGATTACAAGCTAAGGGATTCTATTAGAACCCAGCCGCTTCTGTCACCTGAAATTGCCAGCCCACACTCAGGATAGCAGAAAACTTCTTCATGTGTGTTCTGGTGGTGGGGATACAGAGTCCACGCTTTTTTCAAGGAGCACAGGTATTCCCATGTTGTGGGCTTTTGGTTAATAACCTCCAAATCCCATGGAGAAGCACTCGCTAATACTTGGATTTAGAGCCCAACCCACCCTTTCCCCAGCACTCCGTATCAGGCAACCAAACAGGGTAGACAAGTTAAGCGATTTTATAAGAACCAAGGCCCTGCTCTCAGTTGGAGGAGGCTGCCCACTCTCAGGATAACTGTGCAAGTGTTCGTGTGTGTGCTGGAGGTGTGGAAACAGACTCCACGGATCTTTATGGGGGCACAGGTGTTCCCAGGTTAGGGATGTAGTTTAAACACCTCCACAAACCATAGAGAGGTCATCGCAAATACTTGGTTTTGGAGCCCAAACCACACTTTCCCCCGCACTCCCGCCTAGGCTTTCCATCAGGGAAGACAAGCAAAGGAATTCAATTAGAACCCAGGCGCTGCTGTCAGTTGGAGGAACTTCCCTGCACTCAGAATTCCAGAACACATTCTTAGGTGTGGGAGAGATGTGCAGCCCCACTGCACCCAGATGAATGGAGGAAAAGGTGTTCCGTTTAGGGAGAAGTCCTCTAAGTACTTCCTCAATGGATCAGGGGGCACTCACTGCTACGTGGCCTCCAAGCCCATCCCCCAGCTTTCCCTCATGGCCTGGTCTAAGAGAACACTCAGGGAACAGAAGCTAAGGGATACGAATAGAATCCAGGTGCTGCTGTCAGTTTGAGGAACATCCCCACACTCAGAATACCAGAACACATCTTCGTGTGTGTGCTGGATGTAGGGAAACAGTCAAAGCATCTTTCAGGGGGCACATTTATTCCATGGTTGTGGGTTGTAGGTTAAAAACCCACATCCCATGGATAGGCTCTCGCTTATACTTGGTTTAGAGCCCAACCCCCACTTTCCCCCACTCTCCAGCCTAGGCATGCCATCAGGGAAGACAAGCTAAGGGATTCTTTTAGAACCCAGGCGCTGCTGTCATTTGGAGGAGCCTCCCCACAATCAGGATACCTGAGCACGTCTCCGTGTGTGTGCTGGAGGTGGGGAAACAGATTCCACGCATCTTTATGGGGCACAGGTGTTCCAAGCTTGGGAAGTAGTTTAATACCCTCCACTACCAACAGAGATGCACTCGCTAATACTTGGCTTTAGAGCCCATCCCCCACCATCGCTTACTGCTAGGCCTAGGAAAACACTTAGGGAAGTCAAGCGAAGGGATTCTATTACAACCCAGGTGCTGCTGTCTGTTGGAGGAACCTCCCCACACTCACAACCCCAGAACACTTCTTCCTGTGTGTGCTGGACGTGGGGAAACATAGCACACGCATTTTTCAGGGGTCACAGTAATTCCCAAGTTGTGGGTTGTAGTTTAAACATCTCCACTACCCATGGAGAGGCACACGCTAATACTTAGTTTTAGATCCCAAATCCCACTTTCAACCACACACTGGCCTAGGCAAACCATCAGGGAAGACAAGCAAAGGGATTCTATTCAAACCAAGACGCTGATGTCAGTTGGAGGAACTACCCCACCCTCAGGATACTGGAACCCAACCTTGTGTGGTGGGGAGATTTGAAGCCCCACTCCACGCAGATGAATGGGTGCTCAGGTGTTTCCCTTTATGGAGAATTCATCTAAATACTTCCTCAGTCCATCGGGGACACTCGCTACTATTTGGCCTCAAAGCCCAACCCCCAGGTTTCTCTCAGAGTCAGTCCTAGGGAAACACTCAGGGATTACAAGCTAAGGGATTCTATTAGAACCCAGCCGCTTCTGTCACCTGAAATTGCCAGCCCACACTCAGGATAGCAGAAAACTTCTTCATGTGTGTTCTGGTGGTGGGGATACAGAGTCCACGCTTTTTTCAAGGAGCACAGGTATTCCCATGTTGTGGGCTTTTGGTTAATAACCTCCAAATCCCATGGAGAAGCACTCGCTTATACTTGGATTTAGAGCCCAACCCACCCTTTCCCCAGCACTCCGTATCAGGCAACCAAACAGGGTAGACAAGTTAAGCGATTTTATAAGAACCAAGGCCCTGCTCTCAGTTGGAGGAGGCTGCCCACTCTCAGGATAACTGTGCAAGTGTTCGTGTGTGTGCTGGAGGTGTGGAAACAGACTCCACGGATCTTTATGGGGGCACAGGTGTTCCCAGGTTAGGGATGTAGTTTAAACACCTCCACAAACCATAGAGAGGTCATCGCAAATACTTGGTTTTGGAGCCCAAACCACACTTTCCCCCGCACTCCCGCCTAGGCTTTCCATCAGGGAAGACAAGCAAAGGGATTCAATTAGAACCCAGGCGCTGCTGTCAGTTGGAGGAACTTCCCTGCACTCAGAATTCCAGAACACATTCTTAGGTGTGGGAGAGATGTGCAGCCCCACTGCACCCAGATGAATGCAGAAAAAGGTGTTCCGTTTATGGAGAAGTCCTCTAAGTACTTCCTCAATGGATCAGGGGGCACTCACTGCTACGTAGCCTCCAAGCCCAACCCCCAGCTTTCCCTCATGGCCTGGTCTAAGAGAACACTCAGGGAACAGAAGCTAAGGGATACGAATAGTATCCAGGTGCTGCTGTCAGTTTGAGGAACATCCCCACACTCAGAATACCAGAACACATCTTCGTGTGTGTGCTGGATGTAGGGAAACAGTCAAAGCATCTTTCAGGGGGCACATTTATTCCATGGTTGTGGGTTGTAGGTTAAAAACCCACATCCCATGGATAGGCTCTCGCTTATACTTGGTTTAGAGCCCAACCCCCACTTTCCCCCACTCTCCAGCCTAGGCATGCCATCAGGGAAGACAAGCTAAGGGATTCTTTTAGAACCCAGGCGCTGCTGTCATTTGGAGGAGCCTCCCCACAATCAGGATACCTGAGCACGTCTCCGTGTGTGTGCTGGAGGTGGGGAAACAGATTCCACGCATCTTTATGGGGCACAGGTGTTCCAAGGTTGGGGAAGTAGTTTAAAACCCTCCACTACCCACAGAGATGCACTCGCTAATACTTGGCTTTAGAGCCCATCCCCCACCATCGCTTACTGCTAGGCCTAGGAAAACACTTAGGGAAGTCAAGCGAAGGGATTCTATTACAACCCAGGTGCTGCTGTCTGTTGGAGGAACCTCCCCACACTCACAACCCCAGAACACTTCTTCCTGTGTGTGCTGGACGTGGGGAAACATAGCACACGCATTTTTCAGGGGTCACAGTAATTCCCAAGTTGTGGGTTATAGTTTAAACATCTCCACTACCCATGGAGAGGCACACGCTAATACTTAGTTTTAGATCCCAAATCCCACTTTCAACCACACACTGGCCTAGGCAAACCATCAGGGAAGACAAGCAAAGGGATTCTATTCAAACCAAGACGCTGATGTCAGTTGGAGGAACTACCCCACCCTCAGGATACTGGAACCCAACCTTGTGTGGTGGGGAGATTTGAAGCCCCACTCCACGCAGATGAATGGGTGCTCAGGTGTTTCCCTTTATGGAGAATTCATCTAAATACTTCCTCAGTCCATCGGGGACACTCGCTACTATTTGGCCTCAAAGCCCAACCCCCAGGTTTCTCTCAGAGTCAGTCCTAGGGAAACACTCAGGGATTACAAGCTAAGGGATTCTATTAGAACCCAGCCGCTTCTGTCACCTGAAATTGCCAGCCCACACTCAGGATAGCAGAAAACTTCTTCATGTGTGTTCTGGTGGTGGGGATACAGAGTCCACGCTGTTTTCAAGGATCACAGGTATTCCCATGTTGTGGGTTTTTGGTTAATAACCACCAAATCCCATGGAGAAGCACTCGCTAATACTTGGATTTAGAGCCCAACCCACCCTTTCCCCAGCACTCCGTATCAGGCAACCAAACAGGGTAGACAAGTTAAGCGATTTTATAAGAACCAAGGCCCTTCTCTCAGTTGGAGGAGGCTGCCCACTCTCAGGATAACTGTGCAAGTGTTCGTGTGTGTGCTGGAGGTGTGGAAACAGACTCCACGGATCTTTATGGGGGCACAGGTGTTCCCAGGTTAGGGATGTAGTTTAAACACCTCCACAAACCATAGAGAGGTCATCGCAAATACTTGGTTTTGGAGCCCAAACCACACTTTCCCCCGCACTCCCGCCTAGGCTTTCCATCAGGGAAGACAAGCAAAGGAATTCAATTAGAACCCAGGCGCTGCTGTCAGTTGGAGGAACTTCCCTGCACTCAGAATTCCAGAACACATTCTTAGGTGTGGGAGAGATGTGCAGCCCCACTGCACCCAGATGAATGCAGAAAAAGGTGTTCCGTTTAGGGAGAAGTCCTCTAAGTACTTCCTCAATGGATCAGGGGGCACTCACTGCTACGTGGCCTCCAAGCCCATCCCCCAGCTTTCCCTCATGGCCTGGTCTAAGAGAACACTCAGGGAACAGAAGCTAATGGATACGAATAGAATCCAGGTGCTGCTGTCAGTTTGAGGAACATCCCCACACTCAGAATACCAGAACACATCTTCGTGTGTGTGCTGGATGTAGGGAAACAGTCAAAGCATCTTTCAGGGGGCACATTTATTCCATGGTTGTGGGTTGTAGGTTAAAAACCCACATCCCATGGATAGGCTATCGCTTATACTTGGTTTAGAGCCCATCCCCCACTTTCCCCCACTCTCCAGCCTAGGCATGCCATCAGGGAAGACAAGCTAAGGGATTCTTTTAGAACCCAGGCGCTGCTGTCATTTGGAGGAGCCTCCCCACAATCAGGATACCTGAGCACGTCTCCGTGTGTGTGCTGGAGGTGGGGAAACAGATTCCACGCATCTTTATGGGGCACAGGTGTTCCAAGGTTGGGGAAGTAGTTTAAAACCCTCCACTACCCACAGAGATGCACTCGCTAATACTTGGCTTTAGAGCCCATCCCCCACCATCGCTTACTGCTAGGCCTAGGAAAACACTTAGGGAAGTCAAGCGAAGGGATTCTATTACAACCCAGGTGCTGCTGTCTGTTGGAGGAACCTCCCCACACTCACAACCCCAGAACACTTCTTCCTGTGTGTGCTGGACGTGGGGAAACATAGCACACGCATTTTTCAGGGGTCACAGTAATTCCCAAGTTGTGGGTTATAGTTTAAACATCTCCACTACCCATGGAGAGGCACACGCTAATACTTAGTTTTAGATCCCAAATCCCACTTTCAACCACACACTGGCCTAGGCAAACCATCAGGGAAGACAAGCAAAGGGATTCTATTCAAACCAAGACGCTGATGTCAGTTGGAGGAACTACCCCACCCTCAAGATACTGGAACCCAACCTTGTGTGGTGGGGAGATTTGAAGCCCCACTCCACGCAGATGAATGGGTGCTCAGGTGTTTCCCTTTATGGAGAATTCATCTAAATACTTCCTCAGTCCATCATTGACACTCGCTACTATTTGGCCTCAAAGCCCAACCCCCAGGTTTCTCTCAGAGTCAGTCCTAGGGATACACTCAGTGATTACAAGCTAAGGGATTCTATTAGAACCCAGCCGCTTCTGTCACCTGAAATTGCCAGCCCACACTCAGGATAGCAGAAAACTTCTTCATGTGTGTTCTGGTGGTGGGGATACAGAGTCCACGCTTTTTTCAAGGAGCACAGGTATTCCCATGTTGTGGGCTTTTGGTTAATAACCTCCAAATCCCATGGAGAAGCACTCGCTAATACTTGGATTTAGAGCCCAACCCACCCTTTCCCCAGCACTCCGTATCAGGCAACCAAACAGGGTAGACAAGTTAAGCGATTTTATAAGAACCAAGGCCCTGCTCTCAGTTGGAGGAGGCTGCCCACTCTCAGGATAACTGTGCAAGTGTTCGTGTGTGTGCTGGAGGTGTGGAAACAGACTCCACGGATCTTTATGGGGGCACAGGTGTTCCCAGGTTAGGGATGTAGTTTAAACACCTCCACAAACCATAGAGAGGTCATCGCAAATACTTGGTTTTGGAGCCCAAACCACACTTTCCCCCGCACTCCCGCCTAGGCTTTCCATCAGGGAAGACAAGCAAAGGAATTCAATTAGAACCCAGGCGCTGCTGTCAGTTGGAGGAACTTCCCTGCACTCAGAATTCCAGAACACATTCTTAGGTGTGGGAGAGGTGTGCAGCCCCACTGCACCCAGATGAATGGAGGAAAAGGTGTTCCGTTTAGGGAGAAGTCCACTAAGTACTTCCTCAATGGATCAGGGGGCACTCACTGCTACGTGGCCTCCAAGCCCATCCCCCAGCTTTCCCTCATGGCCTGGTCTAAGAGAACACTCAGGGAACAGAAGCTAAGGGATACGAATAGAATCCAGGTGCTGCTGTCAGTTTGAGGAACATCCCCACACTCAGAATACCAGAACACATCTTCGTGTGTGTGCTGGATGTAGGGAAACAGTCAAAGCATCTTTCAGGGGGCACATTTATTCCATGGTTGTGGGTTGTAGGTTAAAAACCCACATCCCATGGATAGGCTCTCGCTTATACTTGGTTTAGAGCCCAACCCCCACTTTCCCCCACTCTCCAGCCTAGGCATGCCATCAGGGAAGACAAGCTAAGGGATTCTTTTAGAACCCAGGCGCTGCTGTCATTTGGAGGAGCCTCCCCACAATCAGGATACCTGAGCACGTCTCCGTGTGTGTGCTGGAGGTGGGGAAACAGATTCCACGCATCTTTATGGGGCACAGGTGTTCCAAGGTTGGGGAAGTAGTTTAATACCCTCCACTACCCACAGAGATGCACTCGCTAATACTTGGCTTTAGAGCCCATCCCCACCATCGCTTACTGCTAGGCCTAGGAAAACACTTAGGGAAGTCAAGCGAAGGGATTCTATTACAACCCAGGTGCTGCTGTCTGTTGGAGGAACCTCCCCACACTCACAACCCCAGAACACTTCTTCCTGTGTGTGCTGGACGTGGGGAAACATAGCACACGCATTTTTCAGGGGTCACAGTAATTCCCAAGTTGTGGGTTGTAGTTTAAACATCTCCACTACCCATGGAGAGGCACACGCTAATACTTAGTTTTAGATCCCAAATCCCACTTTCAACCACACACTGGCCTAGGCAAACCATCAGGGAAGACAAGCAAAGGGATTCTATTCAAACCAAGACGCTGATGTCAGTTGGAGGAACTACCCCACCCTCAGGATACTGGAACCCAACCTTGTGTGGTGGGGAGATTTGAAGCCCCACTCCACGCAGATGAATGGGTGCTCAGGTGTTTCCCTTTATGGAGAATTCATCTAAATACTTCCTCAGTCCATCGGGGACACTCGCTACTATTTGGCCTCAAAGCCCAACCCCCAGGTTTCTCTCAGAGTCAGTCCTAGGGAAACACTCAGGGATTACAAGCTAAGGGATTCTATTAGAACCCAGCCGCTTCTGTCACCTGAAATTGCCAGCCCACACTCAGGATAGCAGAAAACTTCTTCATGTGTGTTCTGGTGGTGGGGATACAGAGTCCACGCTTTTTTCAAGGAGCACAGGTATTCCCATGTTGTGGGCTTTTGGTTAATAACCTCCAAATCCCATGGAGAAGCACTCGCTAATACTTGGATTTAGAGCCCAACCCACCCTTTCCCCAGCACTCCGTATCAGGCAACCAAACAGGGTAGACAAGTTAAGCGATTTTATAAGAACCAAGGCCCTGCTCTCAGATGGAGGAGGCTGCCCACTCTCAGGATAACTGTGCAAGTGTTCGTGTGTGTGCTGGAGGTGTGGAAACAGACTCCACGGATCTTTATGGGGGCACAGGTGTTCCCAGGTTAGGGATGTAGTTTAAACACCTCCACAAACCATAGAGAGGTCATCGCAAATACTTGGTTTTGGAGCCCAAACCACACTTTCCCCCGCACTCCCGCCTAGGCTTTCCATCAGGGAAGACAAGCAAAGGGATTCAATTAGAACCCAGGCGCTGCTGTCAGTTGGAGGAACTTCCCTGCACTCAGAATTCCAGAACACATTCTTAGGTGTGGGAGAGATGTGCAGCCCCACTGCACCCAGATGAATGGAGGAAAAGGTGTTCCGTTTAGGGAGAAGTCCTCTAAGTACTTCCTCAATGGATCAGGGGGCACTCACTGCTACGTGGCCTCCAAGCCCATCCCCCAGCTTTCCCTCATGGCCTGGTCTAAGAGAACACTCAGGGAACAGAAGCTAAGGGATACGAATAGAATCCAGGTGCTGCTGTCAGTTTGAGGAACATCCCCACACTCAGAATACCAGAACACATCTTCGTGTGTGTGCTGGATGTAGGGAAACAATCAAAGCATCTTTCAGGGGGCACATTTATTCCATGGTTGTGGGTTGTAGGTTAAAAACCCACATCCCATGGATAGGCTCTCGCTTATACTTGGTTTAGAGCCCAACCCCCACTTTCCCCCACTCTCCAGCCTAGGCATGCCATCAGGGAAGACAAGCTAAGGGATTCTTTTAGAACCCAGGCGCTGCTGTCATTTGGAGGAGCCTCCCCACAATCAGGATACCTGAGCACGTCTCCGTGTGTGTGCTGGAGGTGGGGAAACAGATTCCACGCATCTTTATGGGGCACAGGTGTTCCAAGGTTGGGGAAGTAGTTTAAAACCCTCCACTACCCACAGAGATGCACTCGCTAATACTTGGCTTTAGAGCCCATCCCCACCATCGCTTAGTGCTAGGCCTAGGAAAACACTTAGGGAAGTCAAGCGAAGGGATTCTATTACAACCCAGGTGCTGCTGTCTGTTGGAGGAACCTCCCCACACTCACAACCCCAGAACACTTCTTCCTGTGTGTGCTGGGCGTGGGGAAACATAGCACACGCATTTTTCAGGGGTCACAGTAATTCCCAAGTTGTGGGTTGTAGTTTAAACATCTCCACTACCCATGGAGAGGCACACGCTAGTACTTAGTTTTAGATCCCAAATCCCACTTTCAACCACACACTGGCCTAGGCAAACCATCAGGGAAGACAAGCAAAGGGATTCTATTCAAACCAAGACGCTGATGTCAGTTGGAGGAACTACCCCACCCTCAGGATACTGGAACCCAACCTTGTGTGGTGGGGAGATTTGAAGCCCCACTCCACGCAGATGAATGGGTGCTCAGGTGTTTCCCTTTATGGAGAATTCATCTAAATACTTCCTCAGTCCATCATTGACACTCGCTACTATTTGGCCTCAAAGCCCAACCCCCAGGTTTCTCTCAGAGTCAGTCCTAGGGATACACTCAGGGATTACAAGCTAAGGGATTCTATTAGAACCCAGCCGCTTCTGTCACCTGAAATTGCCAGCCCACACTCAGGATAGCAGAAAACTTCTTCATGTGTGTTCTGGTGGTGGGGATACAGAGTCCACGCTTTTTTCAAGGAGCACAGGTATTCCCATGTTGTGGGCTTTTGGTTAATAACCTCCAAATCCCATGGAGAAGCACTCGCTAATACTTGGATTTAGAGCCCAACCCACCCTTTCCCCAGCACTCCGTATCAGGCAACCAAACAGGGTAGACAAGTTAAGCGATTTTATAAGAACCAAGGCCCTGCTCTCAGTTGGAGGAGGCTGCCCACTCTCAGGATAACTGTGCAAGTGTTCGTGTGTGTGCTGGAGGTGTGGAAACAGACTCCACGGATCTTTATGGGGGCACAGGTGTTCCCAGGTTAGGGATGTAGTTTAAACACCTCCACAAACCATAGAGAGGTCATCGCAAATACTTGGTTTTGGAGCCCAAACCACACTTTCCCCCGCACTCCCGCCTAGGCTTTCCATCAGGGAAGACAAGCAAAGGAATTCAATTAGAACCCAGGCGCTGCTGTCAGTTGGAGGAACTTCCCTGCACTCAGAATTCCAGAACACATTCTTAGGTGTGGGAGAGGTGTGCAGCCCCACTGCACCCAGATGAATGGAGGAAAAGGTGTTCCGTTTAGGGAGAAGTCCACTAAGTACTTCCTCAATGGATCAGGGGGCACTCACTGCTACGTGGCCTCCAAGCCCATCCCCCAGCTTTCCCTCATGGCCTGGTCTAAGAGAACACTCAGGGAACAGAAGCTAAGGGATACGAATAGAATCCAGGTGCTGCTGTCAGTTTGAGGAACATCCCCACACTCAGAATACCAGAACACATCTTCGTGTGTGTGCTGGATGTAGGGAAACAGTCAAAGCATCTTTCAGGGGGCACATTTATTCCATGGTTGTGGGTTGTAGGTTAAAAACCCACATCCCATGGATAGGCTCTCGCTTATACTTGGTTTAGAGCCCAACCCCCACTTTCCCCCACTCTCCAGCCTAGGCATGCCATCAGGGAAGACAAGCTAAGGGATTCTTTTAGAACCCAGGCGCTGCTGTCATTTGGAGGAGCCTCCCCACAATCAGGATACCTGAGCACGTCTCCGTGTGTGTGCTGGAGGTGGGGAAACAGATTCCACGCATCTTTATGGGGCACAGGTGTTCCAAGGTTGGGGAAGTAGTTTAATACCCTCCACTACCCACAGAGATGCACTCGCTAATACTTGGCTTTAGAGCCCATCCCCACCATCGCTTACTGCTAGGCCTAGGAAAACACTTAGGGAAGTCAAGCGAAGGGATTCTATTACAACCCAGGTGCTGCTGTCTGTTGGAGGAACCTCCCCACACTCAGAACCCCAGAACACTTCTTCCTGTGTGTGCTGGACGTGGGGAAACATAGCACATGCATTTTTCAGGGGTCACAGTAATTCCCAAGTTGTGGGTTGTAGTTTAAACATCTCCACTACCCATGGAGAGGCACACGCTAATACTTAGTTTTAGATCCCAAATCCCACTTTCAACCACACACTGGCCTAGGCAAACCATCAGGGAAGACAAGCAAAGGGATTCTATTCAAACCAAGACGCTGATGTCAGTTGGAGGAACTACCCCACCCTCAGGATACTGGAACCCAACCTTGTGTGGTGGGGAGATTTGAAGCCCCACTCCACGCAGATGAATGGGTGCTCAGGTGTTTCCCTTTATGGAGAATTCATCTAAATACTTCCTCAGTCCATCGGGGACACTCGCTACTATTTGGCCTCAAAGCCCAACCCCCAGGTTTCTCTCAGAGTCAGTCCTAGGGAAACACTCAGGGATTACAAGCTAAGGGATTCTATTAGAACCCAGCCGCTTCTGTCACCTGAAATTGCCAGCCCACACTCAGGATAGCAGAAAACTTCTTCATGTGTGTTCTGGTGGTGGGGATACAGAGTCCACGCTTTTTTCAAGGAGCACAGGTATTCCCATGTTGTGGGCTTTTGGTTAATAACCTCCAAATCCCATGGAGAAGCACTCGCTAATACTTGGATTTAGAGCCCAACCCACCCTTTCCCCAGCACTCCGTATCAGGCAACCAAACAGGGTAGACAAGTTAAGCGATTTTATAAGAACCAAGGCCCTGCTCTCAGTTGGAGGAGGCTGCCCACTCTCAGGATAACTGTGCAAGTATTCGTGTGTGTGCTGGAGGTGTGGAAACAGACTCCACGGATCTTTATGGGGGCACAGGTGTTCCCAGGTTAGGGATGTAGTTTAAACACCTCCACAAACCATAGAGAGGTCATCGCAAATACTTGGTTTTGGAGCCCAAACCACACTTTCCCCCGCACTCCCGCCTAGGCTTTCCATCAGGGAAGACAAGCAAAGGAATTCAATTAGAACCCAGGCGCTGCTGTCAGTTGGAGGAACTTCCCTGCACTCAGAATTCCAGAACACATTCTTAGGTGTGGGAGAGGTGTGCAGCCCCACTGCACCCAGATGAATGCAGAAAAAGGTGTTCCGTTTAGGGAGAAGACCTCTAAGTACTTCCTCAATGGATCAGGGGGCACTCACTGCTACGTGGCCTCCAAGCCCATCCCCCAGCTTTCCCTCATGGCCTGGTCTAAGAGAACACTCAGGGAACAGAAGCTAAGGGATACGAATAGAATCCAGGTGCTGCTGTCAGTTTGAGGAACATCCCCACACTCAGAATACCAGAACACATCTTCGTGTGTGTGCTTGATGTAGGGAAACAGTCAAAGCATCATTCAGGGGGCACATTTATTCCATGGTTGTGGGTTGTAGGTTAAAAACCCACATCCCATGGATAGGCTCTCGCTTATACTTGGTTTAGAGCCCAACCCCCACTTTCCCCCACTCTCCAGCCTAGGCATGCCATCAGGGAAGACAAGCTAAGGGATTCTTTTAGAACCCAGGCGCTGCTGTCATTTGGAGGAGCCTCCCCACAATCAGGATACCTGAGCAGGTCTCCGTGTGTGTGCTGGAGGTGGGGAAACAGATTCCACGCATCTTTATGGGGCACAGGTGTTCCAAGGTTGGGGAAGTAGTTTAAAACCCTCCACTACCCACAGAGATGCACTCGCTAATACTTGGCTTTAGAGCCCATCCCCCACCATCGCTTACTGCTAGGCCTAGGAAAACACTTAGGGAAGTCAAGCTAAGGGATTCTATTACAACCCAGGTGCTGCTGTTTGTTGGAGGAACCTCCCCACACTCAGAACCCCAGAACATTTCTTCCTGTGTGTGCTGGACGTGGGGAAACAGAGCACACGCATTTTTCAGGGGTCACAGTAATTCCCAAGTTGTGGGTTGTAGTTTAAACATCTCCACTACCCATGGAGAGGCACACGCTAATACTTAGTTTTAGATCCCAAATCCCACTTTCAACCACACACTGGCCTAGGCAAACCATCAGGGAAGACAAGCAAAGGGATTCTATTCAAACCAAGACGCTGATGTCAGTTGGAGGAACTACCCCACCCTCAGGATACTGGAACCCAACCTTGTGTGGTGGGGAGATTTGAAGCCCCACTCCACGCAGATGAACGGGTGCTCAGTTGTTTCCCTTTATGGAGAATTCATCTAAATACTTCCTCAGTCCATCAGGGACACTCGCTACTATTTGGCCTCAAAGCCCAACCCCCAGGTTTCTCTCAGAGTCAGTCCTTGGGATACACTCAGGGATTACAAGCTAAGGGATTCTATTAGAACCCAGCCGCTTCTGTCACCTGAAATCGCCAGCCCACACTCAGGATAGCAGAAAACTTCTTCATGTGTGTTCTGGTGGTGGGGATACAGAGTCCACGCTTTTTTCAAGGAGCACAGGTATTCCCATGTTGTGGGGTTTTGGTTAATAACCTCCAAATCCCATGGAGAAGCACTCGCTAATACTTGGATTTAGAGCCCAACCCAGCCTTTCCCCAGCACTCCGTATCAGGCAACCAAACAGGGTAGACAAGTTAAGCGATTTTATAAGAACCAAGGCCCTGCTCTCAGTTGGAGGAGGCTGCCCACTCTCAGGATAACTGTGCAAGTGTTCGTGTGTGTGCTGGAGGTGTGGAAACAGACTCCACGGATCTTTATGGGGGCACAGGTGTTCCCAGGTTAGGGATGTAGTTTAAACACCTCCACAAACCATACAGAGGTCATCGCAAATACTTGGTTTTGGAGCCCAAACCACACATTCCCCGCACTCCCGCCTAGGCTTTCCATCAGGGAAGACAAGCAAAGGGATTCAATTAGAACCCAGGCGCTGCTGTCAGTTGGAGGAACTTCCCTGCACTCAGAATTCCAGAACACATTCTTAGGTGTGGGAGAGATGTGCAGCCCCACTGCACCCAGATGAATGCAGAAAAAGGTGTTCCGTTTAGGGAGAAGTCCTCTAAGTACTTCCTCAATGGATCAGGGGGCACTCACTGCTACGTGACCTCCAAGCACATCCCCCAGCTTTCCCTCATGGCCTGGTCTAAGAGAACACTCAGGGAACAGAAGCTAAGGGATACGAATAGAATCCAGGTGCTGCTGTCAGTTTGAGGAACATCCCCACACTCAGAATACCAGAACACATCTTCGTGTGTGTGCTGGATGTAGGGAAACAGTCAAAGCATCTTTCAGGGGGCACATTTATTCCATGGTTGTGGGTTGTAGGTTAAAAACCCACATCCCATTGATAGGCTCTCGCTTATACTTGGTTTAGAGCCCAACCCCCACTTTCCCCCACTCTCCAGCCTAGGCATGCAATCAGGGAAGACAAGCTAAGGGATTCTTTTAGAACCCAGGCGCTGCTGTCATTTGGAGGAGCCTCCCCACAATCAGGATACCTGAGCACGTCTCCGTGTGTGTGCTGGAGGTGGGGAAACAGATTCCACGCATCTTTATGGGGCACAGGTGTTCCAAGGTTGGGGAAGTAGTTTAATACCCTCCACTACCCACAGAGATGCACTCGCTAATACTTGGCTTTAGAGCCCATCCCCCACCATCGCTTACTGCTAGGCCTAGGAAAACACTTAGGGAAGTCAAGCGAAGGGATTCTATTACAACCCAGGTGCTGCTGTCTGTTGGAGGAACCTCCCCACACTCAGAACCCCAGAACACTTCTTCCTGTGTGTGCTGGACGTGGGGAAACATAGCACACGCATTTTTCAGGGGTCACAGTAATTCCCAAGTTGTGGGTTGTAGTTTAAACATCTCCACTACCCATGGAGAGGCACACGCTAATACTTAGTTTTAGATCCCAAATCCCACTTTCAACCACACACTGGCCTAGGCAAACCATCAGGGAAGACAAGCAAAGGGATTCTATTCAAACCAAGACGCTGATGTCAGTTGGAGGAACTACCCCACCCTCAGGATACTGGAACCCAACCTTGTGTGGTGGGGAGATTTGAAGCCCCACTCCACGCAGATGAATGGGTGCTCAGGTGTTTCCCTTTATGGAGAATTCATCTAAATACTTCCTCAGTCCATCGGGGACACTCGCTACTATTTGGCCTCAAAGCCCAACCCCCAGGTTTCTCTCAGAGTCAGTCCTAGGGAAACACTCAGGGATTACAAGCTAAGGGATTCTATTAGAACCCAGCCGCTTCTGTCACCTGAAATTGCCAGCCCACACTCAGGATAGCAGAAAACTTCTTCATGTGTGTTCTGGTGGTGGGGATACAGAGTCCACGCTTTTTTCAAGGAGCACAGGTATTCCCATGTTGTGGGCTTTTGGTTAATAACCTCCAAATCCCATGGAGAAGCACTCGCCAATACTTGGATTTAGAGCCCAACCCACCCTTTCCCCAGCACTCCGTATCAGGCAACCAAACAGGGTAGACAAGTTAAGCGATTTTATAAGAACCAAGGCCCTGCTCTCAGTTGGAGGAGGCTGCCCACTCTCAGGATAACTGTGCAAGTGTTCGTGTGTGTGCTGGAGGTGTGGAAACAGACTCCACGGATCTTTATGGGGGCACAGGTGTTCCCAGGTTAGGGATGTAGTTTAAACACCTCCACAAACCATAGAGAGGTCATCGCAAATACTTGGTTTTGGAGCCCAAACCACACTTTCCCCCGCACTCCCGCCTAGGCTTTCCATCAGGGAAGACAAGCAAAGGGATTCAATTAGAACCCAGGCGCTGCTGTCAGTTGGAGGAACTTCCCTGCACTCAGAATTCCAGAACACATTCTTAGGTGTGGGAGAGATGTGCAGCCCCACTGCACCCAGATGAATGGAGGAAAAGGTGTTCCGTTTAGGGAGAAGTCCTCTAAGTACTTCCTCAATGGATCAGGGGGCACTCACTGCTACGTGGCCTCCAAGCCCATCCCCCAGCTTTCCCTCATGGCCTGGTCTAAGAGAACACTCAGGGAACAGAAGCTAAGGGATACGAATAGAATCCAGGTGCTGCTGTCAGTTTGAGGAACATCCCCACACTCAGAATACCAGAACACATCTTCGTGTGTGTGCTGGATGTAGGGAAACAATCAAAGCATCTTTCAGGGGGCACATTTATTCCATGGTTGTGGGTTGTAGGTTAAAAACCCACATCCCATGGATAGGCTCTCGCTTATACTTGGTTTAGAGCCCAACCCCCACTTTCCCCCACTCTCCAGCCTAGGCATGCCATCAGGGAAGACAAGCTAAGGGATTCTTTTAGAACCCAGGCGCTGCTGTCATTTGGAGGAGCCTCCCCACAATCAGGATACCTGAGCACGTCTCCGTGTGTGTGCTGGAGGTGGGGAAACAGATTCCACGCATCTTTATGGGGCACAGGTGTTCCAAGGTTGGGGAAGTAGTTTAAAACCCTCCACTACCCACAGAGATGCACTCGCTAATACTTGGCTTTAGAGCCCATCCCCACCATCGCTTAGTGCTAGGCCTAGGAAAACACTTAGGGAAGTCAAGCGAAGGGATTCTATTACAACCCAGGTGCTGCTGTCTGTTGGAGGAACCTCCCCACACTCACAACCCCAGAACACTACTTCCTGTGTGTGCTGGGCGTGGGGAAACATAGCACACGCATTTTTCAGGGGTCACAGTAATTCCCAAGTTGTGGGTTGTAGTTTAAACATCTCCACTACCCATGGAGAGGCACACGCTAGTACTTAGTTTTAGATCCCAAATCCCACTTTCAACCACACACTGGCCTAGGCAAACCATCAGGGAAGACAAGCAAAGGGATTCTATTCAAACCAAGACGCTGATGTCAGTTGGAGGAACTACCCCACCCTCAGGATACTGGAACCCAACCTTGTGTGGTGGGGAGATTTGAAGCCCCACTCCACGCAGATGAATGGGTGCTCAGGTGTTTCCCTTTATGGAGAATTCATCTAAATACTTCCTCAGTCCATCATTGACACTCGCTACTATTTGGCCTCAAAGCCCAACCCCCAGGTTTCTCTCAGAGTCAGTCCTAGGGATACACTCAGGGATTACAAGCTAAGGGATTCTATTAGAACCCAGCCGCTTCTGTCACCTGAAATTGCCAGCCCACACTCAGGATAGCAGAAAACTTCTTCATGTGTGTTCTGGTGGTGGGGATACAGAGTCCACGCTTTTTTCAAGGAGCACAGGTATTCCCATGTTGTGGGCTTTTGGTTAATAACCTCCAAATCCCATGGAGAAGCACTCGCTAATACTTGGATTTAGAGCCCAACCCACCCTTTCCCCAGCACTCCGTATCAGGCAACCAAACAGGGTAGACAAGTTAAGCGATTTTATAAGAACCAAGGCCCTGCTCTCAGTTGGAGGAGGCTGCCCACTCTCAGGATAACTGTGCAAGTGTTCGTGTGTGTGCTGGAGGTGTGGAAACAGACTCCACGGATCTTTATGGGGGCACAGGTGTTCCCAGGTTAGGGATGTAGTTTAAACACCTCCACAAACCATAGAGAGGTCATCGCAAATACTTGGTTTTGGAGCCCAAACCACACTTTCCCCCGCACTCCCGCCTAGGCTTTCCATCAGGGAAGACAAGCAAAGGAATTCAATTAGAACCCAGGCGCTGCTGTCAGTTGGAGGAACTTCCCTGCACTCAGAATTCCAGAACACATTCTTAGGTGTGGGAGAGTTGTGCAGCCCCACTGCACCCAGATGAATGGAGGAAAAGGTGTTCCGTTTAGGGAGAAGTCCACTAAGTACTTCCTCAATGGATCAGGGGGCACTCACTGCTACGTGGCCTCCAAGCCCATCCCCCAGCTTTCCCTCATGGCCTGGTCTAAGAGAACACTCAGGGAACAGAAGCTAAGGGATACGAATAGAATCCAGGTGCTGCTGTCAGTTTGAGGAACATCCCCACACTCAGAATACCAGAACACATCTTCGTGTGTGTGCTGGATGTAGGGAAACAGTCAAAGCATCTTTCAGGGGGCACATTTATTCCATGGTTGTGGGTTGTAGGTTAAAAACCCACATCCCATGGATAGGCTCTCGCTTATACTTGGTTTAGAGCCCAACCCCCACTTTCCCCCACTCTCCAGCCTAGGCATGCCATCAGGGAAGACAAGCTAAGGGATTCTTTTAGAACCCAGGCGCTGCTGTCATTTGGAGGAGCCTCCCCACAATCAGGATACCTGAGCACGTCTCCGTGTGTGTGCTGGAGGTGGGGAAACAGATTCCACGCATCTTTATGGGGCACAGGTGTTCCAAGGTTGGGGAAGTAGTTTAATACCCTCCACTACCCACAGAGATGCACTCGCTAATACTTGGCTTTAGAGCCCATCCCCACCATCGCTTACTGCTAGGCCTAGGAAAACACTTAGGGAAGTCAAGCGAAGGGATTCTATTACAACCCAGGTGCTGCTGTCTGTTGGAGGAACCTCCCCACACTCAGAACCCCAGAAAACTTCTTCCTGTGTGTGCTGGACGTGGGGAAACATAGCACATGCATTTTTCAGGGGTCACAGTAATTCCCAAGTTGTGGGTTGTAGTTTAAACATCTCCACTACCCATGGAGAGGCACACGCTAATACTTAGTTTTAGATCCCAAATCCCACTTTCAACCACACACTGGCCTAGGCAAACCATCAGGGAAGACAAGCAAAGGGATTCTATTCAAACCAAGACGCTGATGTCAGTTGGAGGAACTACCCCACCCTCAGGATACTGGAACCCAACCTTGTGTGGTGGGGAGATTTGAAGCCCCACTCCACGCAGATGAATGGGTGCTCAGGTGTTTCCCTTTATGGAGAATTCATCTAAATACTTCCTCAGTCCATCGGGGACACTCGCTACTATTTGGCCTCAAAGCCCAACCCCCAGGTTTCTCTCAGAGTCAGTCCTAGGGAAACACTCAGGGATTACAAGCTAAGGGATTCTATTAGAACCCAGCCGCTTCTGTCACCTGAAATTGCCAGCCCACACTCAGGATAGCAGAAAACTTCTTCATGTGTGTTCTGGTGGTGGGGATACAGAGTCCACGCTTTTTTCAAGGAGCACAGGTATTCCCATGTTGTGGGCTTTTGGTTAATAACCTCCAAATCCCATGGAGAAGCACTCGCTAATACTTGGATTTAGAGCCCAACCCACCCTTTCCCCAGCACTCCGTATCAGGCAACCAAACAGGGTAGACAAGTTAAGCGATTTTATAAGAACCAAGGCCCTGCTCTCAGTTGGAGGAGGCTGCCCACTCTCAGGATAACTGTGCAAGTATTCGTGTGTGTGCTGGAGGTGTGGAAACAGACTCCACGGATCTTTATGGGGGCACAGGTGTTCCCAGGTTAGGGATGTAGTTTAAACACCTCCACAAACCATAGAGAGGTCATCGCAAATACTTGGTTTTGGAGCCCAAACCACACTTTCCCCCGCACTCCCGCCTAGGCTTTCCATCAGGGAAGACAAGCAAAGGAATTCAATTAGAACCCAGGCGCTGCTGTCAGTTGGAGGAACTTCCCTGCACTCAGAATTCCAGAACACATTCTTAGGTGTGGGAGAGGTGTGCAGCCCCACTGCACCCAGATGAATGGAGGAAAAGGTGTTCCGTTTAGGGAGAAGACCTCTAAGTACTTCCTCAATGGATCAGGGGGCACTCACTGCTACGTGGCCTCCAAGCCCATCCCCCAGCTTTCCCTCATGGCCTGGTCTAAGAGAACACTCAGGGAACAGAAGCTAAGGGATACGAATAGAATCCAGGTGCTGCTGTCAGTTTGAGGAACATCCCCACACTCAGAATACCAGAACACATCTTCGTGTGTGTGCTTGATGTAGGGAAACAGTCAAAGCATCATTCAGGGGGCACATTTATTCCATGGTTGTGGGTTGTAGGTTAAAAACCCACATCCCATGGATAGGCTCTCGCTTATACTTGGTTTAGAGCCCAACCCCCACTTTCCCCCACTCTCCAGCCTAGGCATGCCATCAGGGAAGACAAGCTAAGGGATTCTTTTAGAACCCAGGCGCTGCTGTCATTTGGAGGAGCCTCCCCACAATCAGGATACCTGAGCAGGTCTCCGTGTGTGTGCTGGAGGTGGGGAAACAGATTCCACGCATCTTTATGGGGCACAGGTGTTCCAAGGTTGGGGAAGTAGTTTAAAACCCTCCACTACCCACAGAGATGCACTCGCTAATACTTGGCTTTAGAGCCCATCCCCCACCATCGCTTACTGCTAGGCCTAGGAAAACACTTAGGGAAGTCAAGCTAAGGGATTCTATTACAACCCAGGTGCTGCTGTTTGTTGGAGGAACCTCCCCACACTCAGAACCCCAGAACACTTCTTCCTGTGTGTGCTGGACGTGGGGAAACATAGCACACGCATTTTTCAGGGGTCACAGTAATTCCCAAGTTGTGGGTTGTAGTTTAAACATCTCCACTACCCATGGAGAGGCACACGCTAATACTTAGTTTTAGATCCCAAATCCCACTTTCAACCACACACTGGCCTAGGCAAACCATCAGGGAAGACAAGCAAAGGGATTCTATTCAAACCAAGACGCTGATGTCAGTTGGAGGAACTACCCCACCCTCAGGATACTGGAACCGAACCTTGTGTGGTGGGGAGATTTGAAGCCCCACTCCACGCAGATGAACGGGTGCTCAGTTGTTTCCCTTTATGGAGAATTCATCTAAATACTTCCTCAGTCCATCAGGGACACTCGCTACTATTTGGCCTCAAAGCCCAACCCCCAGGTTTCTCTCAGAGTCAGTCCTTGGGATACACTCAGGGATTACAAGCTAAGGGATTCTATTAGAACCCAGCCGCTTCTGTCACCTGAAATCGCCAGCCCACACTCAGGATAGCAGAAAACTTCTTCATGTGTGTTCTGGTGGTGGGGATACAGAGTCCACGCTTTTTTCAAGGAGCACAGGTATTCCCATGTTGTGGGGTTTTGGTTAATAACCTCCAAATCCCATGGAGAAGCACTCGCTAATACTTGGATTTAGAGCCCAACCCACCCTTTCCCCAGCACTCCGTATCAGGCAACCAAACAGGGTAGACAAGTTAAGCGATTTTATAAGAACCAAGGCCCTGCTCTCAGTTGGAGGAGGCTGCCCACTCTCAGGATAACTGTGCAAGTGTTCGTGTGTGTGCTGGAGGTGTGGAAACAGACTCCACGGATCTTTATGGGGGCACAGGTGTTCCCAGGTTAGGGATGTAGTTTAAACACCTCCACAAACCATACAGAGGTCATCGCAAATACTTGGTTTTGGAGCCCAAACCACACATTCCCCGCACTCCCGCCTAGGCTTTCCATCAGGGAAGACAAGCAAAGGGATTCAATTAGAACCCAGGCGCTGCTGTCAGTTGGAGGAACTTCCCTGCACTCAGAATTCCAGAACACATTCTTAGGTGTGGGAGAGATGTGCAGCCCCACTGCACCCAGATGAATGGAGGAAAAGGTGTTCCGTTTAGGGAGAAGTCCTCTAAGTACTTCCTCAATGGATCAGGGGGCACTCACTGCTACGTGGCCTCCAAGCCCATCCCCCAGCTTTCCCTCATGGCCTGGTCTAAGAGAACACTCAGGGAACAGAAGCTAAGGGATACGAATAGAATCCAGGTGCTGCTGTCAGTTTGAGGAACATCCCCACACTCAGAATACCAGAACACATCTTCGTGTGTGTGCTGGATGTAGGGAAACAATCAAAGCATCTTTCAGGGGGCACATTTATTCCATGGTTGTGGGTTGTAGGTTAAAAACCCACATCCCATGGATAGGCTCTCGCTTATACTTGGTTTAGAGCCCAACCCCCACTTTCCCCCACTCTCCAGCCTAGGCATGCCATCAGGGAAGACAAGCTAAGGGATTCTTTTAGAACCCAGGCGCTGCTGTCATTTGGAGGAGCCTCCCCACAATCAGGATACCTGAGCACGTCTCCGTGTGTGTGCTGGAGGTGGGGAAACAGATTCCACGCATCTTTATGGGGCACAGGTGTTCCAAGGTTGGGGAAGTAGTTTAAAACCCTCCACTACCCACAGAGATGCACTCGCTAATACTTGGCTTTAGAGCCCATCCCCACCATCGCTTAGTGCTAGGCCTAGGAAAACACTTAGGGAAGTCAAGCGAAGGGATTCTATTACAACCCAGGTGCTGCTGTCTGTTGGAGGAACCTCCCCACACTCACAACCCCAGAACACTACTTCCTGTGTGTGCTGGGCGTGGGGAAACATAGCACACGCATTTTTCAGGGGTCACAGTAATTCCCAAGTTGTGGGTTGTAGTTTAAACATCTCCACTACCCATGGAGAGGCACACGCTAGTACTTAGTTTTAGATCCCAAATCCCACTTTCAACCACACACTGGCCTAGGCAAACCATCAGGGAAGACAAGCAAAGGGATTCTATTCAAACCAAGACGCTGATGTCAGTTGGAGGAACTACCCCACCCTCAGGATACTGGAACCCAACCTTGTGTGGTGGGGAGATTTGAAGCCCCACTCCACGCAGATGAATGGGTGCTCAGGTGTTTCCCTTTATGGAGAATTCATCTAAATACTTCCTCAGTCCATCATTGACACTCGCTACTATTTGGCCTCAAAGCCCAACCCCCAGGTTTCTCTCAGAGTCAGTCCTAGGGATACACTCAGGGATTACAAGCTAAGGGATTCTATTAGAACCCAGCCGCTTCTGTCACCTGAAATTGCCAGCCCACACTCAGGATAGCAGAAAACTTCTTCATGTGTGTTCTGGTGGTGGGGATACAGAGTCCACGCTTTTTTCAAGGAGCACAGGTATTCCCATGTTGTGGGCTTTTGGTTAATAACCTCCAAATCCCATGGAGAAGCACTCGCTAATACTTGGATTTAGAGCCCAACCCACCCTTTCCCCAGCACTCCGTATCAGGCAACCAAACAGGGTAGACAAGTTAAGCGATTTTATAAGAACCAAGGCCCTGCTCTCAGTTGGAGGAGGCTGCCCACTCTCAGGATAACTGTGCAAGTGTTCGTGTGTGTGCTGGAGGTGTGGAAACAGACTCCACGGATCTTTATGGGGGCACAGGTGTTCCCAGGTTAGGGATGTAGTTTAAACACCTCCACAAACCATAGAGAGGTCATCGCAAATACTTGGTTTTGGAGCCCAAACCACACTTTCCCCCGCACTCCCGCCTAGGCTTTCCATCAGGGAAGACAAGCAAAGGAATTCAATTAGAACCCAGGCGCTGCTGTCAGTTGGAGGAACTTCCCTGCACTCAGAATTCCAGAACACATTCTTAGGTGTGGGAGAGGTGTGCAGCCCCACTGCACCCAGATGAATGGAGGAAAAGGTGTTCCGTTTAGGGAGAAGTCCACTAAGTACTTCCTCAATGGATCAGGGGGCACTCACTGCTACGTGGCCTCCAAGCCCATCCCCCAGCTTTCCCTCATGGCCTGGTCTAAGAGAACACTCAGGGAACAGAAGCTAAGGGATACGAATAGAATCCAGGTGCTGCTGTCAGTTTGAGGAACATCCCCACACTCAGAATACCAGAACACATCTTCGTGTGTGTGCTGGATGTAGGGAAACAGTCAAAGCATCTTTCAGGGGGCACATTTATTCCATGGTTGTGGGTTGTAGGTTAAAAACCCACATCCCATGGATAGGCTCTCGCTTATACTTGGTTTAGAGCCCAACCCCCACTTTCCCCCACTCTCCAGCCTAGGCATGCCATCAGGGAAGACAAGCTAAGGGATTCTTTTAGAACCCAGGCGCTGCTGTCATTTGGAGGAGCCTCCCCACAATCAGGATACCTGAGCACGTCTCCGTGTGTGTGCTGGAGGTGGGGAAACAGATTCCACGCATCTTTATGGGGCACAGGTGTTCCAAGGTTGGGGAAGTAGTTTAATACCCTCCACTACCCACAGAGATGCACTCGCTAATACTTGGCTTTAGAGCCCATCCCCACCATCGCTTACTGCTAGGCCTAGGAAAACACTTAGGGAAGTCAAGCGAAGGGATTCTATTACAACCCAGGTGCTGCTGTCTGTTGGAGGAACCTCCCCACACTCAGAACCCCAGAAAACTTCTTCCTGTGTGTGCTGGACGTGGGGAAACATAGCACATGCATTTTTCAGGGGTCACAGTAATTCCCAAGTTGTGGGTTGTAGTTTAAACATCTCCACTACCCATGGAGAGGCACACGCTAATACTTAGTTTTAGATCCCAAATCCCACTTTCAACCACACACTGGCCTAGGCAAACCATCAGGGAAGACAAGCAAAGGGATTCTATTCAAACCAAGACGCTGATGTCAGTTGGAGGAACTACCCCACCCTCAGGATACTGGAACCCAACCTTGTGTGGTGGGGAGATTTGAAGCCCCACTCCACGCAGATGAATGGGTGCTCAGGTGTTTCCCTTTATGGAGAATTCATCTAAATACTTCCTCAGTCCATCGGGGACACTCGCTACTATTTGGCCTCAAAGCCCAACCCCCAGGTTTCTCTCAGAGTCAGTCCTAGGGAAACACTCAGGGATTACAAGCTAAGGGATTCTATTAGAACCCAGCCGCTTCTGTCACCTGAAATTGCCAGCCCACACTCAGGATAGCAGAAAACTTCTTCATGTGTGTTCTGGTGGTGGGGATACAGAGTCCACGCTTTTTTCAAGGAGCACAGGTATTCCCATGTTGTGGGCTTTTGGTTAATAACCTCCAAATCCCATGGAGAAGCACTCGCTAATACTTGGATTTAGAGCCCAACCCACCCTTTCCCCAGCACTCCGTATCAGGCAACCAAACAGGGTAGACAAGTTAAGCGATTTTATAAGAACCAAGGCCCTGCTCTCAGTTGGAGGAGGCTGCCCACTCTCAGGATAACTGTGCAAGTATTCGTGTGTGTGCTGGAGGTGTGGAAACAGACTCCACGGATCTTTATGGGGGCACAGGTGTTCCCAGGTTAGGGATGTAGTTTAAACACCTCCACAAACCATAGAGAGGTCATCGCAAATACTTGGTTTTGGAGCCCAAACCACACTTTCCCCCGCACTCCCGCCTAGGCTTTCCATCAGGGAAGACAAGCAAAGGAATTCAATTAGAACCCAGGCGCTGCTGTCAGTTGGAGGAACTTCCCTGCACTCAGAATTCCAGAACACATTCTTAGGTGTGGGAGAGGTGTGCAGCCCCACTGCACCCAGATGAATGGAGGAAAAGGTGTTCCGTTTAGGGAGAAGACCTCTAAGTACTTCCTCAATGGATCAGGGGGCACTCACTGCTACGTGGCCTCCAAGCCCATCCCCCAGCTTTCCCTCATGGCCTGGTCTAAGAGAACACTCAGGGAACAGAAGCTAAGGGATACGAATAGAATCCAGGTGCTGCTGTCAGTTTGAGGAACATCCCCACACTCAGAATACCAGAACACATCTTCGTGTGTGTGCTTGATGTAGGGAAACAGTCAAAGCATCATTCAGGGGGCACATTTATTCCATGGTTGTGGGTTGTAGGTTAAAAACCCACATCCCATGGATAGGCTCTCGCTTATACTTGGTTTAGAGCCCAACCCCCACTTTCCCCCACTCTCCAGCCTAGGCATGCCATCAGGGAAGACAAGCTAAGGGATTCTTTTAGAACCCAGGCGCTGCTGTCATTTGGAGGAGCCTCCCCACAATCAGGATACCTGAGCAGGTCTCCGTGTGTGTGCTGGAGGTGGGGAAACAGATTCCACGCATCTTTATGGGGCACAGGTGTTCCAAGGTTGGGGAAGTAGTTTAAAACCCTCCACTACCCACAGAGATGCACTCGCTAATACTTGGCTTTAGAGCCCATCCCCCACCATCGCTTACTGCTAGGCCTAGGAAAACACTTAGGGAAGTCAAGCTAAGGGATTCTATTACAACCCAGGTGCTGCTGTTTGTTGGAGGAACCTCCCCACACTCAGAACCCCAGAACACTTCTTCCTGTGTGTGCTGGACGTGGGGAAACATAGCACACGCATTTTTCAGGGGTCACAGTAATTCCCAAGTTGTGGGTTGTAGTTTAAACATCTCCACTACCCATGGAGAGGCACACGCTAATACTTAGTTTTAGATCCCAAATCCCACTTTCAACCACACACTGGCCTAGGCAAACCATCAGGGAAGACAAGCAAAGGGATTCTATTCAAACCAAGACGCTGATGTCAGTTGGAGGAACTACCCCACCCTCAGGATACTGGAACCGAACCTTGTGTGGTGGGGAGATTTGAAGCCCCACTCCACGCAGATGAACGGGTGCTCAGTTGTTTCCCTTTATGGAGAATTCATCTAAATACTTCCTCAGTCCATCAGGGACACTCGCTACTATTTGGCCTCAAAGCCCAACCCCCAGGTTTCTCTCAGAGTCAGTCCTTGGGATACACTCAGGGATTACAAGCTAAGGGATTCTATTAGAACCCAGCCGCTTCTGTCACCTGAAATCGCCAGCCCACACTCAGGATAGCAGAAAACTTCTTCATGTGTGTTCTGGTGGTGGGGATACAGAGTCCACGCTTTTTTCAAGGAGCACAGGTATTCCCATGTTGTGGGGTTTTGGTTAATAACCTCCAAATCCCATGGAGAAGCACTCGCTAATACTTGGATTTAGAGCCCAACCCACCCTTTCCCCAGCACTCCGTATCAGGCAACCAAACAGGGTAGACAAGTTAAGCGATTTTATAAGAACCAAGGCCCTGCTCTCAGTTGGAGGAGGCTGCCCACTCTCAGGATAACTGTGCAAGTGTTCGTGTGTGTGCTGGAGGTGTGGAAACAGACTCCACGGATCTTTATGGGGGCACAGGTGTTCCCAGGTTAGGGATGTAGTTTAAACACCTCCACAAACCATACAGAGGTCATCGCAAATACTTGGTTTTGGAGCCCAAACCACACATTCCCCGCACTCCCGCCTAGGCTTTCCATCAGGGAAGACAAGCAAAGGGATTCAATTAGAACCCAGGCGCTGCTGTCAGTTGGAGGAACTTCCCTGCACTCAGAATTCCAGAACACATTCTTAGGTGTGGGAGAGATGTGCAGCCCCACTGCACCCAGATGAATGCAGAAAAAGGTGTTCCGTTTAGGGAGAAGTCCTCTAAGTACTTCCTCAATGGATCAGGGGGCACTCACTGCTACGTGACCTCCAAGCCCATCCCCCAGCTTTCCCTCATGGCCTGGTCTAAGAGAACACTCAGGGAACAGAAGCTAAGGGATACGAATAGAATCCAGGTGCTGCTGTCAGTTTGAGGAACATCCCCACACTCAGAATACCAGAACACATCTTCGTGTGTGTGCTGGATGTAGGGAAACAGTCAAAGCATCTTTCAGGGGGCACATTTATTCCATGGTTGTGGGTTGTAGGTTAAAAACCCACATCCCATTGATAGGCTCTCGCTTATACTTGGTTTAGAGCCCAACCCCCACTTTCCCCCACTCTCCAGCCTAGGCATGCAATCAGGGAAGACAAGCTAAGGGATTCTTTTAGAACCCAGGCGCTGCTGTCATTTGGAGGAGCCTCCCCACAATCAGGATACCTGAGCACGTCTCCGTGTGTGTGCTGGAGGTGGGGAAACAGATTCCACGCATCTTTATGGGGCACAGGTGTTCCAAGGTTGGGGAAGTAGTTTAATACCCTCCACTACCCACAGAGATGCACTCGCTAATACTTGGCTTTAGAGCCCATCCCCCACCATCGCTTACTGCTAGGCCTAGGAAAACACTTAGGGAAGTCAAGCGAAGGGATTCTATTACAACCCAGGTGCTGCTGTCTGTTGGAGGAACCTCCCCACACTCAGAACCCCAGAACACTTCTTCCTGTGTGTGCTGGACGTGGGGAAACATAGCACACGCATTTTTCAGGGGTCACAGTAATTCCCAAGTTGTGGGTTGTAGTTTAAACATCTCCACTACCCATGGAGAGGCACACGCTAATACTTAGTTTTAGATCCCAAATCCCACTTTCAACCACACACTGGCCTAGGCAAACCATCAGGGAAGACAAGCAAAGGGATTCTATTCAAACCAAGACGCTGATGTCAGTTGGAGGAACTACCCCACCCTCAGGATACTGGAACCCAACCTTGTGTGGTGGGGAGATTTGAAGCCCCACTCCACGCAGATGAATGGGTGCTCAGGTGTTTCCCTTTATGGAGAATTCATCTAAATACTTCCTCAGTCCATCAGGGACACTCGCTACTATTTGGCCTCAAAGCCCAACCCCCAGGTTTCTCTCAGAGTCAGTCCTTGGGATACACTCAGGGATTACAAGCTAAGGGATTCTATTAGAACCCAGCCGCTTCTGTCACCTGAAATTGCCAGCCCACACTCAGGATAGCAGAAAACTTCTTCATGTGTGTTCTGGTGGTGGGGATACAGAGTCCACGCTTTTTTCAAGGAGCACAGGTATTCCCATGTTGTGGGCTTTTGGTTAATAACCTCCAAATCCCATGGAGAAGCACTCGCTAATACTTGGATTTAGAGCCCAACCCACCCTTTCCCCAGCACTCCGTATCAGGCAACCAAACAGGGTAGACAAGTTAAGCGATTTTATAAGAACCAAGGCCCTGCTCTCAGTTGGAGGAGGCTGCCCACTCTCAGGATAACTGTGCAAGTGTTCGTGTGTGTGCTGGAGGTGTGGAAACAGACTCCACGGATCTTTATGGGGGCACAGGTGTTCCCAGGTTAGGGATGTAGTTTAAACACCTCCACAAACCATAGAGAGGTCATCGCAAATACTTGGTTTTGGAGCCCAAACCACACTTTCCCCCGCACTCCCGCCTAGGCTTTCCATCAGGGAAGACAAGCAAAGGAATTCAATTAGAACCCAGGCGCTGCTGTCAGTTGGAGGAACTTCCCTGCACTCAGAATTCCAGAACACATTCTTAGGTGTGGGAGAGATGTGCAGCCCCACTGCACCCTGATGAATGCAGAAAAAGGTGTTCCGTTTAGGGAGAAGTCCTCTAAGTACTTCCTCAATGGATCAGGGGGCACTCACTGCTACGTGGCCTCCAAGCCCATCCCCCAGCTTTCCCTCATGGCCTGGTCTAAGAGAACACTCAAGGAACAGAAGCTAAGGGATACGAATAGAATCCAGGTGCTGCTGTCAGTTTGAGGAACATCCCCACACTCAGAATACCAGAACACATCTTCGTGTGTGTGCTGGATGTAGGGAAACAGTCAAAGCATCTTTCAGGGGGCACATTTATTCCATGGTTGTGGGTTGTAGGTTAAAAATCCACATCCCATGGATAGGCTCTCGATTATACTTGGTTTAGAGCCCAACCCCCACTTTCCCCTACGCTTCAGCCTAGGCATGCCATCAGGGAAGACAAGCTAAGGGATTCTTTTAGAACCCAGGCGCTGCTGTCATTTGGAGGAGCCTCCCCACAATCAGGATACCTGAGCAGGTCTCCGTGTGTGTGCTGGAGGTGGGGAAACAGATTCCAGGCATCTTCATGGGGCACAGGTGTTCCAAGGTTGGGGAAGTAGTTTAAAACCCTCCACTACCCACAGAGATGCACTCGCTAATACTTGGCTTTAGAGCCCATCCCCCACCATCGCTTACTGCTAGGCCTAGGAAAACACTTAGGGAAGTCAAGCTAAGGGATTCTATTACAACCCAGGTGCTGCTGTTTGTTGGAGGAACCTCCCCACACTCACAACCCCAGAACACTTCTTCCTGTGTGTGCTGGACGTGGGGAAACATAGCACACGCATTTTTCAGGTGTCACAGTAATTCCCAATTTGTGGGTTGTAGTTTAAACATCTCCACTACCCATGGAGAGGCACACGCTAATACTTAGTTTTAGATCCCAAATCCCACTTTCAACCACACACTGGCCTAGGCAAACCATCAGGGAAGACAAGCAAAGGGATTCTATTAAAACCAAGACGCTGATGTCAGTTGGAGGAACTACCCCACCCTCAGGATACTGGAACCCAACCTTGTGTGGTGGGGAGATTTGAAGCCCCACTCCACGCAGATGAATGGGTGCTCAGGTGTTTCCCTTTATGGAGAATTCATCTAAATACTTCCTCAGTCCATCAGGGACACTCGCTACTATTTGGCCTCAAAGCCCAACCCCCAGGTTTCTCTCAGAGTCAGTCCTTGGGATACACTCAGGGATTACAAGCTAAGGGATTCTATTAGAACCCAGCCGCTTCTGTCACCTGAAATTGCCAGCCCACACTCAGGATAGCAGAAAACTTCTTCATGTGTGTTCTGGTGGTGGGGATACAGAGTCCACGCTTTTTTCAAGGAGCACAGGTATTCCCATGTTGTGGGCTTTTGGTTAATAACCTCCAAATCCCATGGAGAAGCACTCGCTAATACTTGGATTTAGAGCCCAACCCACCCTTTCCCCAGCACTCCGTATCAGGCAACCAAACAGGGTAGACAAGTTAAGCGATTTTATAAGAACCAAGGCCCTGCTCTCAGTTGGAGGAGGCTGCCCACTCTCAGGATAACTGTGCAAGTGTTCGTGTGTGTGCTGGAGGTGTGGAAACAGACTCCACGGATCTTTATGGGGGCACAGGTGTTCCCAGGTTAGGGATGTAGTTTAAACACCTCCACAAACCATAGAGAGGTCATCGCAAATACTTGGTTTTGGAGCCCAAACCACACTTTCCCCCGCACTCCCGCCTAGGCTTTCCATCAGGGAAGACAAGCAAAGGAATTCAATTAGAACCCAGGCGCTGCTGTCAGTTGGAGGAACTTCCCTGCACTCAGAATTCCAGAACACATTCTTAGGTGTGGGAGAGATGTGCAGCCCCACTGCACCCTGATGAATGCAGAAAAAGGTGTTCCGTTTAGGGAGAAGTCCTCTAAGTACTTCCTCAATGGATCAGGGGGCACTCACTGCTACGTGGCCTCCAAGCCCATCCCCCAGCTTTCCCTCATGGCCTGGTCTAAGAGAACACTCAAGGAACAGAAGCTAAGGGATACGAATAGAATCCAGGTGCTGCTGTCAGTTTGAGGAACATCCCCACACTCAGAATACCAGAACACATCTTCCTGTGTGTGCTGGATGTAGGGAAACAGTCAAAGCATCTTTCAGGGGGCACATTTATTCCATGGTTGTGGGTTGTAGTTTAAAAACAAACATCCCATGTATAGGCTCTCGCTTATACTTGGTTTAGAGCCCAACCCCCACTTTCCCACACTCTCCAGCCTAGGCATGCCATCAGGGAAGACAAGCTAAGGGATTCTTTTAGAACCCAGGCGCTGCTGTCATTTGGAGGAGCCTCCCCACAATCAGGATACCTGAGCACGTCTCCGTGTGTGTGCTGGTGGTAGGGAAACAGATTCCACGCATCTTTATGGGGCACAGGTGTTCCAAGGTTGGGGAAGTAGTTTAAAACCCTCCACTACCCACAGAGATGCACTCGCTAATACTTGGCTTTAGAGCCCATCCCCCACCATCGCTTACTGCTAGGCCTAGGAAAACACTTAGGGAAGTCAAGCGAAGGGATTCTATTACAACCCAGGTGCTGCTGTCTGTTGGAGGAACCTCCCCACACTCACAACCCCAGAACACTTCTTCCTGTGTGTGCTGGACGTGGGGAAACATAGCACAGGCATTTTTCAGGGGTCACAGTAATTCCCAAGTTGTGGGTTGTAGTTTAAACATCTCCACTACCCATGGAGAGGCACACGCTAATACTTAGTTTTAGATCCCAAATCCCACTTTCAACCACACACTGGCCTAGGCAAACCATCAGGGAAGACAAGCAAAGGGATTCTATTCAAACCAAGATGCTGATGTCAGTTGGAGGAACTACCCCACCCTCAGGATACTGGAACCCAACCTTGTGTGGTGGGGAGATTTGAAGCCCCACTCCACGCAGATGAATGGGTGCTCAGGTGTTTCCCTTTATGGAGAATTCATCTAAATACTTCCTCAGTCCATCGGTGACACTCGCTACTATTTGGCCTCAAAGCCCAACCCCCAGGTTTCTCTCAGAGTCAGTCCTAGGGAAACACTCAGGGATTACAAGCTAAGGGATTCTATTAGAACCCAGCCGCTTCTGTCACCTGAAATTGCCAGCCCACACTCAGGATAGCAGAAAACTTCTTCATGTGTGTTCTGGTGGTGGGGATACAGAGTCCACGCTTTTTTCAAGGAGCACAGGTATTCCCATGTTGTGGGCTTTTGGTTAATAACCTCCAAATCCCATGGAGAAGCACTCGCTAATACTTGGATTTAGAGCCCAACCCACCCTTTCCCCAGCACTCCGTATCAGGCAACCAAACAGGGTAGACAAGTTAAGCGATTTTATAAGAACCAAGGCCCTGCTCTCAGTTGGAGGAGGCTGCCCACTCTCAGGATAACTGTGCAAGTGTTCGTGTGTGTGCTGGAGGTGTGGAAACAGACTCCACGGATCTTTATGGGGGCACAGGTGTTCCCAGGTTAGGGATGTAGTTTAAACACCTCCACAAACCATAGAGAGGTAATCGCCAATACTTGGTTTTGGAGCATAAAACCACACTTTCCCCCGCACTCCCGCCTAGGCTTTCCATCAGGGAAGACAAGCAAAGGAATTCAATTAGAACCCAGGCGCTGCTGTCAGTTGGAGGAACTTCCCTGCACTCAGAATTCCAGAACACATTCTTAGGTGTGGGAGAGATGTGCAGCCCCACTGCACCCAGATGAATGCAGAAAAAGGTGTTCCGTTTAGGGAGAAGTCCTCTAATTACTTCCTCAATGGATCAGGGGGCACCCACTGCTACGTGGCCTCCAAGCGCATCCCCCAGCTTTCCCTCATGGCCTGGTCTAAGAGAACACTCAGGGAACAGAAGCTAAGGGATACGAATAGAATCCAGGTGCTGCTGTCAGTTTGAGGAACATCCCCACACTCAGAATACCAGAACACATCTTCGTGTGTGTGCTGGATGTAGGGAAACAGTCAAAGCATCTTTCAGGGGGCACATTTATTCCATGGTTGTGGGTTGTAGGTTAAAAACCCACATCCCATGGATAGGCTCTCGCTTATACTTGGTTTAGAGCCCAACCCCCACTTTCCCCCACTCTCCAGCCTAGGCATGCCATCAGGGAAGACAAGCTAAGGGATTCTTTTAGAACCCAGGCGCTGCTGTCATTTGGAGGAGCCTCCCCACAATCAGGATACCTGAGCACGTCTCCGTGTGTGTGCTGGACGTGGGGAAACATAGCACACGCATTTTTCAGGGGTCACAGTAATTCCCAAGTTGTGGGTTGTAGTTTAAACATCTCCACTACCCATGGAGAGGCACACGCTAATACTTAGTTTTAGATCCCAAATCCCACTTTCAACCACACACTGGCCTAGGCAAACCATCAGGGAAGACAAGCAAAGGGATTCTATTCAAACCAAGACGCTGATGTCAGTTGGAGGAACTACCCCACCCTCAGGATACTGGAACCCAACCTTGTGTGGTGGGGAGATTTGAAGCCCCACTCCACGCAGATGAATGGGTGCTCAGGTGTTTCCCTTTATGGAGAATTCATCTAAATACTTCCTCAGTCCATCGGGGACACTCGCTACTATTTGGCCTCAAAGCCCAACCCCCAGGTTTCTCTCAGAGTCAGTCCTAGGGAAACACTCAGGGATTACAAGCTAAGGGATTCTATTAGAACCCAGCCGCTTCTGTCACCTGAAATTGCCAGCCCACACTCAGGATAGCAGAAAACTTCTTCATGTGTGTTCTGGTGGTGGGGATACAGAGTCCACGCTTTTTTCAAGGAGCACAGGTATTCCCATGTTGTGGGCTTTTGGTTAATAACCTCCAAATCCCATGGAGAAGCACTCGCTAATACTTGGATTTAGAGCCCAACCCACCCTTTCCCCAGCACTCCGTATCAGGCAACCAAACAGGGTAGACAAGTTAAGCGATTTTATAAGAACCAAGGCCCTGCTCTCAGTTGGAGGAGGCTGCCCACTCTCAGGATAACTGTGCAAGTGTTCGTGTGTGTGCTGGAGGTGTGGAAACAGACTCCACGGATCTTTATGGGGGCACAGGTGTTCCCAGGTTAGGGATGTAGTTTAAACACCTCCACAAACCATAGAGAGGTAATCGCCAATACTTGGTTTTGGAGCATAAAACCACACTTTCCCCCGCACTCCCGCCTAGGCTTTCCATCAGGGAAGACAAGCAAAGGAATTCAATTAGAACCCAGGCGCTGCTGTCAGTTGGAGGAACTTCCCTGCACTCAGAATTCCAGAACACATTCTTAGGTGTGGGAGAGATGTGCAGCCCCACTGCACCCAGATGAATGCAGAAAAAGGTGTTCCGTTTAGGGAGAAGTCCTCTAATTACTTCCTCAATGGATCAGGGGGCACCCACTGCTACGTGGCCTCCAAGCGCATCCCCCAGCTTTCCCTCATGGCCTGGTCTAAGAGAACACTCAGGGAACAGAAGCTAAGGGATACGAATAGAATCCAGGTGCTGCTGTCAGTTTGAGGAACATCCCCACACTCAGAATACCAGAACACATCTTCGTGTGTGTGCTGGATGTAGGGAAACAGTCAAAGCATCTTTCAGGGGGCACATTTATTCCATGGTTGTGGGTTGTAGGTTAAAAACCCACATCCCATGGATAGGCTCTCGCTTATACTTGGTTTAGAGCCCAACCCCCACTTTCCCCCACTCTCCAGCCTAGGCATGCCATCAGGGAAGACAAGCTAAGGGATTCTTTTAGAACCCAGGCGCTGCTGTCATTTGGAGGAGCCTCCCCACAATCAGGATACCTGAGCACGTCTCCGTGTGTGTGCTGGACGTGGGGAAACATAGCACACGCATTTTTCAGGGGTCACAGTAATTCCCAAGTTGTGGGTTGTAGTTTAAACATCTCCACTACCCATGGAGAGGCACACGCTAATACTTAGTTTTAGATCCCAAATCCCACTTTCAACCACACACTGGCCTAGGCAAACCATCAGGGAAGACAAGCAAAGGGATTCTATTCAAACCAAGACGCTGATGTCAGTTGGAGGAACTACCCCACCCTCAGGATACTGGAACCCAACCTTGTGTGGTGGGGAGATTTGAAGCCCCACTCCACGCAGATGAATGGGTGCTCAGGTGTTTCCCTTTATGGAGAATTCATCTAAATACTTCCTCAGTCCATCGGGGACACTCGCTACTATTTGGCCTCAAAGCCCAACCCCCAGGTTTCTCTCAGAGTCAGTCCTAGGGAAACACTCAGGGATTACAAGCTAAGGGATTCTATTAGAACCCAGCCGCTTCTGTCACCTGAAATTGCCAGCCCACACTCAGGATAGCAGAAAACTTCTTCATGTGTGTTCTGGTGGTGGGGATACAGAGTCCACGCTTTTTTCAAGGAGCACAGGTATTCCCATGTTGTGGGCTTTTGGTTAATAACCTCCAAATCCCATGGAGAAGCACTCGCTAATACTTGGATTTAGAGCCCAACCCACCCTTTCCCCAGCACTCCGTATCAGGCAACCAAACAGGGTAGACAAGTTAAGCGATTTTATAAGAACCAAGGCCCTGCTCTCAGTTGGAGGAGGCTGCCCACTCTCAGGATAACTGTGCAAGTGTTCGTGTGTGTGCTGGAGGTGTGGAAACAGACTCCACGGATCTTTATGGGGGCACAGGTGTTCCCAGGTTAGGGATGTAGTTTAAACACCTCCACAAACCATAGAGAGGTCATCGCCAATACTTGGTTTTGGAGCCCAAACCACACTTTCCCCCGCACTCCCGCCTAGGCTTTCCATCAGGGAAGACAAGCAAAGGGATTCAATTAGAACCCAGGCGATGCTGTCAGTTGGAGGAACTTCCCTGCACTCAGAATTCCAGAACACATTCTTAGGTGTGGGAGAGTTGTGCAGCCCCACTGCACCCAGATGAATGCAGGAAAAGGTGTTCCCTTTAGGGACAAGTCCTCTAAGTACTTCCTCAATGGATCAGGGGGCACTCACTGCTACGTGGCCTCCAAGCCCAACCCCCAGCTTTCCCTCATGGCCTGGTCTAAGAGAACACTCAGGGAACAGAAGCTAAGGGATACTAATAGAATTCAGGTGCTGCTGTCAGTTTGAGGAACTTCCCCACACTCAGAATACAAGAACACATCTTCGTGTGTGTGCTGGATGTAGGGAAAGAGTCAAAGCATCTTTCAGGGGGCACATTTATTCCATGGTTGTGGGTTGTAGGTTAAAAACCCACATCCCATGGATAGGCTCTCGCTTATACTTGGTTTAGAGCCCAACCCCCACTTTCCCCCACTCTCCAGCCTAGGCATGCCATCAGGGAAGACAAGCTAAGGGATTCTTTTACAACCCAGGCGCTGCTGTCATTTGGAGGAGCCTCCCCACAATCAGGATACCTGAGCACATCTCCGTGTGTGTGCTGGAGGTGGGGAAACAGATTCCACGCATCTTTATGGGGCACAGGTGTTCCAAGGTTGGGGAAGTAGTTTAAAACCCTCCACTACCCACAGAGATGCACTCGCTAATACTTGGCTTTAGAGCCCATCCCCCACCATCGCTTACTGCTAGGCCTAGGAAAACACTTAGGGAAGTCAAGCTAAGGGATTCTATTACAACCCAGGTGCTGCTGTCTGTTGGAGGAACCTCCCCACACTCAGAACCCCAGAACACTTCTTCCTGTGTGTGCTGGACGTGGGGAAACATAGCACACGCATTTTTCAGGGGTCACAGTAATTCCCAAGTTGTGGGTTGTAGTTTAAACATCTCCACTACCCATGGAGAGGCACACGCTAATACTTAGTTTTAGATCCCAAATCCCACTTTCAACCACACACTGGCCTAGGCAAACCATCAGGGAAGACAAGCAAAGGGATTCTATTCAAACCAAGACGCTGATGTCAGTTGGAGGAACTACCCCACCCTCAGGATACTGGAACCCAACCTTGTGTGGTAGGGAGATTTGAAGCCCCACTCCACGCAGATGAATGGGTGCTCAGGTGTTTCCCTTTATGGAGAATTCATCTAAATACTTCCTCAGTCCATCGGGGACACTCGCTACTATTTGGCCTCAAAGCCCAACCCCCAGGTTTCTCTCAGAGTCAGTCCTAGGGAAACACTCAGGGATTACAAGCTAAGGGATTCTATTAGAACCCAGCCGCTTCTGTCACCTGAAATTGCCAGCCCACACTCAGGAGAGCAGAAAACTTCTTCATGTGTGTTCTGGTGGTGGGGATACAGAGTCCACGCTTTTTTCAAGGAGCACAGGTATTCCCATGTTGTGGGCTTTTGGTTAATAACCTCCAAATCCCATGGAGAAGCACTCGCTAATACTTGGATTTAGAGCCCAACCCAGCCTTTCCCCAGCACTCCGTATCAGGCAACCAAACAGGGTAGACAAGTTAAGCGATTTTATAAGAACCAAGGCCCTGCTCTCAGTTGGAGGAGGCTGCCCACTCTCAGGATAACTGTGCAAGTGTTCGTGTGTGTGCTGGAGGTGTGGAAACAGACTCCACGGATCTTTATGGGGGCACAGGTGTTCCCAGGTTAGGGATGTAGTTTAAACACCTCCACAAACCATTGAGAGGTCATCGGAAATACTTGGTTTTGTAGCCCAAACCACACTTTCCCCCGCACTCCCGCCTAGGCTTTCCATCAGGGAAGACAAGCAAAGGAATTCAATTAGAACCCAGGCGCTGCTGTCAGTTGGAGGAACTTCCCTGCACTCAGAATTCCAGAACACATTCTTAGGTGTGGGAGAGATGTGCAGCCCCACTGCACCCAGATGAATGCAGAAAAAGGTGTTCCGTTTAGGGAGAAGTCCTCTAAGTACTTCCTCAATGGATCAGGGGGCACTCACTGCTACGTGGCCACCAAGCGCATCCCCCAGCTTTCCCTCATGGCCTGGTCTAAGAGAACACTCAGGGAACAGAAGCTAAGGGATACGAATAGAATCCAGGTGCTGCTGTCAGTTTGAGGAACATCCCCACACTCAGAATACCAGAACACATCTTCGTGTGTGTGCTGGATGTAGGGAAACAGTCAAAGCATCTTTCAGGGGGCACATTTATTCCATGGTTGTGGGTTGTAGGTTAAAAACCCACATCCCATGGATAGGCTCTCGCTTATACTTGGTTTAGAGCCCAACCCCCACTTTCCCCCACTCTCCAGCCTAGGCATGCCATCAGGGAAGACAAGCTAAGGGATTCTTTTAGAACCCAGGCGCTGCTGTCATTTGGAGGAGCCTCCCCACAATCAGGATACCTGAGCACGTCTCCGTGTGTTTGCTGGAGGTGGGGAAACAGATTCCACGCATCTTTATGGGGCACAGGTGTTCCAAGGTTGGGGAAGTAGTTTAAAACCCTCCACTACCCACAGAGATGCACTCGCTAATACTTGGCTTTAGAGCCCATCCCCCACCATCGCTTACTGCTAGGCCTAGGAAAACACTTAGGGAAGTCAAGCGAAGGGATTCTATTACAACCCAGGTGCTGCTGTCTGTTGGAGGAACCTCCCCACACTCACAACCCCAGAACACTTCTTCCTGTGTGTGCTGGACGTGGGGAAACATAGCACACGCATTTTTCAGGGGTCACAGTAATTCCCAAGTTGTGGGTTGTAGTTTAAACATCTCCACTACCCATGGAGAGGCACACGCTAATACTTAGTTTTAGATCCCAAATCCCACTTTCAACCACACACTGGCCTAGGCAAACCATCAGGGAAGACAAGCTAAGGGATTCTATTAGAACCCAGCTGCTTCTGTCACCTGAAATTGCCAGCCCACACTCAGGATAGCAGAAAACTTCTTCATGTGTGTTCTGGTGGTGGGGATACAGAGTCCACGCTTTTTTCAAGGATCACAGGTATTCCCATGTTGTGGGGTTTTGGTTAATAACCTCCAAATCCCATGGAGAAGCACTCGCTAATACTTGGATTTAGAGCCCAACCCACCCTTTCCCCAGCACTCCGTATCAGGCAACCAAACAGGGTAGACAAGTTAAGCGATTTTATAAGAACCAAGGCCCTGCTCTCAGTTGGAGGAGGCTGCCCACTCTCAGGATAACTGTGCAAGTGTTCGTGTGTGTGCTGGAGGTGTGGAAACAGACTCCACGGATCTTTATGGGGGCACAGGTGTTCCCAGGTTAGGGATGTAGTTTAAACACCTCCACAAACCATAGAGAGGTCATCGCCAATACTTGGTTTTGGAGCCCAAACCACACTTTCCCCCGCACTTCCACCTAGGCTTTCCATCAGGGAAGACAAGCAAAGGAATTCAATTAGAACCCAGGCGCTGCTGTCAGTTGGAGGAACTTCCCTGCACTCAGAATTCCAGAACACATTCTTAGGTGTGGGAGATGTGTGCAGCCCCAATGCACCCAGATGAATGCAGAAAAAGGTGTTCCGTTTAGGGAGAAGTCCTCTAAGTACTTCCTCAATGGATCAGGGGGCACTCACTGCTACGTGGCCTCCAAGCCCAACCCCCAGCTTTCCCTCATGGCCTGGTCTAAGAGAACACTCAGGGAACAGAAGCTAAGGGATACGAATAGAATCCAGGTGCTGCTGTCAGTTTGAGGAACATCCCCACACTCAGAATACCAGAACACATCTTCGTGTGTGTGCTGGATGTAGGGAAACAGTCAAAGCATCATTCAGGGGGCACATTTATTCCATGGTTGTGGGTTGTAGTTTAAAAACCCACATCCCATGGATAGGCTCTCGCTTATACTTGGTTTAGAGCCCAACCCCCACTTTCCCCCACTCTCCAGCCTAGGCATGCCATCAGGGAAGACAAGCTAAGGGATTCTTTTAGAACCCAGGCGCTGCTGTCATTTGGAGGAGCCTCCCCACAATCAGGATACCTGAGCACGTCTCCGTGTGTGTGCTGGAGGTGGGGAAACAGATTCCACGCATCTTTATGGGGCACAGGTGTTCCAAGGTTGGGGAAGTAGTTTAAAACCCTCCACTACCCACAGAGATGCACTCGCTAATACTTGGCTTTAGAGCCCATCCCCCACCATCGCTTACTGCTAGGCCTAGGAAAACACTTAGGGAAGTCAAGGGAAGGGATTCTATTACAACCCAGGTGCTGCTGTCTGTTGGAGGAACCTCCCCACACTCACAACCCCAGAACACTTCTTCCTGTGTGTGCTGGACGTGGGGAAACATAGCACACGCATTTTTCAGGGGTCACAGTAATTCCCAAGTTGTGGGTTGTAGTTTAAACATCTCCACTACCCATGGAGAGGCACACGCTAATACTTAGTTTTAGATCCCAAATCCCACTTTCAACCACACACTGGCCTAGGCAAACCATCAGGGAAGACAAGCAAAGGGATTCTATTCAAACCAAGACGCTGATGTCAGTTGGAGGAACTACCCCACCCTCAGGATACTGGAACCCAACCTTGTGTGGTGGGGAGATTTGAAGCCCCACTCCACGCAGATGAATGGGTGCTCAGGTGTTTCCCTTTATGGAGAATTCATCTAAATACTTCCTCAGTCCATCGGGGACACTCGCTACTATTTGGCCTCAAAGCCCAACCCCCAGGTTTCTCTCAGAGTCAGTCCTAGGGAAACACTCAGGGATTACAAGCTAAGGGATTCTATTAGAACCCAGCCGCTTCTGTCACCTGAAATTGCCAGCCCACACTCAGGATAGCAGAAAACTTCTTCATGTGTGTTCTGGTGGTGGGGATACAGAGTCCACGCTTTTTTCAAGGATCACAGGTATTCCCATGTTGTGGGGTTTTGGTTAATAACCTCCAAATCCCATGGAGAAGCACTCGCTAATACTTGGATTTAGAGCCCAACCCACCCTTTCCCCAGCACTCCGTATCAGGCAACCAAACAGGGTAGACAAGTTAAGCGATTTTATAAGAACCAAGGCCCTGCTCTCAGTTGGAGGAGGCTGCCCACTCTCAGGATAACTGTGCAAGTGTTCGTGTGTGTGCTGGAGGTGTGGAAACAGACTCCACGGATCTTTATGGGGGCACAGGTGTTCCCAGGTTAGGGATGTAGTTTAAACACCTCCACAAACCATAGAGAGGTCATCGCAAATACTTGGTTTTGGAGCCCAAACCACACTTTCCCCCGCACTCCCACCTAGGCTTTCCATCAGGGAAGACAAGCAAAGGAATTCAATTAGAACCCAGGCGCTGCTGTCAGTTGGAGGAACTTCCCTGCACTCAGAATTCCAGAACACATTCTTAGGTGTGGGAGAGATGTGCAGCCCCACTGCACCCAGATGAATGCAGAAAAAGGTGTTCCGTTTAGGGAGAAGTCCTCTAAGTACTTCCTCAATGGATCAGGGGGCACTCACTGCTACGTGGCCTCCAAGCCCAACCCCCAGCTTTCCCTCATGGCCTGGTCTAAGAGAACACTCAGGGAACAGAAGCTAAGGGATACGAATAGAATCCAGGTGCTGCTGTCAGTTTGAGGAACATCCCCACACTCAGAATACCAGAACACATCTTCGTGTGTGTGCTGGATGTAGGGAAACAGTCAAAGCATCATTCAGGGGGCACATTTATTCCATGGTTGTGGGTTGTAGGTTAAAAACCCACATCCCATGGATAGGCTCTCGCTTATACTTGGTTTAGAGCCCAACCCCCACTTTCCCCCACTCTCCAGCCTAGGCATGCCATCAGGGAAGACAAGCTAAGGGATTCTTTTAGAACCCAGGCGCTGCTGTCATCTGGAGGAGCCTCCCCACAATCAGGATACCTGAGCACGTCTCCGTGTGTGTGCTGGAGGTGGGGAAACAGATTCCACGCATCTTTATGGGGCACAGGTGTTCCAAGGTTGGGGAAGTAGTTTAATACCCTCCACTACCCACAGAGATGCACTCGCTAATACTTGGCTTTAGAGCCCATCCCCCACCATCGCTTACTGCTAGGCCTAGGAAAACACTTAGGGAAGTCAAGCGAAGGGATTCTATTACAACCCAGGTGCTGCTGTCTGTTGGAGGAACCTCCCCACACTCACAACCCCAGAACACTTCTTCCTGTGTGTGCTGGACGTGGGGAAACATAGCACACGCATTTTTCAGGGGTCACAGTAATTCCCAAGTTGTGGGTTGTAGTTTAAACATCTCCACTACCCATGGAGAGGCACACGCTAATACTTAGTTTTAGATCCCAAATCCCACTTTCAACCACACACTGGCCTAGGCAAACCATCAGGGAAGACAAGCTAAGGGATTCTATTAGAACCCAGCCGCTTCTGTCACCTGAAATTGCCAGCCCACACTCAGGATAGCAGAAAACTTCTTCATGTGTGTTCTGGTGGTGGGGATACAGAGTCCACGCTTTTTTCAAGGAGCACAGGTATTCCCATGTTGTGGGCTTTTGGTTAATAACCTCCAAATCCCATGGAGAAGCACTCGCTAATACTTGGATTTAGAGCCCAACCCACCCTTTCCCCAGCACTCCGTATCAGGCAACCAAACAGGGTAGACAAGTTAAGCGATTTTATAAGAACCAAGGCCCTGCTCTCAGTTGGAGGAGGCTGCCCACTCTCAGGATAACTGTGCAAGTGTTCGTGTGTGTGCTGGAGGTGTGGAAACAGACTCCACGGATCTTTATGGGGGCACAGGTGTTCCCAGGTTAGGGATGTAGTTTAAACACCTCCACAAACCATAGAGAGGTCATCGCAAATACTTGGTTTTGGAGCCCAAACCACACTTTCCCCCGCACTCCCACCTAGGCTTTCCATCAGGGAAGACAAGCAAAGGAATTCAATTAGAACCCAGGCGCTGCTGTCAGTTGGAGGAACTTCCCTGCACTCAGAATTCCAGAACACATTCTTAGGTGTGGGAGAGATGTGCAGCCCCACTGCACCCAGATGAATGCAGAAAAAGGTGTTCCGTTTAGGGAGAAGTCCTCTAAGTACTTCCTGAATGGATCAGGGGGCACTCACTGCTACGTGGCCTCCAAGCCCAACCCCCAGCTTTCCCTCATGGCCTGGTCTAAGAGAACACTCAGGGAACAGAAGCAAAGGGATACGAATAGAATCCAGGTGCTGCTGTCAGTTTGAGGAACATCCCCACACTCAGAATACCAGAACACATCTTCGTGTGTGTGCTGGATGTAGGGAAACAGTCAAAGCATCTTTCAGGGGGCACATTTATTCCATGGTTGTGGGTTGTAGGTTAAAAACCCACATCCCATGGATAGGCTCTCGCTTATACTTGGTTTAGAGCCCAACCCCCACTTTCCCCCACTCTCCAGCCTAGGCATGCCATCAGGGAAGACAAGCTAAGGGATTCTTTTAGAACCCAGGCGCTGCTGTCATTTGGAGGAGCCTCCCCACAATCAGGATACCTGAGCACGTCTCCGTGTGTGTGCTGGAGGTGGGGAAACAGATTCCACGCATCTTTATGGGGCACAGGTGTTCCAAGGTTGGGGAAGTAGTTTAAAACCCTCCACTACCCACAGAGATGCACTTGCTAATACTTGGCTTTAGAGCCCATCCCCCACCATCGCTTACTGCTAGGCCTAGGAAAACACTTAGGGAAGTCAAGGGAAGGGATTCTATTACAACCCAGGTGCTGCTGTCTGTTGGAGGAACCTCCCCACACTCACAACCCCAGAACACTTCTTCCTGTGTGTGCTGGACGTGGGGAAACATAGCACACGCATTTTTCAGGGGTCACAGTAATTCCCAAGTTGTGGGTTGTAGTTTAAACATCTCCACTACCCATGGAGAGGCACACGCTAATACTTAGTTTTAGATCCCAAATCCCACTTTCAACCACACACTGGCCTAGGCAAACCATCAGGGAAGACAAGCAAAGGGATTCTATTCAAACCAAGACGCTGATGTCAGTTGGAGGAACTTCCCCACCCTCAGGATACTGGAACCCAACCTTGTGTGGTGGGGAGATTTGAAGCCCCACTCCACGCAGATGAATGGGTGCTCAGGTGTTTCCCTTTATGGAGAATTCATCTAAATACTTCCTCAGTCCATCGGGGACACTCGCTACTATTTGGCCTCAAAGCCCAACCCCCAGGTTTCTCTCAGAGTCAGTCCTAGGGAAACACTCAGGGATTACAAGCTAAGGGATTCTATTAGAACCCAGCCGCTTCTGTCACCTGAAATTGCCAGCCCACACTCAGGATAGCAGAAAACTTCTTCATGTGTGTTCTGGTGGTGGGGATACAGAGTCCACGCTTTTTTCAAGGATCACAGGTATTCCCATGTTGTGGGCTTTTGGTTAATAACCTCCAAATCCCATGGAGAAGCACTCGCTAATACTTGGATTTAGAGCCCAACCCACCCTTTCCCCAGCACTCCGTATCAGGCAACCAAACAGGGTAGACAAGTTAAGCGATTTTATAAGAACCAAGGCCCTGCTCTCAGTTGGAGGAGGCTGCCCACTCTCAGGATAACTGTGCAAGTGTTCGTGTGTGTGCTGGAGGTGTGGAAACAGACTCCACGGATCTTTATGGGGGCACAGGTGTTCCCAGGTTAGGGATGTAGTTTAAACACCTCCACAAACCATAGAGAGGTCATCGCAAATAATTGGTTTTGGAGCCCAAACCACACTTTCCCCCGCACTCCCACCTAGGCTTTCCATCAGGGAAGACAAGCAAAGGAATTCAATTAGAACCCAGGCGCTGCTGTCAGTTGGAGGAACTTCCCTGCACTCAGAATTCCAGAACACATTCTTAGGTGTGGGAGAGATGTGCAGCCCCACTGCACCCAGATGAATGCAGAAAAAGGTGTTCCGTTTAGGGAGAAGTCCTCTAAGTACTTCCTCAATGGATCAGGGGGCACTCACTGCTACGTGGCCTCCAAGCCCAACCCCCAGCTTTCCCTCATGGCCTGGTCTAAGAGAACACTCAGGGAACAGAAGCTAAGGGATACGAATAGAATCCAGGTGCTGCTGTCAGTTTGAGGAACATCCCCACACTCAGAATACCAGAAAACATCTTCGTGTGTGTGCTGGATGTAGGGAAACAGTCAAAGCATCTTTCAGGGGGCACATTTATTCCATGGTTGTGGGTTGTAGGTTAAAAACCCACATCCCATGGATAGGCTCTCGCTTATACTTGGTTTAGAGCCCAACCCCCACTTTCCCCCACTCTCCAGCCTAGGCATGCCATCAGGGAAGACAAGCTAAGGGATTCTTTTAGAACCCAGGCGCTGCTGTCATTTGGAGGAGCCTCCCCACAATCAGGATACCTGAGCACGTCTCCGTGTGTGTGCTGGAGGTGGGGAAACAGATTCCACGCATCTTTATTGGGCACAGGTGTTCCAAGGTTGGGGAAGTAGTTTAAAACCCTCCACTACCCACAGAGATGCACTCCCTAATACTTGGCTTTAGAGCCCATCCCCCACCATCGCTTACTGCTAGTCCTAGGAATACACTTAGGGAAGTCAAGCTAAGGGATTCTATTACAACCCAGGTGCTGCTGTCTGTTGGAGGAACCTCCCCACACTCACAACCCCAGAACACTTCTTCCTGTGTGTGCTGGACGTGGGGAAACATAGCACACGCATTTTTCAGGGGTCACAGTAATTCCCAAGTTGTGGGTTGTAGTTTAAACATCTCCACTACCCATGGAGAGGCACACGCTAATACTTAGTTTTAGATCCCAAATCCCACTTTCAACCACACACTGGCCTAGGCAAACCATCAGGGAAGACAATCCAAGGAATTCTATTAAAACCAGGACGCTGATGTCAGTTGAAGGAACTACCCCACCCTCAGGATACTGGAACCCAACCTTGTGTGGTGGGGAGATTTGAAGCCCCACTCCACGCAGATGAATGGGTGCTCAGGTGTTTCCCTTTATGGAGAATTCATCTAAATACTTCCTCAGTCCATCGGGGACACTCGCTACTATTTGGCCTCAAAGCCCAACCCCCAGGTTTCTCTCAGAGTCAGTCCTAGGGAAACACTCAGGGATTACAAGCTAAGGGATTCTATTAGAACCCAGCCGCTTCTGTCACCTGAAATTGCCAGCCCACACTCAGGATAGCAGAAAACTTCTTCATGTGTGTTCTGGTGGTGGGGATACAGAGTCCACGCTTTTTTCAAGGAGCACAGGTATTCCCATGTTGTGGGCTTTTGGTTAATAACCTCCAATCCCATGGAGAAGCACTCGCTAATACTTGGATTTAGAGCCCAACCCACCCTTTCCCCAGCACTCCGTATCAGGCAACCAAACAGGGTAGACAAGTTAAGCGATTTTATAAGAACCAAGGCCCTGCTCTCAGTTGGAGGAGGCTGCCCACTCTCAGGATAACTGTGCAAGTGTTCGTGTGTGTGCTGGAGGTGTGGAAACAGACTCCACGGATCTTTATGGGGGCACAGGTGTTCCCAGGTTAGGGATGTAGTTTAAACACCTCCACAAACCATAGAGAGGTCATCGCAAATACTTGGTTTTGGAGCCCAAACCACACTTTCCCCCGCACTCCCGCCTAGGCTTTCCATCAGGGAAGACAAGCAAAGGAATTCAATTAGAACCCAGGCGCTGCTGTCAGTTGGAGGAACTTCCCTGCACTCAGAATTCCAGAACACATTCTTAGGTGTGGGAGAGTTGTGCAGCCTCACTGCCCCCAGATGAAAGGAGGAAAAGGAGTTCCGTTTAGGGAGAAGTCCTCTAAATACTTCCTCAATGGATCAGGGGGCACTCACTGCTACGTGGCCTCCAAGCCCAACCCCCAGCTTTCCCTCATGACCTGGTCTAAGAGAACACTCAGGGAACAGAAGCTAAGGGATACTAATAGAATCCAGGTGCTGCTGTCAGTTTGAGGAACTTCCCCACACTCAGAATACCAGAACACATCTTCGTGTGTGTGCTGGATGTAGGGAAACAGTCAAAGCATCTTTCAGGGGGCACATTTATTCCATGGTTGTGGGTTGTAGGTTAAAAACCCACATCCCATGGATAGGCTCTCGCTTATACTTGGTTTAGAGCCCAACCCCCACTTTCCCCCACACTCCTGCCTAGGCATGCCATCAGGGAAGACAAGCTAAGGGATTCTTTTAGAACCCAGGCGCTGCTGTCGTTTGGAGGAGCCTCCCCACAATCAGGATACCTGAGCACGTCTCCGTGTGTGTGCTGGAGGTGGGGAAACAGATTCCACGCACCTTTATGGGGCACAGGTGTTCCAAGGTTGGGGAAGTAGTTTAAAACCCTCCACTACCCACAGAGATGCACTCGCTAATACTTGGCTTTAGAGCCCATCCCCCACCATCGCTTAGTGCTAGGCCTAGGAAAACACTTAGGGAAGTCAAGCTAAGGGATTCTATTACAACCCAGGTGCTGCTGTCTGTTGGAGGAACCTCCCCACACTCACAACCCCAGAACACTTCTTCCTGTGTGTGCTGGACGTGGGGAAACATAGCACACGCATTTTTCAGGGGTCACAGTAATTCCCAAGTTGTGCGTTGTAGTTTAAACATCTCCACTACCCATGGAGAGGCACACGCTAATACTTAGTTTTAGATCCCAAATCCCACTTTCAACCACACACTGGCCTAGGCAAACCATCAGGGAAGACAAGCCAAGGGATTCTATTCAAACCAAGACGCTGATGTCAGTTGGAGGAACTACCCCACCCTCAGGATACTGGAACCCAACCTTGTGTGGTGGGGAGATTTGAAGCACCACTCCATGCAGATGAATGGGTGCTCAGGTGTTTCCCTTTATGGAGAATTCATCTAAATACTTCCTCAGTCCATCGGGGACACTCGCTACTATTTGGCCTCAAAGCCCAACCCCCAGGTTTCTCTCAGAGTCAGTCCTAGGGAAACACTCAGGGATTACAAGCTAAGGGATTCTATTAGAACCCAGCCGCTTCTGTCACCTGAAATTGCCAGCCCACACTCAGGATAGCAGAAAACTTCTTCATGTGTGTTCTGGTGGTGGGGATACAGAGTCCACGCTTTTTTCAAGGAGCACAGGTATTCCCATGTTGTGGGCTTTTGGTTAATAACCTCCAAATCCCATGGAGAAGCACTCGCTAATACTTGGATTTAGAGCCCAACCCACCCTTTCCCCAGCACTCCGTATCAGGCAACCAAACAGGGTAGACAAGTTAAGCGATTTTATAAGAACCAAGGCCCTGCTCTCAGTTGGAGGAGGCTGCCCACTCTCAGGATAACTGTGCAAGTGTTCGTGTGTGTGCTGGAGGTGTGGAAACAGACTCCACGGAACTTTATGGGGGCACAGGTTTTCCAAGGATAGGGATGTAGTTCAAACACCTCCACAAACCATAGAGAGGTCATCGCAAATACTGGGTTTTGGAGCCCAAACCACACTATTCCCTGCACTCCCGTCTAGAATTTCCGTCAGGGAAGACAAGCAAAGGAATTCACTTACAACCCAGGCGCTGCTCTCAGTTGGAGGATCTTCCCTGCACTCAGGATTCCAGAACACATTCTTAGGTGTGGGAGAGATGTGCAGCCCCACTGCACCCAGATGAATGGAGGAAAAGGTGTTCCCTTTAGGGAGAAGTCCTCTAAGTACTTCCTCAATGGATCAGGGGGCACTCACTGCTACGTGGCCTCCAAGCCCAACCCCCAGCTTTCCCTCATGGCCTGGTCTAAGAGAACACTCAGTGAACAGAAGCTAAGGGATAATAATAGAATCCAGGTGCTGCTGTCAGTTTGAGGAACTTCCCCACACTCAGAATACCAGAACACATCTTCGTGTGTGTGCTGGATGTAGGGAAACAGTCAAAGCATCTTTCAGGGGGCACATTTATTCCATGGTTGTGGGTTGTAAGTTAAAAACCCACATCCCATGGATAGGCTCTCGTTTATACTTGGTTTAGAGCCCAACCCCCACTTTCCCACACTCTCCAGCCTAGGCATGCCATCAGGGAAGACAATCTAAGGGATTCTTTTAGAACCCAGGCGCTGCTGTCATTTGGAGGAGCCTCCCCACAATCAGGATACCTGAGCACGTCTCCGTGTGTGTGCTGGAGGTGGGGAAACAGATTCCACGCATCTTTATGGGGCACAGGTGTTCCAAGGTTGGGGAAGTAGTTTAAAACCCTCCACTACCCACAGAGATGCACTCGCTAATACTTGGCTTTAGAGCCCATCCCCCACCATCGCTTACTGCTAGGCCTAGGAAAACACTTAGGGAAGTCAAGCTAAGGGATTTTATTACAACCCAGGTGCTGCTGTCTGTTGGAGGAACCTCCCCACACTCCGAACCCCAGAACACTTCTTCCTGTGTGTGCTGGACGTGGGCAAACATAGCACACGCATTTTTCAGGGGTCACAGTAATTCCCAAGTTGTGGGTTGTAGTTTAAACATCTCCACTACCCATGGAGAGGCACACGCTAATACTTAGTTTTAGATCCCAAATCCCACTTTCAACCACACACTGGCCTAGGCAAACCATCAGGGAAGACAAGCAAAGGGATTCTATTCAAAGCAAGACGCTGATGTCAGTTGGAGGAACTACCCCACCCTCAGGATACTGGAACCCAACCTTGTGTGGTGGGGAGATTTGAAGCCCCACTCCACGCAGATGAATGGGTGCTCAGGTGTTTCCCTTTATGGAGAATTCATCTAAATACTTCCTCAGTCCATCGGGGACACTCGCTACTATTTGGCCTCAAAGCCCAACCCCCAGGTTTCTCTCAGAGTCAGTCCTAGGGAAACACTCAGGGATTACAAGCTAAGGGATTCTATTAGAACCCAGCCGCTTCTGTCACCTGAAATTGCCAGCCCACACTCAGGATAGCAGAAAACTTCTTCATGTGTGTTCTGGTGGTGGGGATACAGAGACCACGCTTTTTTCAAGGAGCACAGGTATTCCCATGTTGTGGGCTTTTGGTTAATAACCTCCAAATCCCATGGAGAAGCACTCGCTAATACTTGGATTTAGAGCCCAACCCACCCTTTCCCCAGCACTCCGTATCAGGCAACCAAACAGGGTAGACAAGTTAAGCGATTTTATAAGAACCAAGGCCCTGCTCTCAGTTGGAGGAGGCTGCCCACTCTCAGGATAACTGTGCAAGTGTTCGTGTGTGTGCTGGAGGTGTGGAAACAGACTCCACGGAACTTTATGGGGGCACAGGTGTTCCCAGGTTAGGGATGTAGTTTAAACACCTCCACAACCATAGAGAGGTCATCGCAAATACTTGGTTTTGGAGCCCAAACCACACTATTCCCTGCACTCCCGCCTAGAATTTCCGTCAGGGAAGACAAGCAAAGGAATTCAATTAGAACCCAGGCGCTGCTGTCAGTTGGAGGAACTTCCCTGCACTCAGGATTCCAGAACACATTCTTAGGTGTGGGAGAGATGTGCAGCCCCACTGCACCCAGATGAATGGAGGAAAAGGTGTTCCGTTTAGGGAGAAGTCCTCTAAGTACTTCCTCAATGGATCAGGGGGCACTCACTGCTACGTGGCCTCCAAGCCCAACCCCCAGCTTTCCCTCATGTCCTGGTCTAAGAGAACACTCAGTGAACAGAAGCTAAGGGATAATAAGAGAATCCAGGTGCTGCTGTCAGTTTGAGGAACTTCCCCACACTCAGAATACCAGAACACATCTTCGTGTGTGTGCTGGATGTAGGGAAACAGTCAAAGCATCTTTCAGGGGGCACATTTATTCCATGGTTGTGGGTTGTAGGTTAAAAACCCACATCCCATGGATAGGCTCTCGCTTATACTTGGTTTAGAGCCCAACCCCCACTTTCCCCCACTCTCCTGCCTAGGCATGCCATCAGGGAAGACAAGCTAAGGGATTCTTTTAGAACCCAGGCGCTGCTGTCATGTGGAGGAGCCTCCCCACAATCAGGATACCTGAGCACGTCTCCGTGTGTGTGCTGGAGGTGGGGAAACAGATTCCACGCATCTTTATGGGGCACAGGTGTTCCAAGGTTTGGGAAGTAGTTTAAAACCCTCCACTACCCACAGAGATACACTCGCTAATACTTGGCTTTAGAGCCCATCCCCCACCATCGCTTACTGCTAGGCCTAGGAATACATTAAGGGAAGTCAAGCTAAGGGATTCTATTACAACCCAGGTGCTGCTGTCTGTTGGAGGAACCTCCCCACACTCCGAACCCCAGAACACTTCTTCCTGTGTGTGCTGGACGTGGGGAAACATAGCACACGCATTTTTCAGGGGTCACAGTAATTCCCAAGTTGTGGGTTGTAGTTTAAACATCTCCACTACCCATGGAGAGGCACACGCTAATACTTAGTTTTAGATCCCAAATCCCACATTCAACCACACACTGGCCTAGGCAAACCATCAGGGAAGACAAGCAAATGGATTCTATTCAACCCAAGATGCTGATGTCAGTTGGAGGAACTACCCCACCCTCAGGATACTGGAACCCAACCTTGTGTGGTGGGGAGATTTGAAGCCCCACTCCACGCAGATGAATGGGTGCTCAGGTGTTTCCCTTTATGGAGAATTCATCTAAATACTTCCTCAGTCCATCAGGGACACTCGCTACTATTTGGCCTCAAAGCGAACCCCCAGGTTTCTCTCAGAGTCAGTCCTAGGGAAACACTCAGGGATTACAAGCTAAGGGATTCTATTAGAACCCAGCCGCTTCTGTCACCTGAAATTGCCAGACCACACTCAGGATAGAAGAAAACTTCTTCATGTGTGTTCTGGTGGTGGGGATACAGAATCCACGCTTTTTTCAAGGAGCACAGGTATTCCCATGTTGTGGGCTTTTGGTTAATAACCTCCAAATCCCATGGAGAAGCACTCGCTAATACTTGGATTTAGAGCCCAACCCACCCTTTCCCCAGCACTCCGTATCAGGCAACCAAACAGGGTAGACAAGTTAAGCGATTTTATAAGAACCAAGGCCCTGCTCTCAGTTGGAGGAGGCTGCCCACTCTCAGGATAACTGTGCAAGTGTTCGTGTGTGTGCTGGAGGTGTGGAAACAGACTCCACGGATCTTTATGGGGGCACAGGTGTTCCCAGGTTAGGGATGTAGTTTAAACACCTCCACAAACCATAGAGAGGTCATCGCAAATACTTGGTTTTGGAGCCCAAACCACACTATTCCCTGCACTCCCGCCTAGAATTTCCGTCAGGGAAGACAAGCAAAGGAATTCAATTAGAACCCAGGCGCTGCTGTCAGTTGGAGGAACTTCCCTGCACTCAGGATTCCAGAACACATTCTTAGGTGTGGGAGAGATGTGCAGCCACACTGCACCCAGATGAATGGAGGAAAAGGTGTTCCGTTTAGGGAGAAGTCCTCTAAGTACTTCCTCAATGGATCAGGGGGCACTCACTGCTACGTGGCCTCCAAGCCCAACCCCCAGCTTTCCCTCATGGCCTGGTCTAAGAGAACACTCAGTGAACAGAAGCTAAGGGATAATAAGAGAATCCAGGTGCTGCTGTCAGTTTGAGGAACTTCCCCACACTCAGAATACCAGAACACATCTTCGTGTGTGTGCTGGATGTAGGGAAACAGTCAAAGCATCTTTCAGGGGGCACATTTATTCCATGGTTGTGGGTTGTAGGTTAAAAACCCACATCCCATGGATAGGCTCTCGCTTATACTTGGTTTAGAGCCCAACCCCCACTTTCCCCCACTCTCCAGCCTAGGCATGCCATCAGGGAAGACAAGCTAAGGGATTCTTTTAGAACCCAGGCGCTGCTGTCATTTGGAGGAGCCTCCCCACAATCAGGATACCTGAGCACGTCTCCGTGTGTGTGCTGGAGGTGGGGAAACAGATTCCACGCATCTTTATGGGGCACAGGTGTTCCAAGGTTGGGGAAGTAGTTTAAAACCCTCCACTACCCACAGAGATACACTCGCTAATACTTGGCTTTAGAGCCCATCCCCCACCATCGCTTACTGCTAGGCCTAGGAATACATTAAGGGAAGTCAAGCTAAGGGATTCTATTACAACCCAGGTGCTGCTGTCTGTTGGAGGAACCTCCCCACACTCCGAACCCCAGAACACTTCTTCCTGTGTGTGCTGGACGTGGGGAAACATAGCACACGCATTTTTCAGGGGTCACAGTAATTCCCAAGTTGTGGGTTGTAGTTTAAACATCTCCACTACCCATGGAGAGGCACACGCTAATACTTAGTTTTAGATCCCAAATCCCACATTCAACCACACACTGGCCTAGGCAAACCATCAGGGAAGACAAGCAAATGGTTTCTATTCAACCCAAGATGCTGATGTCAGTTGGAGGAACTACCCCACCCTCAGGATACTGGAACCCAACCTTGTGTGGTGGGGAGATTTGAAGCCCCACTCCACGCAGATGAATGGGTGCTCAGGTGTTTCCCTTTATGGAGAATTCATCTAAATACTTCCTCAGTCCATCAGGGACACTCGCTACTATTTGCCCTCAAAGCGAACCCCCAGGTTTCTCTCAGAGTCAGTCCTAGGGAAACACTCAGGGATTACAAGCTAAGGGATTCTATTAGAACCCAGCCGCTTCTGTCACCTGAAATTGCCAGCCCACACTCTGGATAGAAGAAAACTTCTTCATGTGTGTTCTGGTGGTGGGGATACAGAATCCACGCTTTTTTCAAGGAGCACAGGTATTCCCATGTTGTGGGCTTTTGGTTAATAACCTCCAAATCCCATGGAGAAGCACTCGCTAATACTTGGATTTAGAGCCCAACCCACCCTTTCCCCAGCACTCCGTATCAGGCAACCAAACAGGGTAGACAAGTTAAGCGATTTTATAAGAACCAAGGCCCTGCTCTCAGTTGGAGGAGGCTGCCCACTCTCAGGATAACTGTGCAAGTGTTCGTGTGTGTGCTGGAGGTGTGGAAACAGACTCCACGGATCTTTATGGGGGCACAGGTGTTCCCAGGTTAGGGATGTAGTTTAAACACCTCCACAAACCATAGAGAGGTCATCGCCAATACTTGGTTTTGGAGCCCAAACCACACTATTCCCTGCACTCCCGCCTAGAATTTCCGTCAGGGAAGACAAGCAAAGGAATTCAATTAGAACCCAGGCGCTGCTGTCAGTTGGAGGAACTTCCCTGCACTCAGGATTCCAGAACACATTCTTAGGTGTGGGAGAGATGTGCAGCCCCACTGCACCCAGATGAATGGAGGAAAAGGTGTTCCGTTTAGGGAGAAGTCCTCTAAGTACTTCCTCAATGGATCAGGGGGCACTCACTGCTACGTGGCCTCCAAGCCCAACCCCCAGCTTTCCCTCATGGCCTGGTCTAAGAGAACACTCAGTGAACAGAAGCTAAGGGATAATAAGAGAATCCAGGTGCTGCTGTCAGTTTGAGGAACTTCCCCACACTCAGAATACCAGAACACATCTTCGTGTGTCTGCTGGATGTAGGGAAACAGTCAAAGCATCTTTCAGGGGGCACATTTATTCCATGGTTGTGGGTTGTAAGTTAAAAACCCACATCCCATGGATAGGCTCTCGCTTATACTTGGTTTAGAGCCCAACCCCCACTTTCCCCCACTCTCCAGCCTAGGCATGCCATCAGGGAAGACAAGCTAAGGGATTCTTTTAGAACCCAGGCGCTGCTGTCATTTGGAGGAGCCTCCCCACAATCAGGATACCTGAGCACGTCTCCGTGTGTGTGCTGGAGGTGGGGAAACAGATTCCACGCATCTTTATGGGGCACAGGTGTTCCAAGGTTGGGGAAGTAGTTTAAAACCCTCCACTACCCACAGAGATGCACTCGCTAATACTTGGCTTTAGAGCCCATCCCCCACCATCGCTTACTGCTAGGCCTAGGAAAACACTTAGGGAAGTCAAGCTAAGGGATTCTATTACAACCCAGGTGCTGCTGTCTTTTGGAGGAACCTCCCCACTCTCCGAACCCCAGAACATTTCTTCCTGTGTGTGCTGGACGTGGGGAAACAGAGCACACGCATTTTTCAGGGGTCACAGTAATTCCCAAGTTGTGGGTTGTAGTTTAAACATCTCCACTACCCATGGAGAGGCACACGCTAATACTTAGTTTTAGATCCCAAATCCCACTTTCAACCACACACTGGCCTAGGCAAACCATCAGGGAAGACAAGCAAATGGATTCTATTCAAACCAAGACGCTGATGTCAGTTGGAGCAACTACCCCACCCTCAGGATACTGGAACCCAACCTTGTGTGGTGGGGAGATTTGAAGCCCCACTCCACGCAGATGAATGGGTGCTCAGGTGTTTCCCTTTATGGAGAATTCATCTAAATACTTCCTCAGTCCATCAGGGACACTCGCTACTATTTGGCCTCAAAGCCCAACCCCCAGGTTTCTCTCAGAGTCAGTCCTAGGGAAACACTCAGGGATTACAAGCTAAGGGATTCTATTAGAACCCAGCCGCTTCTGTCACCTGAAATTGCCAGCCCACACTCAGGATAGCAGAAAACTTCTTCATGTGTGTTCTGGTGGTGGGGATACAGAGTCCACGCTTTTTTTAAGGAGCACAGGTATTCCCATGTTGTGGGCTTTTGGTTAATAACCTCCAAATCCCATGGAGAAGCACTCGCTAATACTTGGATTTAGAGCCCAACCCACCCTTTCCCCAGCACTCCGTATCAGGCAACCAAACAGGGTAGACAAGTTAAGCGATTTTATAAGAACCAAGGCCCTGCTCTCAGTTGGAGGAGGCTGCCCACTCTCAGGATAACTGTGCAAGTGTTCGTGTGTGTGCTGGAGGTGTGGAAACAGACTCCACGGATCTTTATGGGGGCACAGGTGTTCCCAGGTTAGGGATGTAGTTTAAACACCTCCACAAACCATAGAGAGGTCATCGCCAATACTTGGTTTTGGAGCCCAAACCACACTTTCCCCCGCACTCCCGCCTAGGCTTTCCATCAGGGAAGACAAGCAAAGGGATTCAATTAGAACCCAGGCGCTGCTGTCAGTTGGAGGAACTTCCCTGCACTCAGAATTCCAGAACACATTCTTAGGTGTGGGAGAGATGTGCAGCCCCACTGCACCCAGATGAATGCAGAAAAAGGTGTTCCGTTTAGGGAGAAGTCCTCTAAGTACTTCCTCAATGGATCAGGGGGCACTCACTGCTACGTGGCCTCCAAGCCCATCCCCCAGCTTTCCCTCATGGCCTGGTCTAAGAGAACACTCAGGGAACAGAAGCTAAGGGATACGAATAGAATCCAGGTGCTGCTGTCAGTTTGAGGAACATCCCCACACTCAGAATACCAGAACACATCTTCGTGTGTGTGCTGGATGTAGGGAAACAGTCAAAGCATCTTTCAGGGGGCACATTTATTCCATGGTTGTGGGTTGTAGGTTAAAAACCCACATCCCATGGATAGGCTCTCGCTTATACTTGGTTTAGAGCCCAACCCCCACTTTCCCCCACTCTCCAGCCTAGGCATGCCATCAGGGAAGACAAGCTAAGGGATTCTTTTAGAACCCAGGCGCTGCTGTCATTTGGAGGAGCCTCCCCACAATCAGGATACCTGAGCACATCTCCGTGTGTGTGCTGGAGGTGGGGAAACAGATTCCACGCATCTTTATGGGGCACAGGTGTTCCAAGGTTGGGGAAGTAGTTTAAAACCCTCCACTACCCACAGAGATGCACTCGCTAATACTTGTCTTTAGAGACCATCCCCCACCATCGCTTACTGCTAGGCCTAGGAAAACACTTAGGGAAGTCAAGCTAAGGGATTCTATTACAACCCAGGTGCTGCTGTCTGTTGGAGGAACCTCCCCACACTCAGAACCCCAGAACACATCTTCCTGTGTGTGCTGGACGTGGGGAAACATAGCACACGCATTTTTCAGGGGTCACAGTAATTCCCAAGTTGTGGGTTGTAGTTTAAACATCTCCACTACCCATGGAGAGGCACACGCTAATACTTAGTTTTAGATCCCAAATCCCACTTTCAACCACACACTGGCCTAGGCAAACCATCAGGGAAGACAAGCAAAGGGATTCTATTCAAACCAAGACGCTGATGTCAGTTGGAGGAACTACCCCACCCTCAGGATACTGGAACCCAACCTTGTGTGGTGGGGAGATTTGAAGCCCCACTCCACGCAGATGAATGGGTGCTCAGGTGTTTCCCTTTATGGAGAATTCATCTAAATACTTCCTCAGTCCATCGGGGACACTCGCTACTATTTGGCCTCAAAGCCCAACCCCCAGGTTTCTCTCAGAGTCAGTCCTAGGGAAACACTCAGGGATTACAAGCTAAGGGATTCTATTAGAACCCAGCCGCTTCTGTCACCTGAAATTGCCAGCCCACACTCAGGATAGCAGAAAACTTCTTCATGTGTGTTCTGGTGGTGGGGATACAGAGTCCACGCTTTTTTCAAGGAGCACAGGTATTCCCATGTTGTGGGCTTTTGGTTAATAACCTCCAAATCCCATGGAGAAGCACTCGCTAATACTTGGATTTAGAGCCCAACCCACCCTTTCCCCAGCACTCCGTATCAGGCAACCAAACAGGGTAGACAAGTTAAGCGATTATATAAGAACCAAGGCCCTGCTCTCAGTTGGAGGAGGCTGCCCACTCTCAGGATAACTGTGCAAGTGTTCGTGTGTGTGCTGGAGGTGTGGAAACAGACCCCACAGATCTTAATGGGGGCACAGGTGTTCCCAGGTTAGGGATGTAGTTTAAACACCTCCACAAACCATAGAGAGGTCATCGCATATACTTGGTTTTGGAGCCCAAACCACACTTTCCCCCGCACTCCCGCCTAGGCTTTCCATCAGGGAAGACAAGCAAAGGAATTCAATTAGAACCCAGGCGCTGCTGTCAGTTGGAGGAACTTCCCTGCACTCAGAATTCCAGAACACATTCTTAGGTGTGGGAGAGTTGTGCAGCCCCACTGCACCCAGATGAATGCAGGAAAAGGTGTTCCCTTTAGGGACAAGTCCTCTAAGTACTTCCTCAATGGATCAGGGGGCACTCACTGCTACGTGGCCTCCAAGCCCAACCCCCAGCTTTCCCTCATGGCCTGGCCTAAAAGAACACTCAGGGAACAGAAGCTAAGGGATACTAATAGAATCCAGGTGCTGCTGTCAGTTTGAGGAACTTCCCCTCACTCAGAATAACAGAACACATCTTCGTGTGTGTGCTGGATGTAGGGAAACAGTCAAAGCATCTTTCAGGGGGCACATTTATTCCATGGTTGTGGGTTGTAGGTTAAAAACCCACATCCCATGGATAGGCTCTCGCTTATACTTGGTTTAGAGCCCAACCCCCACTTTCCCCCACTCTCCAGCCTAGGCATGCCATCAGGGAAGACAAGCTAAGGGATTCTTTTAGAACCCAGGCGCTGCTGTCATTTGGAGGAGCCTCCCCACAATCAGGATACCTGAGCACGTCTCCGTGTGTGTGCTGGAGGTGGGGAAACAGATTCCACGCATCTTTATGGGGCACAGGTGTTCCAAGGTTGGGGAAGTAGTTTAAAACCCTCCACTACCCACAGAGATGCACTCGCTAATACTTGGCTTTAGAGCCCATCCCCCACCATCGCTTACTGCTAGGCCTAGGAAAACACTTAGGGAAGTCAAGCGAAGGGATTCTATTACAACCCAGGTGCTGCTGTCTGTTGGAGGAACCTCCCCACTCTCCGAACCACAGAACACTTCTTCCTGTGTGTGCTGGACGTGGGGAAACATAGCACACGCATTTTTCAGGGGTCACAGTAATTCCCAAGTTGTGGGTTGTAGTTTAAACATCTCCACTACCCATGGAGAGGCACACGCTAATACTTAGTTTTAGATCCCAAATCCCACATTCAACCACACAGTGGCCTAGGCAAACAATCAGGGAAGACAAGCAAAGGGATTCTATTCAAACCAAGACGCTGATGTCAGTTGGAGGAACTACCCCACCCTCAGGATACTGGAACCCAACCTTGTGTGGTGGGGAGATTTGAAGCCCCACTCCACGCAGATGAATGGGTGCTCAGGTGTTTCCCTTTATGGAGAATTCATCTAAATACTTCCTCAGTCCATCAGGGACACTCGCTACTATTTGGCCTCAAAGCCCAACCCCCAGGTTTCTCTCAGAGTCAGTCCTAGGGAAACACTCAGGGATTACAAGCTAAGGGATTCTATTAGAACCCAGCCGCTTCTGTCACCTGAAATTGCCAGCCCACACTCAGGATAGCAGAAAACTTCTTCATGTGTGTTCTGGTGGTGGGGATACAGTGTCCACGCTTTTTTCAAGGAGCACAGGTATTCCCATGTTGTGGGCTTTTGGTTAATAACCTCCAAATCCCATGGAGAAGCACTCGCTAATACTTGGATTTAGAGCCCAACCCACCCTTTCCCCAGCACTCCGTATCAGGCAACCAAACAGGGTAGACAAGTTAAGCGATTTTATAAGAACCAAGGCCCTGCTCTCAGTTGGAGGAGGCTGCCCACTCTCAGGATAACTGTGCAAGTGTTCGTGTGTGTGCTGGAGGTGTGGAAACAGACTCCACGGATCTTTATGGGGGCACAGGTGTTCCCAGGTTAGGGATGTAGTTTAAACACCTCCACAAACCATAGAGAGGTCATCGCCAATACTTGGTTTTGGAGCCCAAACCACACTTTCCCCCGCACTCCCGCCTAGGCTTTCCATCAGGGAAGACAAGCAAAGGGATTCAATTAGAACCCAGGCGCTGCTGTCAGTTGGAGGAACTTCCCTGCACTCAGAATTCCAGAACACATTCTTAGGTGTGGGAGAGTTGTGCAGCCCCACTGCACCCAGATGAATGCAGGAAAAGGTGTTCCCTTTAGGGACAATTCCTCTAAGTAATTCCTCAATGGATCAGGGGGCACTCACTGCTACGTGGCCTCCAAGCCCAACCCCCAGCTTTCCCTCATGGCCTGGCCTAAAAGAACACTCAGGGAACAGAAGCTAAGGGATACTAATAGAATCCAGGTGCTGCTGTCAGTTTGAGGAACTTCCCCACACTCAGAATACAAGAACACATCTTCGTGTGTGTGCTGGATGTAGGGAAACAGTCAAAGCATCTTTCAGGGGGCACATTTATTCCATGGTTGTGGGTTGTAGGTTAAAAACCCACATCCCATGGATAGGCTCTCGCTTATACTTGGTTTAGAGCCCAACCCCCACTTTCCCCCACTCTCCAGCCTAGGCATGCCATCAGGGAAGCAAGCTAAGGGATTCTTTTAGAACCCAGGCGCTGCTGTCATTTGGAGGAGCCTCCCCACAATCAGGATACCTGAGCACATCTCCGTGTGTGTGCTGGAGGTGGGGAAACAGATTCCACGCATCTTTATGGGGCACAGGTGTTCCAAGGTTGGGGAAGTAGTTTAAAACCCTCCACTACCCACAGAGATGCACTCGCTAATACTTGGCTTTAGAGCCCATCCCCCACCATCGCTTACTGCTAGGCCTAGGAAAACACTTAGGGAAGTCAAGCTAAGGGATTCTATTACAACCCAGGTGCTGCTGTCTGTTGGAGGAACCTCCCCACACTCACAACCCCAGAACACTTCTTCCTGTGTGTGCTGGACGTGGGGAAACATAGCACACGCATTTTTCAGGGGTCACAGTAATTCCCAAGTTGTGGGTTGTAGTTTAAACATCTCCACTACCCATGGAGAGGCACACGCTAATACTTAGTTTTAGATCCCAAATCCCACTTTCAACCACACACTGGCCTAGGCAAACCATCAGGGAAGACAAGCAAAGGGATTCTATTCAAACCAAGACGCTGATGTCAGTTGGAGGAACTACCCCACCCTCAGGATACTGGAACCCAACCTTGTGTGGTGGGGAGATTTGAAGCCCCACTCCACGCAGATGAATGGGTGCTCAGGTGTTTCCCTTTATGGAGAATTCATCTAAATACTTCCTCAGTCCATCGGGGACACTCGCTACTATTTGGCCTCAAAGCCCAACCCCCAGGTTTCTCTCAGAGTCAGTCCTAGGGAAACACTCAGGGATTACAAGCTAAGGGATTCTATTAGAACCCAGCCGCTTCTGTCACCTGAAATTGCCAGCCCACACTCAGAATAGAAGAAAACTTCTTCATGTGTGTTCTGGTGGTGGGGATACAGAGTCCACGCTTTTTTCAAGGAGCACAGGTATTCCCATGTTGTGGGCTTTTGGTTAATAACCTCCAAATCCCATGGAGAAGCACTCGCTAATACTTGGATTTAGAGCCCAACCCACCCTTTCCCCAGCACTCCGTATCAGGCAACCAAACAGGGTAGACAAGTTAAGCGATTTTATAAGAACCAAGGCCCTGCTCTCAGTTGGAGGAGGCTGCCCACTCTCAGGATAACTGTGCAAGTGTTCGTGTGTGTGCTGGAGGTGTGGAAACAGACTCCACGGAACTTTATGGGGGCACAGGTGTTCCCAGGTTAGGGATGTAGTTTAAACACCTCCACAAACCATAGAGAGGTCATCGCCAATACTTGGTTTTGGAGCCCAAACCACACTATTCCCTGCACTCCCACCTAGAATTTCCGTCAGGGAAGACAAGCAAAGGAATTCAATTAGAACCCAGGCGCTGCTGTCAGTTGGAGGAACTTCCCTGCACTCAGGATTCCAGAACACATTCTTAGGTGTGGGAGAGATGTGCAGCCCCACTGCACCCAGATGAATGGAGGAAAAGGTGTTCCGTTTAGGGAGAAGTCCTCTAAGTACTTCCTCAATGGATCAGGGGGCACTCACTGCTACGTGGCCTCCAAGCCCAACCCCCAGCTTTCCCTCATGGCCTGGTCTAAGAGAACACTCAGTGAACAGAAGCTAAGGGATAATAAGAGAATCCAGGTGCTGCTGTCAGTTTGAGGAACTTCCCCACACTCAGAATACCAGAACACATCTTCGTGTGTGTGCTGGATGTAGGGAAACAGTCAAAGCATCTTTCAGGGGGCACATTTATTCCATGGTTGTGGGTTGTAAGTTAAAAACCCACATCCCATGGATAGGCTCTCGCTTATACTTGGTTTAGAGCCCAACCCCCACTTTCCCCCACTCTCCAGCCTAGGCATGCCATCAGGGAAGACAAGCTAAGGGATTCTTTTAGAACCCAGGCGCTGCTGTCATTTGGAGGAGCCTCCCCACAATCAGGATACCTGAGCACGTCTCCGTGTGTGTGCTGGAGGTGGGTAAACAGATTCCACGCATCTTTATGGGGCACAGGTGTTCCAAGGATGGGGAAGTAGTTTAAAACCCTCCACTACCCACAGAGATGCACTCGCTAATACTTGGCTTTAGAGCCCATCCCCCACCATCGTTTACTACTAGGCCTAGGAAAACAATTAGGGAAGTCATGCTAAGGGATTCTATTACAACCCAGGTGCTGCTGTCTGTTGGAGGAACCTCCCCACACTCAGAACCCCAGAACACTTCTTCCTGTGTGTGCTGTTCGTGGGGAAACAGAGCACACGCATTTTTCAGGGGTCACAGTAATTCCCAAGTTGTGGGTTGTAGTTTAAACATCTCCACTACCCATGGAGAGGCACACGCTAATACTTAGTTTTAGATCCCAAATCCCACTTTCAACCACACACTGGCCTAGGCAAACCATCAGGGAAGACAAGCAAAGGGATTCTATTCAAAGCAAGACGCTGATGTCAGTTGGAGGAACTACCCCACCCTCAGGATACTGGAACCCAACCTTGTGTGGTGGGGAGATTTGAAGCCCCACTCCACGCAGATGAATGGGTGCTCAGGTGTTTCCCTTTATGGAGAATTCATCTAAATACTTCCTCAGTCCATCGGGGACACTCGCTACTATTTGGCCTCAAAGCCCAACCCCCAGGTTTCTCTCAGAGTCAGTCCTAGGGAAACACTCAGGGATTACAAGCTAAGGGATTCTATTAGAACCCAGCCGCTTCTGTCACCTGAAATTGCCAGCCCACACTCAGAATAGAAGAAAACTTCTTCATGTGTGTTCTGGTGGTGGGGATACAGAGACCACGCTTTTTTCAAGGAGCACAGGTATTCCCATGTTGTGGGCTTTTGGTTAATAACCTCCAAATCCCATGGAGAAGCACTCACTAATACTTGGATTTAGAGCCCAACCCACCCTTTCCCCAGCACTCCGTATCAGGCAACCAAACAGGGTAGACAAGTTAAGCGATTTTATAAGAACCAAGGCCCTGCTCTCAGTTGGAGGAGGCTGCCCACTCTCAGGATAACTGTGCAAGTGTTCGTGTGTGTGCTGGAGGTGTGGAAACAGACTCCACGGATCTTTATGGGGGCACAGGTGTTCCCAGGTTAGGGATGTAGTTTAAAAACCTCCACAAACCATAGAGAGGTCATCGGAAATACTTGGTTTTGGAGCCCAAACCACACTTTCCCCCGCACTCCCGCCTAGGCTTTCCATCAGGGAAGACAAGCAAAGGAATTCAATTAGAACCCAGGCGCTGCTGTCAGTTGGAGGAACTTCCCTGCACTCAGAATTCCAGAACACATTCTTAGGTGTGGGAGAGTTGTGCAGCCCCACTGCACCCAGATGAATGCAGGAAAACGTGTTCCCTTTAGGGACAAGTCCTCTAAGTACTTCCTCAATGGATCAGGGGGCACTCACTGCTACGTGGCCTCCAAGCCCAACCCCCAGCTTTCCCTCATGGCCTGGCCTAAAAAACACTCAAGGAACAGAAGCTAAGGGATACTAATAGAATCCAGGTGCTGCTGTCAGTTTGAGGAACTTCCCCACACTCAGAATACAAGAACACATCTTCGTGTGTGTGCTGGATGTAGGGAAACAGTCAAAGCATCTTTCAGGGGGCACATTTATTCCATGGTTGTGGGTTGTAGTTTAAAAACCCACATCCCATGGATAGGCTCTCGCTTATACTTGGTTTAGAGCCCAACCCCCACTTTCCCCCACTCTCCAGCCTAGGCATGCCATCAGGGAAGACAAGCTAAGGGATTCTTTTAGAACCCAGGCGCTGCTGTCATTTGGAGGAGCCTCCCCACAATCAGGATACCTGAGCACATCTCCGTGTGTGTGCTGGAGGTGGGGAAACAGATTCCACGCATCTTTATGGGGCACAGGTGTTCCAAGGTTGGGGAAGTAGTTTAAAACCCTCCACTACCCACAGATATGCACTCGCTAATACCTGTCTTTAGAGCCCATCCCCCACCATCGCTTACTGCTAGGCCTAGGAAAACACTTAGGGAAGTCAAGCTAAGGGATTCTATTACAACCCAGGTGCTGCTGTCTGTTGGAGGAACCTCCCCACTCTCCGAACCCCAGAACACTTCTTCCTGTGTGTGCTGGCCGTGGGGAAACATAGCACACGCATTTTTCAGGGGTCACAGTAATTCCCAAGTTGTGGGTTGTAGTTTAAACATCTCCACTACCCATGGAGAGGCACACACTAATACTTAGTTTTAGATCCCAAATCCCACTTTCAACCACACACTGGCCTAGGCAAACCATCAGGGAAGACAAGCAAAGGGATTCTATTCAAACCAAGACGCTGATGTCAGTTGGAGGAACTACCCCACCCTCAGGATACTGGAACCCAACCTTGTGTGGTGGGGAGATTTGAAGCCCCACTCCACGCAGATGAATGGGTGCTCAGGTGTTTCCCTTTATGGAGAATTCATCTAAATACTTCCTCAGTCCATCGGGGACACTCGCTACTATTTGGCCTCAAAGCCCAACCCCCAGGTTTCTCTCAGAGTCAGTCCTAGGGAAACACTCAGGGATTACAAGCTAAGGGATTCTATTAGAACCCAGCCGCTTCTGTCACCTGAAATTGTCAGCCCACACTCAGAATAGAAGAAAACTTCTTCATGTGTGTTCTGGTGGTGGGGATACAGAGTCCACGCTTTTTTCAAGGAGCACAGGTATTCCCATGTTGTGGGCTTTTGGTTAATAACCTCCAAATCCCATGGAGAAGCACTCGCTAATACTTGGATTTAGAGCCCAACCCACCCTTTCCCCAGCACTCCGTATCAGGCAACCAAACAGGGTAGACAAGTTAAGCGATTTTATAAGAACCAAGGCCCTGCTCTCAGTTGGAGGAGGCTGCCCACTCTCAGGATAACTGTGCAAGTGTTCGTGTGTGTGCTGGAGGTGTGGAAACAGACTCCACGGATCTTTATGGGGGCACAGGTGTTCCCAGGTTAGGGATGTAGTTTAAACACCTCCACAAACCATAGAGAGGTCAACGCAAATACTTGGTTTTGGAGCCCAAACCACACTATTCCCTGCACTCCCGCCTAGAAATTCCGTCAAGGAAGACAAGCAAAGGAATTCAATTAGAACCCAGGCGCTGCTGTCAGTTGGAGGAACTTCCCTGCACTCAGGATTCCAGAACACATTCTAAGGTGTGGGAGAGATGTGCAGCCCCACTGCACCCAGATGAATGGAGGAAAAGGTGTTCCGTTTAGGGAGAAGTCCTCTAAGTACTTCCTAAATGGATCAGGGGGCACTCACTGCTACGTGGCCTCCAAGCCCAACCCCCAGCTTTCCCTCATGGCCTGGTCTAAGAGAACATTCAGTGAACAGAAGCTAAGGGATAATAAGAGAATCCAGGTGCTGCTGTCAGTTTGAGGAACTTCCCCACACTCAGAATACCAGAACACATTTTCGTGTGTGTGCTGGATGTAGGGAAACAGTCAAAGCATCTTTCAGGGGGCACATTTATTCCATGGTTGTGGGTTGTAGGTTAAAAACCCACATCCCATGGATAGGCTCTCGCTTATACTTGGTTTAGAGCCCAACCCCCTCTTTCCCCCACTCTCCAGCCTAGGCATGCCATCAGGGAAGACAAGCTAAGGGATTCTTTTAGAACCCAGGCGCTGCTGTCATTTGGAGGAGCCTCCCCACAATCAGGATACCTGAGCACGACTCCGTGTGTGTGCTGGAGGTGGGGAAACAGATTCCACGCATCTTTATGGGGCACAGGTGTTCCAAGGTTGGGGAAGTAGTTTAAAACCCTCCACTACCCACAGAGATGCACTCGCTAATACTTGGCTTTAGAGCCCATCCCCCACCATCGCTTACTGCTAGGCCTAGGAAAACAATTAGGGAAGTCATGCTAAGGGATTCTATTACAACCCAGGTGCTGCTGTCTGTTGGAGGAACCTCCCCACACTCAGAACCCCAGAACACTTCTTCCTGTGTGTGCTGGTCGTGGGGAAACATAGCACACGCATTTTTCAGGGGTGACAGTAATTCCCAAGTTGTGGGTTGTAGTTTAAACATCTCAACTACCCGTGGAGAGGCACACGCTAATACTTAGTTTTAGATCCCAAATCCCACTTTCAACCACACACTGGCCTAGGCAAACCATCAGGGAAGACAAGCAAAGGGATTCTATTCAAACCAAGACGCTGATGTCAGTTGGAGGAACTACCCCACCCTCAGGATACTGGAACCCAACCTTGTGTGGTGGGGAGATTTGAAGCCCCACTCCACGCAGATGAATGGGTGCTCAGGTGTTTCCCTTTATGGAGAATTCATCTAAATACTTCCTCAGTCCATCGGGGACACTCGCTACTATTTGGCCTCAAAGCCCAACCCCCAGGTTTCTCTCAGAGTCAGTCCTAGGGAAACACTCAGGGATTACAAGCTAAGGGATTCTATTAGAACCCAGCCGCTTCTGTCACCTGAAATTGCCAGCCCACACTCAGGATAGCAGAAAACTTCTTCATGTGTGTCCTGGTGGTGGGGATACAGAGTCCACGCTTTTTTCAAGGAGCACAGGTATTCCCATGTTGTGGGCTTTTGGTTAATAACCTCCAAATCCCATGGAGAAGCACTCGCTAATACTTGGATTTAGAGCCCAACCCACCCTTTCCCCAGCACTCCGTATCAGGCAACCAAACAGGGTAGACAAGTTAAGCGATTTTATAAGAACCAAGGCCCTGCTCTCAGTTGGAGGAGGCTGCCCACTCTCAGGATAACTGTGCAAGTGTTCGTGTGTGTGCTGGAGGTGTGGAAACAGACTCCACGGATCTTTATGGGGGCACAGGTGTTCCCAGGTTAGGGATGTAGTTTAAACACCTCCACAAACCATAGAGAGGTCAACGCAAATACTTGGTTTTGGAGCCCAAACCACACTATTCCCTGCACTCCCGCCTAGAAATTCCGTCAAGGAAGACAAGCAAAGGAATTCAATTAGAACCCAGGCGCTGCTGTCAGTTGGAGGAACTTCCCTGCACTCAGGATTCCAGAACACATTCTAAGGTGTGGGAGAGATGTGCAGCCCCACTGCACCCAGATGAATGGAGGAAAAGGTGTTCCGTTTAGGGAGAAGTCCTCTAAGTACTTCCTAAATGGATCAGGGGGCACTCACTGCTACGTGGCCTCCAAGCCCAACCCCCAGCTTTCCCTCATGGCCTGGTCTAAGAGAACATTCAGTGAACAGAAGCTAAGGGATAATAAGAGAATCCAGGTGCTGCTGTCAGTTTGAGGAACTTCCCCACACTCAGAATACCAGAACACATTTTCGTGTGTGTGCTGGATGTAGGGAAACAGTCAAAGCATCTTTCAGGGGGCACATTTATTCCATGGTTGTGGGTTGTAGGTTAAAAACCCACATCCCATGGATAGGCTCTCGCTTATACTTGGTTTAGAGCCCAACCCCCTCTTTCCCCCACTCTCCAGCCTAGGCATGCCATCAGGGAAGACAAGCTAAGGGATTCTTTTAGAACCCAGGCGCTGCTGTCATTTGGAGGAGCCTCCCCACAATCAGGATACCTGAGCACGACTCCGTGTGTGTGCTGGAGGTGGGGAAACAGATTCCACGCATCTTTATGGGGCACAGGTGTTCCAAGGTTGGGGAAGTAGTTTAAAACCCTCCACTACCCACAGAGATGCACTCGCTAATACTTGGCTTTAGAGCCCATCCCCCACCATCGCTTACTGCTAGGCCTAGGAAAACAATTAGGGAAGTCATGCTGAGGGATTCTATTACAACCCAGGTGCTGCTGTCTGTTGGAGGAACCTCCCCACACTCAGAACCCCAGAACACTTCTTCCTGTGTGTGCTGGTCGTGGGGAAACATAGCACACGCATTTTTCAGGGGTGACAGTAATTCCCAAGTTGTGGGTTGTAGTTTAAACATCTCCACTACCCGTGGAGAGGCACACGCTAATACTTAGTTTTAGATCCCAAATCCCACTTTCAACCACACACTGGCCTAGGCAAACCATCAGGGAAGACAAGCAAAGGGATTCTATTCAAACCAAGACGCTGATGTCAGTTGGAGGAACTACCCCACCCTCAGGATACTGGAACCCAACCTTGTGTGGTGGGGAGATTTGAAGCCCCACTCCACGCAGATGAATGGGTGCTCAGGTGTTTCCCTTTATGGAGAATTCATCTAAATACTTCCTTAGTCCATCGGGGACACTCGCTACTATTTGGCCTCAAAGCCCAACCCCCAGGTTTCTCTCAGAGTCAGTCCTAGGGAAACACTCAGGGATTACAAGCTAAGGGATTCTATTAGAACCCAGCCGCTTCTGTCACCTGAAATTGCCAGCCCACACTCAGGATAGCAGAAAACTTCTTCATGTGTGTTCTGGTGGTGGGGATACAGAGTCCACGCTTTTTTCAAGGAGCACAGGTATTCCCATGTTGTGGGCTTTTGGTTAATAACCTCCAAATCCCATGGAGAAGCACTCGCTAATACTTGGATTTAGAGCCCAACCCACCCTTTCCCCAGCACTCCGTATCAGGCAACCAAACAGGGTAGACAAGTTAAGCGATTTTATAAGAACCAAGGCCCTGCTCTCAGTTGGAGGAGGCTGCCCACTCTCAGGATAACTGTGCAAGTGTTCGTGTGTGTGCTGGAGGTGTGGAAACAGACTCCACGGATCTTTATGGGGGCACAGGTGTTCCCAGGTTAGGGATGTAGTTTAAACACCTCCACAAACCATAGAGAGGTCATCGCAAATACTTGGTTTTGGAGCCCAAACCACACTTTCCCCGCACTCCCGCCTAGGCTTTCCATCAGGGAAGACAAGCAAAGGGATTCAATTAGAACCCAGGCGCTGCTGTCAGTTGGAGGAACTTCCCTGCACTCAGAATTCCAGAACACATTCTTAGGTCTGGGAGAGTTGTGCAGCCCCACTGCACCCAGATGAATGCAGGAAAAGGTGTTCCCTTTAGGGAGAAGTCCTCTAAGTACTTCCTCAATGGATCAGGGGGCACTCACTGCTACGTGGCCTCCAAGCCCAACCCCCAGCTTTCCCTCATGGCCTGGCCTAAAAGAACACTCAGGGAACAGAAGCTAAGGGATACTAATAGAATCCAGGTGCTGCTGTCAGTTTGAGGAACTTCCCCACACTCAGAATACAAGAAAACATCTTCGTGTGTGTGCTGGATGTAGGGAAACAGTCAAAGCATCTTTCAGGGGGCACATTTATTCCATGGTTGTGGGTTGTAGGTTAAAAACCCACATCCCATGGATAGGCTCTCGCTTATACTTGGTTTAGAGCCCAACCCCCACTTTCCCCCACTCTCCAGCCTAGGCATGCCATCAGGGAAGACAAGCTAAGGGATTCTTTTAGAACCCAGGCGCTGCTGTCATTTGGAGGAGCCTCCCCACAATCAGGATACCTGAGCACGTCTCCGTGTGTGTGCTGGAGGTGGGGAAACAGATTCCACGCATCTTTATGGGGCACAGGTGTTCCAAGGTTGGGGAAGTAGTTTAAAACCCTCCACAACCCACAGAGATGCACTCGCTAATACTTGGCTTTAGAGCCCATCCCCCACCATCGCTTACTGCTAGGCCTAGGAAAACACTTAGGGAAGTCAAGCTAAGGGATTCTATTACAACCCAGGTGCTGCTGTCTGTTGGAGGAACCTCCCCACACTCAGAACCCCAGAACACTTCTTCCTGTGTATGCTGGACGTGGGGAAACATAGCAGACGCATTTTTCAGGGGTCACAGTAATTCCCAAGTTGTGGGTTGTAGTTTAAACATCTCCACTACCCATGGAGTGGCACACGCTAATACTTAGTTTTAGATCCCAAATCCCACTTTCAACCACACACTGGCCTAGGCAAACCATCAGGGAAGACAAGCAAAGGGATTCTATTCAAAGCAAGACGCTGATGTCAGTTGGAGGAACTACCCCACCCTCAGGATACTGGAACCCAACCTTGTGTGGTGGGGAGATTTGAAGCCCCACTCCACGCAGATGAATGGGTGCTCAGGTGTTTCCCTTTATGGAGAATTCATCTAAATACTTCCTCAGTCCATCGGGGACACTCGCTACTATTTGGCCTCAAAGCCCAACCCCCAGGTTTCTCTCAGAGTCAGTCCTAGGGAAACACTCAGGGATTACAAGCTAAGGGATTCTATTAGAACCCAGCCGCTTCTGTCACCTGAAATTGCCAGCCCACACTCAGGATAGCAGAAAACTTCTTCATGTGTGTTCTGGTGGTGGGGATACAGAGTCCACGCTTTTTTCAAGGAGCACAGGTATTCCCATGTTGTGGGCTTTTGGTTAATAACCTCCAAATCCCATGGAGAAGCACTCGCTAATACTTGGATTTAGAGCCCAACCCACCCTTTCCCCAGCACTCCGTATCAGGCAACCAAACAGGGTAGACAAGTTAAGCGATTTTATAAGAACCAAGGCCCTGCTCTCAGTTGGAGGAGGCTGCCCACTCTCAGGATAACTGTGCAAGTGTTCGTGTGTGTGCTGGAGGTGTGGAAACAGACTCCACGGATCTTTATGGGGGCACAGGTGTTCCCAGGTTAGGGATGTAGTTTAAACACCTCCACAAACCATAGAGAGGTCATCGCCAATACTTGGTTTTGGAGCCCAAACCACACTTTCCCCCGCACTCCCGCCTAGGCTTTCCATCAGGGAAGACAAGCAAAGGGATTCAATTAGAACCCAGGCGCTGCTGTCAGTTGGAGGAACTTCCCTGCACTCAGAATTCCAGAACACATTCTTAGGTGTGGGAGAGTTGTGCAGCCCCACTGCACCCAGATGAATGCAGGAAAAGGTGTTCCCTTTAGGGAGAAGTCCTCTAAGTACTTCCTCAATGGATCAGGGGGCACTCACTGCTACGTGGCCTCCAAACCCAACCCCCAGCTTTCCCTCATGGCCTGGCCTAAAAGAACACTCAGGGAACAGAAGCTAAGGGATACTAATAGAATCCAGGTGCTGCTGTCAGTTTGAGGAACTTCCCCACACTCAGAATAACAGAACACATCTACGTGTGTGTGCTGGATGTAGGGAAACAGTCAAAGCATCTTTCAGGGGGCACATTTATTCCATGGTTGTGGGTTGTAGGTTAAAAACCCACATCCCATGGATAGGCTCTCGCTTATACTTGGTTTAGAGCCCAACCCCCACTTTCCCCCACTCTCCAGCCTAGGCATGCCATCAGGGAAGACAAGCTAAGGGATTCTTTTAGAACCCAGGCGCTGCTGTCATTTGGAGGAGCCTCCCCACAATCAGGATACCTGAGCACGTCTCCGTGTGTGTGCTGGAGGTGGGGAAACAGATTCCACGCATCTTTATGGGGCACAGGTGTTCCAAGGTTGGGGAAGTAGTTTAAAACCCTCCACTACCCACAGAGATGCACTCGCTAATACTTGGCTTTAGAGCCCATCCCCCACCATCGCTTACTGCTAGGCCTAGGAAAACACTTAGGGAAGTCAAGCTAAGGGATTCTATTACAACCCAGGTGCTGCTGTCTGTTGGAGGAACCTCCCCACACTCAGAACCCCAGAACACTTCTTCCTGTGTGTGCTGGACGTGGGGAAACATAGCACACGCATTTTTCAGGGGTCACAGTAATTCCCAAGTTGTGGGTTGTAGTTTAAACATCTCCACTACCCATGGAGAGGCACACGCTAATACTTAGTTTTAGATCCCAAATCCCACTTTCAACCACACACTGGCCTAGGCAAACCATCAGGGAAGACAAGCAAAGGGATTCTATTCAAACCAAGACACTGATGTCAGTTGGAGGAACTACCCCACCCTCAGGATACTGGAACCCAACCTTGTGTGGTGGGGAGATTTGAAGCCCCACTCCACGCAGATGAATGGGTGCTCAGGTGTTTCCCTTTATGGAGAATTCATCTAAATACTTCCTCAGTCCATCGGGGACACTCGCTACTATTTGGCCTCAAAGCCCAACCCCCAGGTTTCTCTCAGAGTCAGTCCTAGGGAAACACTCAGGGATTACAAGCTAAGGGATTCTATTAGAACCCAGCCGCTTCTGTCACCTGAAATTGCCAGCCCACACTCAGGATAGCAGAAAACTTCTTCATGTGTGTTCTGGTGGTGGGGATACAGAGTCCACGCTTTTTTCAAGGAGCACAGGTATTCCCATGTTGTGGGCTTTTGGTTAATAACCTCCAAATCCCATGGAGAAGCACTCGCTAATACTTGGATTTAGAGCCCAACCCACCCTTTCCCCAGCACTCCGTATCAGGCAACCAAACAGGGTAGACAAGTTAAGCGATTTTATAAGAACCAAGGCCCTGCTCTCAGTTGGAGGAGGCTGCCCACTCTCAGGATAACTGTGCAAGTGTTCGTGTGTGTGCTGGAGGTGTGGAAACAGACTCCACGGATCTTTATGGGGGCACAGGTGTTCCCAGGTTAGGGATGTAGTTTAAACACCTCCACAAACCATAGAGAGGTCATCGCCAATACTTGGTTTTGGAGCCCAAACCACACTTTCCCCCGCACTCCCGCCTAGGCTTTCCATCAGGGAAGACAAGCAAAGGGATTCAATTAGAACCCAGGCGCTGCTGTCAGTTGGAGGAACTTCCCTGCACTCAGAATTCCAGAACACATTCTTAGGTGTGGGAGAGTTGTGCAGCCCCACTGCAAAAGATGAATGCAGGAAAAAAGTGTTCCCTTTAGGGACAAGTCCTCTAAGTACTTCCTCAATGGATCAGGGGGCACTCACTGCTACGTGGCCTCCAAGCCCAACCCCCAGCTTTCCCTCATGGCCTGGCCTAAAAGAACACTCAGGGAACAGAAGCTAAGGGATACTAATAGAATCCAGGTGCTGCTGTCAGTTTGAGGAACTTCCCCACACTCAGAATACAAGAAAACATCTTCGTGTGTGTGCTGGATGTAGGGAAACAGTCAAAGCATCTTTCAGGGGGCACATTTATTCCATGGTTGTGGGTTGTAGGTTAAAAACCCACATCCCATGGATAGGCTCTCGCTTATACTTGGTTTAGAGCCCAACCCCCACTTTCCCCCACTCTCCAGCCTAGGCATGCCATCAGGGAAGACAAGCTAAGGGATTCTTTTAGAACCCAGGCGCTGCTGTCATTTGGAGGAGCCTCCCCACAATCAGGATACCTGAGCACGTCTCCGTGTGTGTGCTGGAGGTGGGGAAACAGATTCCACGCATCTTTATGGGGCACAGGTGTTCCAAGGTTGGGGAAGTAGTTTAAAACCCTCCACTAACCACAGAGATGCACTCGCTAATACTTGGCTTTAGAGCCCATCCCCCACCATCGCTTACTGCTAGGCCTAGGAAAACACTTAGGGAAGTCAAGCTAAGGGATTCTATTACAACCCAGGTGCTGCTGTCTGTTGGAGGAACCTCCCCACACTCAGAACCCCAGAACACTTCTTCCTGGGTGTGCTGGACGTGGGGAAACATAGCACATGCATTTTTCAGGGGTCACAGTAATTCCCAAGTTGTGGGTTGTAGTTTAAACATCTCCACTACCCATGGAGAGGCACACGCTAATACTTAGTTTTAGATCCCAAATCCCACTTTCAAACACACACTGGCCTTGGCAAACCATCAGGGAAGACAAGCAAAGGGATTCTATTCAAACCAAGACGCTGATGTCAGTTGGAGGAACTACCCCACCCTCAGGATACTGGAACCCAACCTTGTGTGGTGGGGAGATTTGAAGCCCCACTCCACGCAGATGAATGGGTGCTCAGGTGTTTCCCTTTATGGAGAATTCATCTAAATACTTCCTCAGTCCATCAGGGACACTCGCTACTATTTGGCCTCAAAGCCCAACCCCCAGGTTTCTCTCAGAGTCAGTCCTAGGGAAACACTCAGGGATTACAAGCTAAGGGATTCTATTAGAACCCAGCCGCTTCTGTCACCTGAAATTGCCAGCCCACACTCAGGATAGCAGAAAACTTCTTCATGTGTGTTCTGGTGGTGGGGATACAGAGTCCACGCTTTTTTCAAGGAGCACAGGTATTCCCATGTTGTGGGCTTTTGGTTAATAACCTCCAAATCCCATGGAGAAGCACTCACTAATACTTGGATTTAGAGCCCAACCCACCCTTTCCCCAGCACTCCGTATCAGGCAACCAAACAGGGTAGACAAGTTAAGCGATTTTTTAAGAACCAAGGCCCTGCTCTCAGTTGGAGGAGGCTGCCCACTCTCAGGATAACTGTGCAAGTGTTCGTGTGTGTGCTGGAGGTGTGGAAACAGACTCCACGGATCTTTATGGGGGCACAGGTGTTCCCAGGTTAGGGATGTAGTTTAAACACCTCCACAAACCATAGAGAGGTCATCGCCAATACTTGGTTTTGGAGCCCAAACCACACTTTCCCCCGCACTCCCGCCTAGGCTTTCCATCAGGGAAGACAAGCAAAGGGATTCAATTAGAACCCAGGCGCTGCTGTCAGTTGGAGGAACTTCCCTGCACTCAGAATTCCAGAACACATTCTTAGGTGTGGGAGAGTTGTGCAGCCCCACTGCACCCAGATGAATGCAGGAAAAGTTGTTCCCTTTAGGGACAATTCCTCTAAGTAATTCCTCAATGGATCAGGGGGCACTCACTGCTACGTGGCCTCCAAGCCCAACCCCCAGCTTTCCCTCATGGCCTGGCCTAAAAGAACACTCAGGGAACAGAAGCTAAGGGATACTAATAGAATCCAGGTGCTGCTGTCAGTTTGAGGAACTTCCCCACACTCAGAATACAAGAAAACATCTTCGTGTGTGTGCTGGATGTAGGGAAACAGTCAAAGCATCTTTCAGGGGGCACATTTATTCCATGGTTGTGGGTTGTAGGTTAAAAACCCACATCCCATGGATAGGCTCTCGCTTAT